>NC_067225.1:25238204-25607579 GCF_019924925.1 Ctenopharyngodon idella | reverse complement strand
GCTTAGAGCAGGACTCTTTTACAGAGGATTAGAATAAAACCAATCAATTAGCCATGAGAAAGAGAACAGTGAAACTACTAAACAACTTCAACTCCACTTCTCTGTCTTCCTGGGTCAGACTTATACTTTGCCTGAACATCAAATGAAGAAATTATATTTTGCAGAAAGCCTACTTTGAAGATAATTAAGATTTTTTTGTATTGTGTGTATTGTGCACATTTTAGCCACTAATTTCCATTAATTCTATTCTATATCACTTTATTTGTATTCAAACCTAAATCTTTATATATATATATATATATATATATATATATTCATTGTATAATCATTTCACATTACAATCTAGAGAACTGGGGAAACATGCTTAATTGTCATAAAAATAATGTCACAATGCACAAATTCTTAAAGGTGCAGCATGTCATATTAACAACTAGTGGCTGAAATAGGTACTGCAGTTCAAATTCAAAATATTGGAGAGAGTTGTTTCCTCTGCCCCTACTTCCTCAGACTCGACGCTCAAGCGAGTTGCCAGACTGAGGACATGCAACAGGAACGAGCACAGATAAGAATAGAAAGCTCGATCAGCTAATGTATATGTTTGCAATGTTTGATCAGTTATACATTTGCGATGTTTTTATTGCCAAGGCTTTTTAGGTCGGGTAGAATCTGCGACCTCTGACCTAGTTCGTTTCCTGGCTTCCATAGCTACAATATGCTGTGTTTTCCACCAACTGGCAACCCGGGGTGTCAAAATACTATTAGTAAATTGGAAGTGTGCGGGGTCACACAGACCAAAACAAAAACAGACATTTTGACACAGAATGCACATTTCAAAGTAGAATAACTGGCTATAGCATTGTTTTATGGAGAAACAAGTATTTGAACTTGGCATGTTTCCTATGGTATTATGGTATTTGTATGCTTTAGTACAGTCAAAGAAATTACATACAGCAGCTTTAATAAACTTTCTTTATGTAAAATTATATGCCAAAAATTTTTCTTTTTTCATAAAATTTTATAAAAATTATCCTTCAAGCTGATTTTTTTCCCCCAGTCTCTAACATTTAACACTGTCAGTTAATCCTTAATTTTTGATTTTCAAAAATCAAGTAAATGTGGAGATTTTATAATAATTATTTATTGTGACCATCAAGTTATTTTGTTAATGAATGGCATGTGTCTAAGTTTGCCTGTGCACATTTTTGTACATACACTGCCCGGACAAAAAAAAAAAGTCGCTGTTTGGATTTAAATAGGCAAATGCTTAAGTCAAGTCAAGTCACCTTTATTTAGATAGCGCTTTTTACAATGCAGATTGTTTCAAATCAGCTTTACAGTGATAGCCGGAAAATAATGTAATAAAGTTTGTTTTGGCTGTACAGCAGCTATAGAGGAAAATAGTGTCATTGTGCAGCTTAAGTAAGTTCAGTAAGTTCATTTCCGTTGTAAAAATCATTAGTTATTTATTTAGTTAATTTATCTATACAGCAGCTCTTAAAAACAGTGTCATGTCATCGTCGCTTATAAAAAAAAAAACAATTGATGCACCTCTTGATTGAAATCAATTTTTGGTCAAGATCTTGTATTGACAATGCAAGAGGTGAGCACTCTGTAAAGTCTCCTCCAGCACATCCCAAAGACTTTCAATGAATTTAAGGTCTGGACTCAGAGGTGCCAATTCATGTGTGAAAATGATTCTGCATGCTCCCTCCCAACCATTCTTTCACAGTTTGAGCCTGATGAATCTTGACATTGTCATCCTGGAATATGGCCATGATGTGTCTTCTTACATGATTGTTTAAGAAATGAAAATCTAGGCACTCGTCACTTAGGGTTAGAAGAACTGTTGTCAAAATACAACATGCTAGAAACATAATAATCACTGCAATAATGATCCAATCATAGACTCTTAAGCATTTGCCTATTTAAATCCAAACAGTGACTTTTCTTTTTTTTCTTTTTTTTTTTTGGCCGGGCAGTGCATATTTGTTTGTGTCTGGCCTGTATCTTGTTTTACTGTGGCACTTGTCATTTCTATGGGCCATTCTAAACAGTGTTACTGTATCAAAACAAAGCTCTTAGCATGAAGAGCCATTACAATTATGAAAGCACAGTTCTATCCTGAGGGCTTGGTGAAACATAACATCCTCCACATATATAAATATATATCAAATCATTCACAGTACGAAAGGATATTGCAGCCCTGTCTGATGTTGCTAGCATCTGCATTTTTATTACCATACATCGCAAAGTATTTTCTGCACATGTATTCTGGTTCTATATAGGGAAACCTTAATGATGTTTTATGACATGTCATATCCAATACTCTCACATTCTTATTTTATGCATTTTAAATCTATTCTAATTTGAATGTATTCTGAAACAATAAGCTTCTAGTTGTTGGTTACATGTGAGCTGTATGATATACATTATTATATTATATCTAAAAAAAAAATAAAACTAAGGCATGGCTTACTGTGCAATTGCTTTGGTAGTATGGAACGAAATGAATAAATAGAGATTTAAAACTTCGGTTTGATAAGTGACAGTGGTTTATTTATATCTAAATGCTTTTGGCCTTTTGTTAAAACATGCTAGAGCTGTTATATCTAAATAATAGTCCCGAATGTCTTAACCTTAGTTCACAATTTCACGCTTAGTGATTTTATTTGGGAAACAGCCTGATCGGCTTGCTGTTTTGCATTGTTCTTTCAGATCATTACAGTGGCATTTGGTCTTATCCTTAATGAGGCTGCTTCATTAAAGGCAGACTAATTGGTGTAAACTCCTGCCTAGTCCAGCTGCAAAGTTGTCATAAGGCTGGTGTGTTTGATCAGTAAAGGTCTGGCCTAAGTTTGATTCTAATGAGGTGGGACATCATTGAAGGTCTTTTGCAGAGGACAGTGTCATTCCCTTCTGAGCTATAATGAACAGAAATAATTAGTACTGAATGTATTAAAGAGCAAATAACTTTGTGTCACCACTAATTTTTCAGTTCCTGGTTTGATGTTTATATAGTTATGATGTTGCCAAAATAATATTAGAATAACTAAATCATGTTACCCAACAGTTTCATATAACCTTCTGGTGAAATGCATGAGAAATTTACAATTGTGTATGATCAGCAGATTTTTTTAAAGGAACTTTAAAAGGAATAGTTCATCCAAAACTAACAATTCTTTCATTATTTATACTTATCCTGCCATTCAAACTCATATGATTTTCTTTCTTGCATGGAACATATATGGAGATATTTTCCAGAATATTCTTTTTATTATTGTCTTGAAGCAGTGTTCTTTGGTGGTTTTAGCACTGCACATACAGGACTGCAGCCTTTATGCAGCTGTGACATTGTGAGTTGCAACGTTAATCATTTTTCTCTTTTATTTTTTCCTGTAGGAAAGGAGTCTAAATGCGTGCCCATTCCTGGAGATATGCAAAGGAGATCTGATCCATTACATGTGTCCTCTAGAGAATCAGATGGACTTCTGCGTGCCTGAACTTTATGAGAAGAAAACATCTGATGACATGGAGGAAACAGTGGAGCATAAAGACGCTGATGTCACAGATTCAGGGGCAGGTATGTTACTCATCAGGCCAGTATGAAGATGAGAATTTAGAATAAAAAGAATTTTACTATTTTGGCTCTGATGCCGATTCCACTTAACGATTCAGGTTCTTTCATGATGCCATTTTTTATAAGCAAGGGCAATGTTCAGCCTGTCCTGAAATGATGAGATAAATGTTATATTTCAACAGAACAATAATAACAAATTAGAAATCAATTCCAAAATGCTATGCATGTTTGGCCACTGCAAATTGTAAAACTTATTCAGTGAATATTTTAGTATTGATTATTTTAGATATTTAGTATTGATGATGATGATGATGATAATAGTAAATAATAATAATAATATTTTAATATTATTAATCATCATCATCATCATCCTAATAAATCAGTATGAATTTTCTTTAAATGTTTAAATATTTATGTTTTAAATGTTTATATATTTATTTCAATTAAATTATTAATATTATTATTTTTTTTATTTTTTTTTATTTACTTATTTTTAGTTAAATATTTTATATTTTATACATATTTTTATTTTAATAATTTAAATAATATTTTAAATATTTTTAAATTAAGAGCATTCATTTATTTTATTATTATTATTATTATTCATGTCATTATACCTCTGTGCAATATTTGTTTACAAATTATTCTTGTTTTGTATGATTCCAAGCACCTGATTTCAAGACTCTGATGCATATATTATATATTGCATACATTACAGTGTGAAAAAATGCAGACATTCCATTAATGGAAACAAGCGCTACGAAAATCATTCCATAAAAACTCTGTCTCTTGATTCTCATCCCTTGTCCAGTTATATCGCAGTCTACCAAAGAAAAATAGCAGCTGTGTCTTTATGTAGTTACAGACAAGAATGCAGACAGATGGCTCATGTTATTGCCATGTTCAATGTCCAGTTCTTCAGTTACCCCTGCTTGGGATCCCAAACCATTACCCTCATATCAGATGTTATAAATCTGTCAGAATCTGCCAGCAACATTAAAACGAGGTGTGAGCACTTGCATGAATGTGTTTATAAGGACTCATTCATCATGCATTTATTACAGAGTAGTTGCACAGTAGTCTCACCTTATCTGCCATATTATGTCTCTGCTGTGAGCTGACAAGCTCTGTGAAACTGAGAAAAATGAAGGTGTGCGGCTCAGTCACAGCGGCAGTTGTCCACAGTTCAATCTGTGGTCAGTAAAACAAATGGCTGTGAAGATTGATGCTAAAGTCCGAGGGCTGTTTTCTACTCTGCACAGCTAAACAGAGTCATTACTCCAGCGGGACAACAGCTAAGCTCAGTGTGTGTGTGTGTGTGTGTGTGTGTGTGTGTGTGTGTTTGTGTGTGTGTGTGTGTGTGTGTGTGTGCATGTGTGTGCGCCTGCAGCTCTCTTAATTAAAGGCCGTTCAATCACAGCTGCTCAGCTGGATCTGACAAGTGCAGGTTGTGAATCAAACTCCTTCATTTGGGGGATTGCAGGGCAGTTCAGAACATCTCTCTTTCACTCTCTCTCTTTCTTTCATCCATTCCTTTTCTACCCTCTTATTCATTTCTTAGGTGCTTTAACTTGAACCACAGAACCTTAGATTTACGCATTGAGAAATGCTTCCATCAGGGCTTGAATGTCAGCGCAGGTATATCAAGCTCATTGGACACATTCAGTGAGTTCAATGTGAACGTGTAGTGACATTTGTTCATACCACATACCTAAGCAGTATATAAGCGTGTGTGTGTGTGTGTGTGTGTGTGTGTGTGTATGTGCGTGTGTGCATGTGTGTGCGTGTGTGTGTGTTTATAGCCTATATACACACACACACACATACATACACACACACATTGATTATTGTAAAATAAATCTAATGTATATGGTTTTGTTACTCTCATTCTCACTCACACTCTCTTTTACTGTACCTACTGTATAATTACGTAGTCCTGTCCTCTTTCAAAATCCCTTTCGTCTAAAAACATTTTACTGAACAAAAATCCTGAAGCTCCGTTAACAATCCCACTGGACCCAATTTAGAAACTAATTCAGGCAAATGCGATTTAAGAGGCTTTCCGAGGAAAGATATGCTTCAGCTTTGTTGAGATTTCAAACTGCTTGGAGAGTCTGGAAGCAATTTCTGGGACTGGAAGGTCTTCCCCACATATCAAATATTTGACCTGTTAGTGCCAAAACCGCTTCTTGTTTGTTCAGTGATATACAATGGTGGAATGAAATTTGAGAGGCCCTTCATATACATTGAATTATTAATTAATAAAGATTTTTTTTATTTTATATATATTTTTTGTGTATATAAAATATATTAAATACATAAAAACATGTGTCTATCTCCTGTGGTCTGACACTCTGCGACTCAGGCAGGCTGGGATCTGTCTAGAACTGAACCCGATAATGACAATAAGGTGAGTTATTATAGCCAGGAAAGTGATTAGGAAAAATGGATAGAGCTGGTGAATTAGGGACCCTCTGAGCATCACGCTGTGTTCTCAAGTGACCATTCTCAGATGTGACAATGATCTTTTAGAGGGTGTCATCCAAGCTGTGAACAGAGCTAATTCCAGTGTCACGGTACTCAAGAGCACCAAGGGTACACTGTGCACAATGTGAAGGACAAGTACAGGCAAATTCACCAGGACCGGAAAGCCCAGTCTAATCTTAGCAGTGCCCTTTTGGGTTGTTAAAAGGTTTCTCACATACTCCGACTGAGAGGTTATAATTATCTGTGGTGATTTGGACAAGAATGAGTAGGTTTTAAATGAACAGTTTGGGTAACAGTTCCTGATTAAGTATCAGTACCTTTGGTTTTATACTTTAATTAAAATATATATTAGGGCTGTCAATAGATTAACATCTTTATGCAATTAATCTTTTTTATGCGATTAACCTTTTTGTGTGATTAATCGCTATTAGTTGCATACTTGTTGTGAAATTAAGCGTAAATCATTTATCTTGTTTAACGTGTTTATTTTCTCTTCATTTGCTATATCCAGCAAAGTAAACTATCAGATTGAAGGATTCTCACAAAACTGTATCAAGCTTTTTTTCAAGGTAAATTTAGATGTATCTCCAAAAAAGGACACTCGGAGACTCCAAAAGGACACTAAATAACCAAATGATATAAGGAGTCCATATAATTCATAAATTTATGCACACCAAAGCACATACAAAAAAAACAAAAAAAAAAACAACACAGAACAAAACTTTTCAGAATTCAGTGTACAGTATGTATACAGTGCAACAACAAAGAACTTGTTTTGAGCTTTTTAGAGCTTGTTTACATTTTAGACATGTCAAGTTACGATACCGAACAGAACCATATGGAGATGCAAAAAAAAAAAAAAAACCTAAACCAAACTTGACCTGACTGGATACATTACATGGTTCCATTCAGAATTCCTAAACACAGCAACATACACACGACAGATAAAAACATTATCCTGAATGTATGTGGAAACAACGTGAATCTACTGAAATGTTTCTGTGCATAAATTCAGTGCATCAAGAGCGCAAATACATATGCATATATACATACCTTTTTTTAAATAATTTTGAAGATAAATTATTCCATGTTCCAACATATAAATTCATATTGTGGTCATGGTTTGCATAGCTGAGTAGGCTCTTGCTTTGACCAGGAGTTTATTACTGTTATAAAAAGACCATTCATTCAGGCATTTTAGAGAGGAGACATTTATGTGGTGGGCAAATATAAGGTGTGTTGTGGCACCTAATGGGGTTTGAAAAGGTCTTCCCCTCATTGC
Organism: Ctenopharyngodon idella; assembly: GCF_019924925.1. Taxonomy (NCBI): domain Eukaryota; kingdom Metazoa; phylum Chordata; class Actinopteri; order Cypriniformes; family Xenocyprididae; genus Ctenopharyngodon; species Ctenopharyngodon idella. Next base: position 25,600,233 of record NC_067225.1, on the reverse strand, counting down.
TCCTCTTTTCTGCCTGTGTGAATCTCCACAATGAGCAGAGAGCTGGTGCTTAATTGAGATGCCATATCTAATATGTTGAGATGGACTAGACGAGAGAGGGATCATTTCTTTCCATCTAAAATAATGCTGGCAGGGAGGATGAGAGGTTAAATTCACTGCTGTATTAAAAGAAATTAGGCAGAATGGGAAGTTTTATTCTAGTTCATATAGCTGGTATTAGACTCTCAGTGTAGATTTTCTATCTCTTTCTTCCCTCTTTTCTCTCCCTCCCTCTTTCATCTATCTCTATCCTTATTGTGATTTAGTCACTTTATTTCTTCATTTTAAGCATTTAGTTTCAGCAAGGGGTTTCAGTCATGACCCTCTTAAATTGCACCTTACAAAGAGATCATAGCCTCTTGCCCAGAAGATTTTTTTCAGACTCAGTGCAGTTTCATTATTCTTTTGTCCATTTTTTTCAAGTTACCATTCTTACCATTTTCAAACAGCCTCTTACTTGATTTCCAAAAGGATTTTGGTCTGTGATTAGGCTTATGTTCAATTATATGTAAATAATCAATCTATTGACTTGTAAAGCCGCTTTGTAATGCCTATTCTGTGCTTTACTTGTCTGCCACAGTAATGTAGTGTCTTTGAATTATCTTCTTTTGGAGGCTTTTCTCAGCAACTATTGATTAATACAATAAATTAGCATTTTGTGTAATTAACTATTATTATTTTTATTTTTATGCAATCAATATGCAGCCAAAGTAAAAAACACAGCTGCTTTGAGTCTTTCCCATGTTATAGCATGTTTGTATAGTAACCACTAAACTCGATTCATAAAGCTGCTATTCCTCTTTAAGGAATTCCTTTTTTTAGCCAAGAGAATCGCAGCTGTTTACCAACGTCTAACCTTTAATTCTGAGTTAAATATTTGAAATCTCTCTGGAGGTATTTTTTTTAATTTGGCACAAATGCAGCCTTTGGGGGTTGTTTTAGCTCATATTTAGCTTTTTGGCAATTATAACTCTCACCTGGTGTGTGTCACGATAACAGCACAGCTTCTTGCAATTATACTGCTGTTAGTAAATGACTGTAACCCTCTGATGCTGAAATGCCATTAAAGGATCCCCAAAGGCTATCAGTGATAACAGCAGGACTTTAAACTGTACCATTTTCTTTTTTTAGTTTTATAATTCAAGTTCTTCAACTTTACTTAGCTTTTTTTTAATGATAATGTACAGTATGTTCACTCAGAATTGTTCCTAATGGTGTTAAAGGATCTTTATGAGTAGAATCTCATCCTTTTGGGCACAATATACAGATTTCCTTACATAAAAATGTGGCCTATATCTTAAAAACAAACAAACAAAAAAGGGTCTTTATTGGCATCATTGCTTCCATGGAACTTATTGGGAAAAGGTTTTTTAGTTTTTTTAAAGGGATAGTTAACCCAAAAATGAAAATTCTGTCATTTATTACTCACCCTCATATGGTTCCAAACCTGTAAGACTTTCGTTCATCTTCGGAACACAAATGAAGATCTTTTTGATGAAATCTCAGAGCTTTCTGTCTCTCCATAGATAGCTATGCGACTGACATTTTGATGCTTCAAAAACTTCATAAAGAGATAAAAAATAATCCATATGAGTGGTTTAGTCCAAATTTTCTGAAGAGACTCAATTGCTTTTTATGATGAACAGATTGAATTTAGGCTTTTATTCACATATAAACATTCATCAAATCACACATCATTTATGGTAAACAGAAGCGCAATTTCTCATGTGTTACGCAGTTTGTTTGAGCTTCCAGAAGAGGTTGGTTCTCATGCGTCGAGCAGGTTCGGTTGAGCTTCTGTTTATGTTTGCTGATCAATGTTTATATGTGAATAAAAGCCTAAATTAAATATGTTCATCATATAAAGAGATCAAGTCTCTTCAGAAAATTTGGACTAAACCACTCAATTCATATGGATTAGTTTTACCATCTCTTTTTGGATTAGTTTTACGATCCCACTTTTTGAAGCTTCAAAGTGTCAGTTGCATAGGCTGTCTATGGAGGGACAGAAATCGCTCAGATTTCATCAAAAAGATCTTCATTTGTGTTCCGAAGATGAACGAAATTCTTACGGGTTTGGAATGACATGAGGGTGAATAATTAATGACAGAATTTTCATTTTTGGGTGAATCCTTTAAAATGTTCTTCACACTAATAAAAAAATTGTTCTTTTAAGAGCTGTTCACTGAAAGGTTCTTTGGAGAACCCAAAATGGTTCTTCTCTGAATGGTTCTTCATGGCATTGCTGTGAAAACCCCCATTTGGAATCTTTATTTTTAAAAGTGTAGAGGGATACTGTCTTACGGGGGCAAATGTTAATTGATTAAACTGTTAATATACTTTATGTTCCAGGTGAGCTGGAGCAAAAGTCAAGCTCAGTGTTCCAGGAAGTGGTTGAAGAGAGCAGGGATGTGGTGGAGGCCTCTGCCCCATTGCTGGAGAGCTCTCAGCCTGGTCTGGGTGAGGAAGAGGGTCACAGCGAGGATGGGGACCAAGGGGGCAAGGGGTCCAGTGAGTCTGTAGGCAGTGGCTCTTCCTTTGAAGAGCTGGACATGGAAATGGAAGAGGAGAAAGAGGAGAAGAAAAACGAAGCAGAGGAGGAAGACCATAATGGACAGCAGAAGCCAGCGATGGTGGGAGAAACAATCGGGAACAGGGAGGAGTGAGGGATAAAGCGGATTAGAGGGAATGTGGGTGAATGATGAGCGCATATGTGAGTGTGGGTGCATGTGTGAGAGGGAGAAAGTTTGTCAGTGTCTTTGAAATCATCAAAGGCTGTTTTTTTTCTTTCTAAGTCTTTGAAATTAACATCCCTAAATATCCGAAAAGTTACTTCTTTGTTATCAGCAAACAAGCAATTATCCCTTTCAGATCCTTTTATTAAAGACTTAATGAAATGCACATTATTCTTTGGCTTTGTATTTATTTCTGAGAAAACTAATTGTATATGTTGCTTTCTCTATTGTCTGTCTTCCCACGGTAATCATGAACTGCATTTAGGCAGCAAGTAAATCAGGCACATTCTGAAAATGAGGTAACACTATTAACGCAACTAAATGAAGCTTAGTCAGACATTTTATTTCATTAACATGTCCTACAGATGATGTATTCAGTAGCGTTTGCTTCAAAACATGAATAATTCATTCCAAATGCTGTCTGTTGCTGTAGGATAGAACTGAAAAAGAGTGAGAATAATAAAGTGCATGTTGTTATTAGTGATTGGAGTGTGTTTAATTTGACCTGGTTATATTATTTTTGTGCCCCCATGTATGTAATTGATCTGTTTTTTGTTTGTTTCTTTGTTTTTTTGTTGTTGTTTGTATTTGGAAAAGAGGAAATCAGTACAAAAAAAAAAAAAAGATGAAGTATACAGAAGATATTCAAGTATATCAGTATATATATATATATATATATATATATATATAGTTTTTTCCTTTCATTTTCTTAGGAGAGAAACAGGGTTTTTTAACATAAGGGCTGTTGTCGATAACACTTTATTTCGATAATCTACTTTAGGCATTCTACTAACAATACAGTTAACTTTGCAACTACATCAAAGTCCCTCAGGCAAGTCATTTCACTTGGCGGCCATCTTTGAAATGTCTCTTGGGCAGCTATTTCAGTAATGCAAGTGCAGCTCCTATCTCTTTGAATTGGGAAATTTCTCCAAAGCTGTTCATTAAGCTTACAATTAAATTTCATATTTGAAATCACCTGTCACTTCTGTATTAGGTTTTGGTTATGTTAATGCTTTCATGTCTTTTATATTGATATTTCTCACAGTCATGTTTCATGTCATGTGATTCCCTGTTCCCCTCATGTGATCCTCTCAGTGTCATGTGCTTCCCTGTTCATGTGTAATGTTCTGATTGGCTCCCTTGTTTCATGTCACATTCTCATTGGTTCTCGTTTCATCAGTTCTGTCTTGTCATTGGTCTTGATTATTCACAGGTGTATCTTGTTAGTCCTTATTCTTTGTGTATAAATAGCCCTCATGTTTCCATGTCTTTGTTTTCATGGTTTATGGTCAAGTTTATGTCAAGTCATGTCTGGTTCTGTTTATTTGTATCTGTTCACATTTATTTAAATAACCTGCATATGGGTTAAATTCTGCTTGCCTTCAGTGGATAACACGTTACAGAAAGCTAGACCTCACTGTGAACCCAGCGGTTACTCTCCTGCTTTTGCACCAGGGGAATTGTCCCCTGGAGGAGTATGTCTGGGACTATGATGAACTCTGTGATGTGGTGGATATTAATGATATTGCGTTAAAGGGCATTTTTCGAAATGGCTTGAGTGACTTTTTAAACTATCTGATGCCCCAAAGTGACATTCCGGGGACCCTCGCTGACTATATTGTCTTTGCCTTGTTGCTGAGTGGTTCCTCATTTACTGTGGGAATTGCGGACAAGGAACCCTGCAATTTGACAGCACTCACCACGCCAGAGCCTCGTCACGTCATGGCCGTCACGCCAGAACCTCATCACATCATGGCCACCACGCCAGAGCCAAGTCACGTCATGGCTGCCATGCCAGAGACATGTCACGTTATGGCCGCCACGCCAGAGTCTTGTCATGTCATGGCCGGCACGCCAAAGCCTAGCCATGTCATGGCCGCAACGCCAGAGTCTCGCCATGTCTTGGCTGCCACGCCAGAGCCTTGTCATGTCATGTCTGCCATGCCAGAGTCTCATAACGTCATGGTCGCTCAAGTCTCACCTGGAGGGGGGGGATGCTATAGGGTCACGACATATCTCTTTGGTCATTGGATAGAATTCATGGGCAGATGAGACTAAACACCAGTGATATGGATCCACAACTGAGGTCAATGCAAACGGTGAAGTCCGGTGGTTCCAAGTCCAAATCTGATGGTCCCAGAAGTCATGCCATTATCCTCAATGCTTACGGTAGTGGTCATCATGTGTGTGTGGGCCACATACACTTCCTCAGATTAGGCGACAACCGCTGCTGCTCCTCCTGAGGAGGCAGCAACTACTACATCTCCTTCCAAGGTGGCGGCAACCTCTACAGCTCCTTTTGAGGCAGTGGAGACTTCTAAAGCTCCTCCAGAGGCAGGGGCATCCACCTGTGAACTCTTTTCCTGCCATGTCACAGGCATGAAGGCCATTCATGAACTGTCTATGCCCCATATCACAGCCACGGAGGCCGGTCAAGAACTGTCTATGTTCTCGCAATTGCTCCATGATCCAGGCCTGCTCCACATCCAGGTCCACCTGATTCTCCATGGTCTCATCCTCTGCTCCACGTTCCAGGTCCGCCTTTGCCTCATGGTCCAGGTCCGCCACCATGCAATGATCCAGGCCCACTTCCCCTTCATGGGCCTGGCCCTCCAACCCTCCCCCTAAATCGCCTCTGCTTCTCCATCCTCCTGGACTGTTTTGTTTTGATTGGGTGTTCCGCCTTCAGTGGATAACATGTTACATCACCAATGAAATCTGACAACAACGGTCTCATAAATCTTGTTTCTAAACTCTCAAATCATGACAAAAAAACCTGCATTTTTCAGGCTGGACCAGCCAATGCACATGCACAGTCCTAAGTATGCGTCTCGGAACACTGACTGTTCCTGTAGCAACCAGAGCTTCTAATGACAGCTGCAGTGATGCAATGACTTTACCAATTAGCAATTGGCTCTTTTACTTAGAAGGCAGGACTTTCCGCCATATTGTGCGTTGCACTTTCTCCCATTCATAGTAATACGAGTGTACCATCTTTGTATATCAAAAGTTTTTTAACTACATGTCAACTACCTCTCATTAGAGTATTAGACTGTCTTCTTAACAGCTGCTAACACTTTATTTTGATGGTCCCCGAACAGACTTTCTACTGACTATACTATGCAAATACATGTCTACATATTCTACTAACCCTAACCTTCTAACAGTCAACTAATACTCTGAGAGTTAGTTGACATGCAGCTGCAAATTAATGAGAGTTAGTTGATATGTAGGTACAAAGTTACTTATAGTTAGTAGAACATGTATAATGTATAATATGTATAAGTGGATTATCGAAATAAAGTCTAACCCTGTTGTTTGTTTTGGTTTGTATTTTTCTTAGTGTGTCTGAGTGTTGGGATATCAGTTGTATCAAATTGTAATTTTCTCTTTTGGTACTGACAGTTATGCTCTGATGTTCAGCAGGTCATTTGATCTTTTTACACTGTAATTCTTCAAGAAAGTATATTTTTTAAGAGAAACGGTGTGTTTGTTCACTTTAACAGCTATTGCAACCATTTTAGTAAAAAAAAAAAAAAAAAGAAAGAAAGAAAAAAGGATATGAAATAAACATACTACCATTCAAAAGTTTGGGGTCTGTAAGAATTTTGTTAATTCTTAAATTTTGAAAGAAGTCTTTTATGCTCACCAAGGTTGCATTTATTTGTTTAAAAATACAGTAAAACAGTAATATTGTGAAATATTATTACCATTTTAAATAACTTTTTTATATTTTAATACGTTTTAAAATGTATTTTATTCCTGGGATTCTAAAGCTGCATTTTTTTTTAGCATCATTACTCCACTCTTCAGTGTAACATGATCCTTCAGAAATCATTCTAATATGCTGATTTGGTGCTCAAGAAACTGTTCTTACTACAGTATTGTCAGTATTGAAAATAACTGTACTGCTTAATATATATATATATATATATATATATATATATATATATATATATATATATATATATATATATATATTCAATATTCTTTGAAGAATAGAATGATCAAAAGAACAGCATTTATTTGAAAAAGAAATATTTTCAAAATTAATGTGTTCTTACTGAATCAAAGTAATAATTTTCTTCTTTCAAAAAAAAAGTTTTCTCTGTTGCCATATGCTATTTTTCTTGATGCTGAAATAGCATTAGAGCACTAATTGATGAGAATCTTATTAACTATTTTAAGCCTCAGAAACCCCTTCTGTGTAAGTGTTCTCTTTTGTCATGCATCAAGTAACTTCTGATTGGATGAGATGTAGGGGATTTGCTATTGACAATACAGATCAATACAAGTGTCGTATCCAAAAAGCTCAGGCAGGTTCTCCATCTCCTGAACACTTTGTCACAGGATTGCCGCAAGCTAGTGAAGCACAGAAAAGGAGGAGCATTGTAATTATGCTCTTTCTGACCTATTTTCATTGGTGCATCAAAAAGAAACCCAAAAGGTGGCCATATTGTGTCTAAAACAGAAACACACTTGCAGAAGTAACCCAGCTGTGATTCCTGTGGCTGAATCATATTTGTGCATGTACAATAGCTGTAAGCAGTGTGGTATTGCTAAATTAGATTCTGGCTAGTTTTTACATTCAAAAGTGTCCTTCTCTGTTTTCCATGGAACATAAGATGTCAGCTAAATTGACAGTTTCAGTCACTATTCGCTTTCATTGTATGAACAAAGATCCCATGAAAGTAAATGGTGACAGGCTGTCAGTCCTTAACATTTCTGCCTGACATCATCTTTTGTGTTCCACAGAAGAAAGAAATGTATAGGGGTTCGGAACACATGTTGGTGAGGAAATCATCATGACTGAATTTTCGTTTTTCGTTATCTTTTTACACATGAAAAAGCTCTTAAAATGCTCTGGCTTATATCTCTGTGGGGATGTACACAGTATGTTCTTTTGTATATCAACTTATTATTTACTAACTCTGTCAGAGGTAAGAGGTCAACAAGCAATCTATGTTCGGTTTGAGAACATCCTCACGGGAGCTCGTGCTCTCGCGCGCGCTTTCTACTCGTGTCGTGTTGAAACTTGTCCATCGACATGAAACGGGACATTGATCCCATGATGTGTGATTCTGACAAGCCAACCTTAATATATCGCCGTCACAGACTGGTGCTTGGCCAATTAAACAAAATCGACACCATCTGACGTCTTTTGCGCATTTACATATCCCGTGTCTCGCGGAGCAGTTAGAGCAGAATGAGTGAAGTTGTTGTCAGCATAGTTGTCTTGGTAGTTTATCATATGAGGTCAGCGATCGTTTCTGTTACCGGTTAGAAATGCCGTTGTAGATGTTTTCTGCCAGTGGTCAGTAAATTGGAAACGAATCTAGCATACATGCCGACTTTATGTTGTTTTTCAGTTGAAGAAATCCAGTCGATATTTTCAGCTCACCGTTTCAGGGTTAGACATCAAATCAGTGCAAATCTAATCTCATCAGAGCACGCACGCATGCACACACGCGTCATCAATAGGTATTAAAACTTACGCATAAAAAGGTTAAGCTGTGTCACTTAAAATGTATTTCTTTAACACTGTAAAGAAATAAGCAAAAAGTGTTGTGTATAGTGAAGCGAGTATTCTTTAGCGTTTTAGGTAGGCTAATTTAGTCAAGGGGGGCAAAAAATCTCAAGGAATCCAATGACGCGCGCGACGCCTTTTCAGTACCACGGACAGTTCCACGCGCGCACGGCGTCTCCGAGGCGCGCGCTCAACGCAAACTTCACCCGCTGAATAAAACCTGGATTCCACTGCTGGAATTCAGCCATACATTTTAAATACAACATTAGAGTAATAGGAAACTGTCACCAAGGATACGAAGAAAATACACGGACTTATAACCGGATGTCTTCAAGTAGATCCGCCTGGAATCTGCCGATGAGAGGTGAACTGGACAGGTCAGGTAAGACTGTTATCATCTGAATCGTATCTGTTTATATAAATGTGTTATATGTGATCTCTGGAAATCGATTAGTACGACAAATGCAGACAGGAATAAACTTAACGTTGTTAACAGTTGGTTAAAATCATGCATCACATTTTGACACCTGACACAATCAAGAAATAACAATAATAATAGCCTATTAAAAAGAAATGTCCTTTTAAATTAAATTGTGTTGCACTGTTTTTTCATTTGAAAGGAGTTCGGTTTGAGACGTTTTCAAAAAGGCAATAAAAGCAAGCGTCAGATCAGATAAACAATCGCACAGGTAACATCTCATCACATATTGCTTTGAATAGCAAAACACTCCCGCTCCGGGGTGTGTCTGTAAACGCATTTCTGTGACTGGATGTATAGAGCATGTACCCATTCCAACTTTATTTGTATAAAATGTGGTTTGTTGCGGTATTCAACAGTTTCGCCAAGTGAAAAAGCAGTGGATAGATTCGGATTAACATAGGCTATCACAAGTTTGGTGACGCTGTTTACGAGATGAATCTTATTAAAGGCTAGATTTCAACATTTGTCGACTATTCACACCACCCTGAAACTTCGAGAGTCTTATTATAAAGTCTTACATATTTAGACTTTCCTTTTTTTTTCTTTTTTTTTTTTTAGACATTTTAGACATTAAAAAAAAAAAAAAAATTTAGAATTACGATTGAACAGTATTGTAATAGCTACACTGTAAACATTTAATTATATTTACGTGATTCATCAGTAGCTAACTTATGCTTACGTTCTATACATTTTATACCGTTTTGCTGTTAATGGTATGAGTACCAATTAACAGTGTTTGACTGTAACCTTTATTTTGTTTCTTTAGAGTTTTTACAGTGTATTTGTGATTTTGTTTTTCAACCCAGGTGAGGAAAGAGTGGTAACTGTGGAAAAGTGTCTGTGTCCCTGGTGTTTTTTAACCATTCAAGTTTAACCTTGCTCTCGAACCACAATAACAATGGTGTTTGTTCATGTCCTTGGTTTTGATTTTTGCCTCTATGAAACGATCAAAATCATGATGTATCTAGGCTAAATGTGCAGGTTTTCCCACGTCTGCTGTCTCCTAAAATTGCATACCATTAATCATCGGTTAATGTTTTCGCCCATTTTTATGAACGGTGTTAAAGTTAATGTACTAAATGCAATCGAGATGGAAATAAACACATGATAATGACTACGTAGCCTATATGTGTTTGGATTTTGGCGAGCAGGGCTGCCCAAAACAAGCTGTGGTTTAAAAATAACAGAAACCCAAACAGAGGCGAACAACCGTTAGGCTGGTTAGTTTAAATAATTCAAGCTCGTGCCGGACATGCTCTTATATCCTCTGCTGTGAAGACTCGCGCGAGAGTCAAGAATCGCGCCAGCACGCAAGTCTCTGCTCAGAAAGGTTGGAAAGCGAGAACTAAACCGGTTCCTTTTTAAAAACCAGAACCGAATGATTTTCATGACATTAAATTCCGTCAACGGTTCTCGAACGTGCGTTGTTTTGTCGACGAGAACTGAAATAGTCCGCTTCCCGAACGAATGACTCTTGAGTCGGTTCTATTTAGTGAATCAAAAACAGTTATGAATCTGTCGAATGTGTGCATATGTCATTTGTTATAGCCTAATCCAGTTTAAGTGTCTGTATGTATATATGTTTGATTAGTATTTTTATGTAATTTATAATTAGAGCCACTTATTGAATTATATGTATTCTGCCCCCAAAGAGTGTGAAAAGTCAATTATTACATTTATTTCTTATTTTTTATATCTGTTCTGTTCTTCTCTGAGCAAAAGATAAAGTCAATCCTTCAGGTCTCAGTGATCCAGCAAAGTGGAGATGCCTCTGTGAGCACGACGAAGCTGCTTTATCACCGCCATGGCATGTAAAAGTGCCCTCTTTATCTGCAAGTAACACAACCACATTGAAAATTGATCAGCAATAAAAGTAAGAATTGCTAACACGGAGTTCACCTAATGGCTTTTTAGACTGGACAAAAAGCATTTTAGTGAAGAATTTACGGTGGTGGGATAAGTCACAGATGCTGACAAGTGTCTTTGGCAGGAAATAGATTAACCTCTCGTGAGATTAATCTGCTGTGGGAGTGATTGATAGGTTACAGCAACAATGATAGTAAAAGTAATGGAGGTGTAAAGTGGGGTGTCATAGTGGCTTAGTGTGAGTACTGTCACCTCACAGCAAGAAGGTTCCCAGTTCGAGTCCTGGCTGAGCTGGGAGACCTTTCTGTGTGGAGTTTGCATGGTCTCCCTCTTCTTCCCATTTCGTTCCAAACCTCTTGGACTTAACATAAATTAAATGGGGGGTATCACACACAGCTTCTGCCAATCTCATGTTAATCTTGAGTACCTATGGAGTAGTAGTGCATATCTCTTCATATCTCTGAAAAGTCTTTAGTTTTATCATATTTATAAAAGATACATACGCTGTACCGAGTCTTTCCGAAAACAGCCGAGCGCCTGGAGGCGTGCCGTGGGCGAAGCTAAAGAGTCACAAGCACGCGCAGCTTTTGTGTTGCGATCGTCTGCAAGCTATCAATGGTCAGCTAAACAAATGTATTTAAACACACACAATACACCATCGCATTATCCCTGGATAACTTTTGAATCACTATAATGAATATAGCGTATAGTGAGCGATGAATAATGAATTTATGAATTCACTACGTTCGTGTTGTTTACATTATATGCACTAAGGCTCCTATTGCCAACAAAACAGACATTTGATGCAGTTTTACTCACCACCTGCGGTTCCGACTCATGACCGGGATCATTATCGCTGTGACCGCTCCATCTTTCAGTTTCAAACGATCTGTAAATCCAGCGTAGAACTGGGCCTTGTTTATGAAACCATAAGCGCCGATCCTGAGGGCTTGAGCAGCCAAGGAAAAACACGAGATATTCTCTATTCATTTTAACCAATAAAAAAGTGATTGCAACTGTCAGACCCGACTTTATCCTTATTCTGAAAGTTAATTTAAGGCTGTTTCTATGGTTATTTTAATGACATATATTGAGAGCGCATCAATAGCCGTGTTTACATGTACACTTTTTTGTCATTCCGATTAAAATCATTCCGATTGAAAGATTCGGTGGACTGTTTACATGAGACGTTATCTAATCCGATATGATGTTTACATGTGCTGGCGCTTTCAATCGGAATGAATTAGCTTATGTCCTGTCCTTTCAGCCTTTTATTCCTGTCAACATGGAGTTATTTCTTATGCATGCTATTTTTATGTAAAGTGTTGCTCTTAATCAAGCAACAGCGTGAATTTGTAGCATATTACTGCTGGAAGGTATGAGGAAAAGACGGGCGCAGGAAGCTGACCTTTTTGGTGGCTGTGCATCTCGGAGCATCTCAATACTACCCCTCCCTCCTCCGAAGAAAAGCAGAAGCGTGTGGATGAAGGTCCGTAGTAATGATATTTAATAAATGTGTTGTTTTAGTTTTACTCCAGTTTAATTTTGCTGCCGCCATTGTACATTCTTACGACCCCTGGCCTCTTGATGTGATGACGTAGACGCAAAGTAATCGGTTTAACTCGTTTACATGGCAGAATTTTTATTTTGTTCGGTTTATAGAAAGGTTTATCCCACCCCTCTCAAACCGATTACAATTCGGTTTGGGCATTTTTATTCTGATTGGGGTGTTTATATGGAGCATTTTCATTCAGATTGGACTTTTAAACCGATTACAATACTCCATGTAAATGCACCTAATGTAATGCGAAAACACACTTCTTTGGTGACATTGTTGATTTTATGGTCTAAAAACAAAGTGACAAATCTTTCTCGAGCAAGTCCTGTGCAGCGCTGCCGACTACTTCCGTAAAGCCGAACGAAGCGCGTTGATGGTCGTGCTGTTGCTCTCCCGCTCTGGTCGATGCGTGTGCGCGCTCTTGTGCCTGTACAAGGAATTCCGCCCTTTATTACATAATAAAGGGCCATACTCGAAAAAAAAGTGCGAAGTTTGTGAGGAATCGGAAGAGTATTTTTGGCACAGAAATACTCTGTTATACGTCCAACTCGTGTTTTGAAACTTTGGCCATGTTTAGCATGAGAATCCAACTCTTTAACAGTGTAAATAAGTCAGAATGCATGAAATAGCATTATACCCCCCCTTTAAGATAATTTGAGAAATGTGTAGTGATTTGAAACAACATGAGGGTGGGGAGAGACCATATAGAATGCAGAGAATAAGCTACAGACAGTAATTAGAGAAAGTGAGAAACAAAGAGCAAAGGATTTTCTATATGAATGTTTGGAGCCAATTCGATTTTTTTCCTTTTGAACTCAGTAACTTAATTTTACGTTCTCAGAATCACTAAAAATGTGTATTAAGAAGCTTTAATGGTTTAATGATGCATTAGTTGCCTTAAATATATAAACAATATGAGGGTGAATACATGATGACAGAATTTTAATTTTCAGGTGACTATCATGTTTAAGTAAAGATATAGATTTTACATTTTGCTTTGCCTCTCTTGGTCCTGATTTCTCAAGAGGACAATGGGCATGACAATTGAGCAAGTGTTTTCATTAAACAGATATCTATCTTATCACATCTTCGTCCCAGATAATCACAGATCATTTTATTAATCTACCACATGATTAACAGATTAGATGACTGTTTTATGAAATGAGGCAGCTTAATTCTCTCTTATCATTTAATAGCATAATAAAGTTTGGTTTTATTATGCTGAACTTTATGGACAAAGTGAGAGCTGAATGATGAATATAACCAACTTCCACAGTACGGTTAATGGCGCATTCCTATGGTGTTTAACTTACCACAAATACCAAAGATCATCGATTTAACGTTGATTCAATGTTGAATCGATGATATTTGCTCTGTGCGATGCCATTTACACCACAGAGCATTATACTGTAGCAGCTTTTTAATGTGAACATCAACTACAAGTTCTATGTGAATAATGTCTTTATTTTCACAATGTCTGTCTGAGGTAATGCTAAGATCCTCTGGAATGCATCAGACACATTTGATAGCAGATGGTGTGTTTCTTGTCAAGCATCTGGTAAAAGACACACAGAGAATCTCTGTGACCATGCAGATCCCAGGAGAGACTCGTGCACAGAGACGGGAGGATCTGTGTGTCTTTTGTGCATCCGTGCAATAGGGCACGTGTGTATATTTGCACATACTTCTTCTACTACTAAAACAAATGCAAATACTTAGAACTAAATGTATACACGTAGTGGTGTTTCATCACAGTGGGTCTATGATGTGTACTTTTTCCAACTGGGAGAAAGGACCATATGTGAGTTCACTCACACTCCCAAGAGTATGTGTCAGATAAATACATAATGTGATGTATTAGGGTTGCATTAAAGTGTTTAAAGGCAAAAGGGAAACCCTGTATGCAGCATCTCACAGGTCTCCAGTGACTGGGACATGAATAATGTAGAAGTTTAGAGAGGGAGAGGAGAGACCATATAGAATGCAGAGAAGAAGCTTTCCTTAAGTCCTTGCATTTGTAAAGGACACTGCGGACAGTAATTAGAGAAAGTGAGAGACAAAGAGTGAAGCATATATAGAAGCTAAATGTGAGTGAAAATCCCTTTTTGCAACTGAGCAATCTCTTCATCTTTTCTGCAGTTGATTTCACAGTAGTTTGGTGTGTTCGGGATTTGATTGGCAGCATTTTAATTGCTGTTTCCTGTCTTCTTCATGCTGTACTGGACAGATATCATTTAAATTTTATTTGTCTCTCACTGTGATCTGATAATAAGTACCCCATGTGAAAAGGTCAGTAGGATAAGTCTCTTATAATCTAAAATTTACCTTCTAAAGCTTTAAAGGAGAGCTATTAGAGTATTTTGTATTATTGTTATATTATCAGATACCATAATTCAGATCAAGTTGCACTGCATCCCTCTTCAGAAACATAAATTCAAACAGCCAAATCTAACAGCAAAATTAAGTTTATAAGCATAATTCACCCAAAAGTGAAAATTCTATCATTATTTATTCACCCTCATGTGGTTCCAAACCTGTATGACTTAGGCTACTTTTTTCTGTTGAATACAAAAGAAGATATTTTGAACCGTTGGACCCCACTGACATTTAGAAAGGGGACATTTTTCAAAAATATCTTCTTTTGTGTTCAACAGCAGAAAGAAAGTCATACAGGTTTGGAACCACATGATGGTGAGTAAGTAGTCTTCTTTTTCTAATTATCAACACACACTCACAATGAGTGTTTACCATTAAAACTAGCTCTCTCATAGGCTTTTGGTTCCCGTGGACTCTGAAATCAATGTCTGACTAAGGGATTCAGTAAATGAGTTGTTACCAACAATCGATTCTAGCTTGATCCATTCAGGCCATTTTGTGAAATTGGAAGGGATAGTTCACACAAAAATGAAAATTTTGTCATCACTTACTCACCCTCAAGTTGTTCCAAACCTGTATGAGTTTCTTTCTTCTGTTAAACACAAAATACAATATTTTAATGTTGATAACCAGACAGGTAGCCATTGACTTCCATAGTATTATTTAAGTCAATGGCTACCGTCAAATGTGTGATTACCAACATTCTTTAAAATATCTTCTTTTGTGTTCAGTAGAAGAAACAAACTCATACAGGTTTGGAACAACATGAGGGTGAGTTTAATAGGCTTTAATAGGCTGTGAATGTTTTTTTTTCCTCTTTCACGTCTTTTTTTAAAGAAATATGTACAACACTAATTGTATAAGAGCAACACTGTTGTACTGAATATGCAAATTTGAATTCCACTCCCATTTTTTTCTTGGCCAATCATATTAGAGGACCAGAACTGTTTAAAGTCACCATGAAATCAAAATTGATGATTCTTATTATTTTAATGGAATATTACAGTTTTTAATTTAAAATACTGTACAGCATTTTTTTTAAATTCATGTGCCCTCATTATTTTTATTCGAAATAACTTCCCCTCCCTTGTGCAGTGACATCTCTTCTCTTTGCTGATGACGTGTTTACTGGCGAGAGTGCGGGACGACCTGTCACTCACATGAGATCACAGCAATAGCAAACCACAAAGATCCAACAATCCAATGAATTGCTGATGGAAAAAGTCCCGCCCTACATTTTTTCTTGTTCGAGATGCCAATTCACTCGGATACTTCGCAATAGGGAAGAAAAGATGATCGCAACTTCCATTTCATTTCGACTTTAATGAAAATTAATTATTTAATTTACCACTTTTGACATATTTTACAATCGTGTAATCTGTGAAGAGAATCATTGGATTGTTTCCTGGTTTCTAGAAAGTGCTCAGTGCGTTTAGACTTCTCTAACAGTCATTTTGGCCCCTTGGAGTAAGCTGTTGTACACACTTGATTGCAATTCCCCCATCAAATGGTGGTTGATGATGTGGCCGCTCAAAGGGCCCTGAGTAAGGTGCTCAAAACCTCATTTGGACTGCAGCCACAGACTCTTTGGATGATTATCAAATAACGTGCCTGCTGGGTTGTGGTGTTCCTCACGCTCACAGTTGTTCGAATTGGATTTGTGGTTTGGAGCTCTGAATTAAAAAGACATTTGTCAGCTTGTCGAAAAATGTACTGCAATCCAGCGATTAGCAGAAATTGAAGTTGTAATTCTGTCAGTTTATTGTTTTCAGCTTTATCACTGCCAGGATGAACTTGGCACAGCAATGGCCCAAATGTAGCGAGGACCGAGAAGCTGTCATTTTCTTATGAGTGTGTAATGTGCGTTTATCGCATGGCTAACTTTGGAAAATGGAATTTAAAATTGAGAGTTCAGAATTTGACGGCTGTGATTGCAGTTTAACTGATGAGTGATGTGGGCTACTTTAAATAAAGCAACAGGTTGGTCGCATAAGAACAGGTTATCGCCGAGAGGGATTCTTGGCTCGAGTACTCACAAACAGCAGCGTAGATGCCCTGCTTCCCTGGAAATTTCCCTTTTTTTGTCATCTGAAATGTGGCCTGAAATTCATTTACATAGTTTCTCCTCTCTAATCAGTGCAGAAGAGCCCTTGTATGGAATTTCTCTCTTACCTTTTCCCCCATCTGCCCTGCGGTTACATAAAGATGACCTCTCTCCTAGATGTGCTATTACCATATTCATGCTGCTCTTTTTGCCAGCATGAGATTGAAAATACTGAAATGGATTAACACTTTGTGAGGGTTTGCGCAACTCCTCCTCCTCCTTTAATGTTGCTCATTCCTTCCTCTCTCTTATTTGCGTTCGGTCTCTCCCTCTGCGCTCTGCCAGCATCTCTCGGTTCCCCTGCGTTTTCACACCACGTGTCTGGAGCAGTCTTGAAGACTGGCAAAAGCAGTGCCATCAAATTGAAGAGGCCATCTGGTGAAGCGGAAGATACAAGCGATAGTGGAGAAGGAGTGGAGAGAAGAGAGAAAGAGAGCAAGATGGGGGAAAATTGGACTGGATATTCAGGCAAATTTATGGGTCTTTAATTGCAATATATTTACATAATTTGAATAAATGTAAATGTTATTTTCCACTTCAGCACGGTTACACGGTGGTTACAGCGAAGTGACATATCTCTAGTGTAAATATGCGGATATCTCAGTAAGTGGAGATAAGCTTAAAGTCAACATTAAATCAAAATCAATCAATCCAATATACTTTCTTAAAGGGATAGTTCACCCCCTCAAAATAAAGACATTTTGTCATCACCCTTGTGTTGTTCTAAATCTGCTTTCTCCTGTGGAACACAAAAGAAAGTTATTAAAAATGTTCACTCTTCTATACAAAGAAATAGCTCCAGGGCTCCAAAAAGGGCAAAAAAAGCACCTGAAAAATCATAAAAGTGCACATACGACTCGTGCAATATATTCTAGGTCTTATGAAGCCATATATAAATATTATTATTAAAATACAAAAAATTGCTCTGCTTCTAAAATTACTCATTTCCAGACTTATTTGGATAAAGTCAAATGTTTTCTGTTAAATATTTTTTCACTCAGAAATATGTTGCGTTACAGGAGTAAAATTGTTCTGCATTGTTATCAGTACTCATAAACTGATTGTTTAGTTCACAACATTCCCTTGAAAGCTCCAATAAAAGGCGAAATTCTGACACCCTGATTTTAAGGGTTCGGAAACGGACTTGAATGTCTGATAGTTCTCTCATCCTAGTGGAAAGTAATCAGAAAAGCATTGTTTTATTACTTATTTGCACTAATAGAAGGCTTATGGAAAGTTTATAGAGTTTAGATGTTGTCCCAGCTAACAAAAACATGTTGTAAGAACATCTTTTTCAGTGTTTTTTCTTGGTAATGCAAACGTTAAGGGAACATTCTATTTGATCATTTTGCAACTCTTATGGGAATGTTACTTTCGAATGTTCTCTGAAATGTTTTGATGAATGTCCAACAAAAAAGTTTAACAAAACACATTCCATCAATGATGTATTAATAATGTTTTTGTGCTAACGTTTTGACAACATTATAAAAGACCAGATAACTTTGAATGAACATTAATGTTACATTAACATCAATGTTACATCAGCATTAAAGTCTATTAATGTTACTGGAAGGATGTTTGTTCATAACTTTGAGAGAACCTTGCCAGAACATTAGGGAAGTTCTGAGAACATTCCCTGTTAGCTGGGGTGGTCATGAGAAAACACAGTTTCTTCAGTATTTTAACTAAACATTTGTAATTGATATCTGATAAAAAAAAAAAAAAAAAAAGTAAAATACTGGATTTAAGAAAAAATTACCTAATTTTACCCCTCCAAAAAAGGATTCTGCCATCATTTGCATACCTTCATGTTGTTCCAAACCTGTGTTTGTTTGTTTCTTTGTTGTTGTTTGTTTGTGTGTGTGTGTGTGTGTGTGTGTGTGTGTGTGTGTGTGTGTGTGTGTGTGTGTGTACTGCAAACATCTTTCTAGCAACAATAGTGCTCACAAACATACATACTGTCTCCACCCTTGTTTTCATCCACTGTGCTTTGCCATTTGCCCCAGACTTGATTCCTGTTCATAAATATGGTGCATTTTCAGCACTTTAACATTATACTGAACACCAATCCTAGATTGACTTCAATAGAACCTCATCTCACTTTCACAATACCGCCTATACAGTGTCAGATATTACTTAAGCTTATCATCCAATAAATAAATTCTGTTGTGAAGAACAGCAGTCTCAAATTATCTTTATGTTTCCGAAGGGATGCAAGTATTAATCCTTAAGAGATGCGGTTCAGGGGATGTATGTCGTAAAAAGATATAGCCAATTTACACCAGCTTTACAAGAATTCCCATAGGGACTCCACTCCCATCCTAGCAGGCTAGATTGGCCCTTTCAGCCTCACTTCTTTTGCTCCCTCCCTCTCTCTCTCTCTCTCTCTCTCTCTCTCTCTCTCTCTCTCTTTCTCTTCCTTTCACTCTTGTCTGGCAAGTTTCCATGGAAACAAAGGGTAGGGAGAAGACCCTAATGAGTAGGTGTGTGTCTCACTGAGATGAACACATATATTGTTGAGATATGGATACACACATACACACACACTCCAATTCCAAAGCACTGTCTCTCCTGCTGGTCATTGCTGGACTGTTGTTTGGCTCTTCTTTCTTGATTTTTCATTTGATGTTTATGACACACGGCCTATTGAAAAGAAAGTCTAGTTCACAATGTACTTTCCCCCTCAGGTTATTTATATTCTTTATTTTTCCAACATGGTGTTTCACTAAGACAAACCAGTTTCAAATTTCGAAAAAAAATAAAAAAAATAAAATAAAAACAACAATGGAAATGTTGTGGATAAATGGGCTGTTTATGTACCAGCTTTCCGTAAATAAGAAGTCACAAACTTCATTTTACTGGCTTAATTTTTAGGGTCCTGGTGTCGCCAATGATTGATGTTGAAAAATAATTTAAAAGTAAAATAAAAGTAATTTCAAAATTAATCTCTTAATTTTCTTAAGATTCTTGTAATATGTTCCTCTGATCTAATCCAAACTTATTTGACAGATAATATCAAAGCTTTAACCCTCTTTTGTTTCTCAAAGTAGCCAAAGACTTTTCAGAAAGTTATTTTTCAGTATATTTTCTATTCATCACTGCAGCAGTAATTCATCTAATGATCGAATGATGGAGAAGCGCATTATATCTGAGCATATATTGCAGAAGCACATATATAGAACACACTTTTGACATTTTAAACTGCTGATTCAGCATCCTCCACTACTTTTCACTCCCAACTGGCCTTCAAACTGGGGAACTGTGCTGTGCAAAGTGCATTCAAAACATGTTGGTAACCTGATTTGCATAATTCCTTTAGTGAATAAGGCACCAAAACTATTCAGACAGCACGTGCAAATGATGCTATCAGCAGGTGTAATTCATTCTTAGTGAATTCTCCCCTTGAAGTATCAACCGTATACTTCAGAGTTATGTATGTTTTTATATTAACCGAACATGAGGGTTAAATCAGTATAGTTTTTTTCTTATTTCACTCATTGAAATTCTAGAGGTGTACAGTTGAAAAGTCATTGTAATGTAAAAGTAAATAACCACCTTGACATGCAGTCTCTCAGCACATACTCATTCTCACACACTCCAGGAGTTGCGGCTGCAAACCTCATAATTATACCGTTCACAGCATTTGAAAGCTAAACTCAACACCTCTTAGCATGTGTGAAATTAGTATGTATGCTCCCCATTGATATGCCTGTATATAAGAGAGAGATAGAAAAGGAGAGAGAGAGAAACAAAAATAAGCTTATTTGTTCAGTTTGCCTACAGGGGGAATCTTTTACAAAATCATTGTTTTGATGTGCATGCTGTAACTGTATTGTTTCAGGTCACTGTCTTATTTAGTGCAAATATATGCAAGCTTCTGTACTAAAGTGTTTTTTCAAGTCCTGTGTGTGTGAGTGTTGGTTAGGGGGGTGGTTAGGGGTTATGGGGACAAAATGTACCCACAAAAGTAGCAGTATCCGAAATCCTTGTACTTGTGGGAAACATTTTTGGTCCCCATGAGGAAAACTGCTTATAAATCAGACTAAGTGATGTTTTTTGAAAATGAAAAATGCAGACAGTTTTCTGTGATGGGTAGGTTTAGGGGTAGGGTTAGGGTTAGGAGATAGAATATACAGTTTGTACAGAATAAAAATCATTGTCTTTGGAAAGTCACCATAAAACATGGAAACTGTGTATATGTGTGTGTGTGTGTGCATGTTTTTGTGACATATCAGGACACAAATTTGTATAATGACATGGATATGACATAGGTATTACAAGGAGAGGGTGACTTATGAGGACATTACCCCATGTCCCCATTTTTCAAAAGGCTTATAAATCATACAGAATGAGTTTTTTTGAGAATGTAAAAATGTGCACAGTTTCCTGTGATGGGTAGGTTTAGGTGTAGGGTTGGTGTAGGGCGATAGAAAATACGGTTTGTACAGTATAAAAACCATTACGCCTATGGAATGTCCCCACTATTCACAAAAACAAACGTGTGTGTGTGTGTGTGTGTGTGTGTGTCAGGCTCTGTGCTCAGGGGACAGTGTGACCATTGTAGTGTAAAGCTAACTCGCCTGAACTCATAGAGGATCACTATCAGACAGCTTGTAAGACAACAGCTGCTTCACACACACGTTAGGTTTCAGTATCTTAGTGTGGACTCTCCATAGACATAATGATTTTTATTCTATACAAATTGTATATTCAATCCCCTAACCCTACCCCTAAACGCAACATTCACGGAAAACTTTATGTTTACATTTTCAAAAAAACATAATTTAGTATCATTTATAAGCTGTTTTCCTCATGGGGACCAAAGAAAAAGGACATTTTGTCCCCATAACCTAGAGTTTACCAGGACCACACACACACACACACACACACACACACACACACACACACACACACACACACACACTGGTATTCTTATCATTATGGGGAAATTCCTTATAGGCGTAATGGTTTTTATACTGTACAAACTGTATATTCTATCCCCCTACACTACCCCTACCCTTAAACCTAGCCATCACACAAAACTTTCTGTATTTTTACATTTTCAAAAAACATCATTCTGTATGATTTATAACTTTGTTTCCTCATGGGGACCTAAAAAATGTCCCCACAAGGTCAAAATTTACTGGTATTACTATACTTGTGGGGACATTTGATCCCCATAACGTAGGGATTACCAGTGTACACACACACACTCACACACACACACATACTTACCCAAAAAACACACAAGTGAACAAAGCTCAATGGACTAGCCAGGAGCCTAAGGGAAAGGGACCTTAGGGAGGCCATACCTAGCGCTGTGAGCTAACGAATCCAGCTGCCTGATGGAATAACAGAGAAATTCTGAGAAATTCATTTCTGAGAGTTACAGAGAAAATCTGTGCAGCCAAATGAGGATATTTCAATTGCACAGCAAACTACACTGGAGTCCCTTATTTGGGGATCTCTGTGCGGCTCACAAATACTGATAAGCAAAGAATAAAACAAATGCTAATGGTCCAATTTCCCCTCAGTTTTAGTCAGTTTTTATTGTAACTGCTCATGGAAGTTTTTTAAATTAATTGATCAGATTTGTATGTGTGATCTATTTTGTGATATAAATGTCCTGGAGTCTTATTAATGATATAAAGGATTTGAAATGATTCAATTTAACAATGCAATAAAACAGCGGTGTTTATGATTATTATACTTGCTATTTTCAAATTCCCCTGCCTTGATCTCGATGTTATAGAAATGTTTTTGATGATAACTTTCTGGTTCATAAACAATCCAACATGACATGATTTGCAGTATTAAACTGTAAACTTTACTCAAATGCCTTTAAATTGTAACTGAATTCAGTAAATGGCAATAAAACAAGATGTCTAAATAGCTCAATAGTGCATACTAGCATGTTAAATGTAATGTTTCTACATGTTAATGTCAACCACACCAGCTTCACTCTTCTCCACAATGATAACCCTCAAAACTCCACCATATATGATAGAAAAGCTGCAAAATCCCAACACAGCAGGACATTAAATATGAATAAGTTTATACTTTTTTCATCTTGCATAAAAAACATAAAGTAACACTTAATTTCAACATTTACTCTCCCTATCCAGTCCCACGCAATGCATGCTGGGAACTAGATATCCTCTGTCCAGATTCAGTAATGCTACCTTAACGCAGATGGAAAATATTCATGTGGTTCCAACACAAATGGATTATGTAAACTACTTCTTGGGTTGTGACAAAATATTCAAGAATTGTGTTACCGTAGCCCAATTGAATTGAAGGGATAGTCCACCCAAAAATGAGAACCATTTACTTACCCTCATGTCCTTCCAAAACCTTGGAGTCATAAAAACATAAAATAAGATATTTTGAATATTGTTGGCAACCAAACAGTTTTGGTTCCTATTGACTTCCATTGTATTTTTTGTCCATACAATATTTTGCAGAAGAAAGTCATATGAGTTTGGAATGACATGAGGGTGAATAAATGATGACACAATTCTCATTTTTAGGTGGACTATCCCTTTAAGTAGACAAACATGACAGATGAAAAAGCACATGGGACAAATTAGATTTTTATTGTGGGATGTACATGCCCCCACGCTTATTCTTCACCCTAAGAAAACTGTTCTCGTTAAAAACAAACCCAAGGGCAATGTTAAATCACAGCAGTTGTTGTGTATTACAGTGCAGCATCTAATGCCCGCTCTCTCTCTCTCTGTTTGATCCCCAGATTCTGATCAAGCGGGAGATGGCGATGATGCTTGAGTTTGCCTACGCCTGCTTACATGCACACTGAAGTGTCTGAAGTCTTCCCTTAGCACGGCTTGAGCACTATCCCTTTCCAACACATAAGAGGACCAAAGACTGCTAAACAGGGATTGACCTGCAAAGCACCCAGATCTTTACGCACCATGGCTCAGAGGTCAACTCATTTCAGAGGTCACGGCCCCTCCTGGCCGCTTCATCTCACTCTACTGCTGCTTCTATTGGCCAGGACACCCCAGGCTTTGGCTATCCCAGGTTACAACACTGACATCTCCAAGAAGGAGATCATAATCGAGGGGGATCTGGTGATTGGAGGCCTGTTTCCTGTTCATCAAAAGGGGGAGGGAGCTCAGGACTGTGGCCGTATCAATGCACAGAGAGGGATTCAGAGACTGGAGGCAATGCTGCTAGCCCTGGACGAGATCAATCAAGATGATCAGATTTTGCCCGGGGTGACGTTAGGTGCCCACATTCTGGACACTTGCTCTAAGGACACGTACGCGCTGGAGCAGTCACTTGAATTTGTGCGCGCTTCGCTTACGAAAGTGGATGATAGTGAGTACACATGCCCGGATGGATCCTACGCCATCCATGATGATGTTCCGCTCGCAATCTCCGGAGTGATCGGAGGCTCCTACAGTGATGTATCCATACAGGTACTGATTCCTGTCCTATTTTAACAATGTTTATTCATATGTTTGTTTGTTTCCTTTCAGCAAAATTTCTTAATAATCAGATTATATGTCATGATGTAGCGAGTCATAAATGTGCATGAGGATTCATTTGCATGTATATTGCTTTTATCACACTATGGCTTCTCATTCAGCCATATGCACAAGCCCACAGTATAGTTCAGTTAACCATGCAAAGCCAACAGTATCATATTTAATATGCAAATTTCTAAGGCTTCTAAACTATCAACATGATCAAAACTGCTAAAACATTATTTGTATTTTTTGAATGTTTTTTTTTTCCTCCTTAAGTATGAGCTCCATATTCTCCTATATCATACTATATGAGCCATATATAGCCAAATGTATCAAATAGGCCTAATAATACTAAAAAACAACAACAACAACAACAAAAAAATTGTTGAAAATTTCAGTAAACTGTTCCAGTATTATTCATTATGCCAAGCATTACAGGGTTAAGCAAACAAGAAGGTAATACTGAGTAACTTAGATTTTAAGTCTGTGTTTTGAACGAATCGTTTCTAAATTAATCACGATTTTTGAACAAATTAGTTAAATGATTAGTTCAGTTTCAAATGAAAATTAGCCCAAGCTTTACTCACCCTCAAGCCATTCTAGGTGGATATGACTTTCTTGTTCCTGATGAACATAATCTAAGAAATATTAATAAATATCCTGATGCATCCGGGCTTTATAATGGCAGTGAATAGGGTTCATGAGTATGAGCTGAAGAAAAAGCTTCCATCCTCATCCATCCATCCTAAATATGTGCTCCACGCGGCTCCAGAGGGTTAACTGCCTTCCGTATACAAGTTATGAAGAAAGTGTAAACTGGCGTCACGTCAGTTACACTTTTTCCATAAGCTGGATAGGGAAGGTTGTAGGACGTAGCGTAAGCTTTGTGAACTGCAAGAGGTTTACACTTTCTGCGTACGTTAAATACGGAAGGTGGTCTGGCGGAAGCTCGACATTTGACGTCATAACTTGATTAAATATGGATATTTTTTTTACACAAACGCTTCAGAAGGCCTTTATTAACCCTCTGGAGCTGCGTGGAGCATATATTTATGATGTATGGATGAGGATAGAAGCTTTTTCTTCAGCTCATACTCGTGAACCCTATTCACTGCCATTATAAAGCCTGGATGCGTCAGGATATTTATTAATACTTCTTCGATTATGTTCATCAGGAACAAGAAAGTCATTTACACCTTGGATGGCTTGAGGGTGAATAAAGCTTGGGCTAATTTTCATTTGAAACTGAACTAATCATTTAAGTGAATGATTCAATGACTCATTCATAGAGAGAGTCAGTTGTATTGTTGCCAGATTAATCAGCATTATTGAGTGATTCTGTTGAATTAATTATTCAGTTCAACTTACAGATAAAGACAAGGGCTGTGTCCAAATTCGCATACTTCCCTACTCTATAGTAGGATGAAAAACAGTATGTGGCAAAAGAAGTACAGTATGTCCAAATTCACAGTACTCATAAAAGAGTAGGCAAAAAGTACCTGGATGACCTAATACTTCCGGCGAGATTCTGAAGTGTGCATACGACAGACACTTTACTGTCCCATGAGGCACATGTGAATGGCAGTGAAGTGACACAACTGATGCTGATAGGTCACATGATAATGACATCATGGCAAATGTAGTGCGTCCAGATTACACTCATACTACACACATTCATATTATATAGAACATACTTTTGTAGCTTTCACAAAGTAAGTACTTATTCAAAATAGGTACCTACTCAAGAGAGTATGCGATTTCGGATACAGCCAGTCACTTGTTTCCTTCCTGAATGAATCAGTGTTTTGAAGGAATCAGTTAAATGAAAGATTCACTGACTCACTCATGTAGACACTATTTTGCTGCCAACTACTGGCAAAACAATGTAACTTGCAGAAAAATCCCTAGCATTAATGCGCAGACTGACAGTATTTATCTATGTATATTTTTTTCTCTGTGAACATAACCAAATAGACATATTTAACAATCTCACATCTGTGGGTTCATACTAGAATTTAGTAAGACAAATTTGCAGTCTCTTAATGAGAAAAAAATAGTGGTGGTGTCTGGCTACCTGTCATCCATATGCTCAACCCATCCAATTTGCCACCAACCATGTGGCGTTTCCTGACACTCCCTGGGATGTCAGGACAGACGTGCTGCAGATGTTAACTTTAAGGAATCGAGACAGTGACAGCTTGATTATACTCTACACAGATCTGCTCTCTGAAGATCTAAATATATTAAAGAGAGAGTTAGAATGATAATTAGAACAAAATGTCTAATATGCATAATAAATTGATTAACTTGTTCAACATTCCTGCTTTATGAAAGTTCCTGCACTAATGAAAGTTCATTTACACTCTATCATGAATGAATCATACCTAAAGCAGTTTTTTTTTTTTTTTTTTTTTTTTTCAAATTTACCGCATTCCTATTTAATTTTAATCTCATCTGGCTTTTTACATGTTCTCGATATGTCTTACACATTCATATCCGTCAAAAACATTCAGCCAGAATGCTCTTATCTCACCAAGGATATTGTAGTTTTATTTTCAGTTTGTCCTTTTAGTGTAGTTTAGTTTTTGTTAGTTTTCATTGAAGCCTGTTATAAAATTTGAAACCTATATAGTATAATCTGTATCCATAAACTAAAAATAATTTGTGGCATTTTAGTTTAGTGTCAGTTTTTTCCAATTAAACTATTTAATTTTAATTAAAAACAATGCTTTCATTTAGTTTTTGTTAATGACACCAGCACTGCATCCCACATTATTTGTGCCACAGCCATAAATTGTGTGGCTTTTCGAGGAAGTGTAGTATTACTTTTCTAGTAAGTAATTGTACAAATCATTTCAAATAATAATAATAATAATAATAATAATAATAATAATAATAATAATAAAAATTGCTTTATTATCGTAACATTCTTAATTCATTGCTTTTGGTGTGACAGGTAATACGGTGTTTGTTAAGATCTACTACAAATACCAATAGTACATTTGACAATTTAAGCCTTACTGGATTGAAATAACAAGTTAATTATTTATCCCCCCCAACAGAAGAATGTTGGCTGATGAATGGAGGCTTTAAATAACACATTAAAATCAGTGGCAGTCAGATACATGCTGTGGTTGGAGTGAGTCACTCGGTGAGATAGAGACAGAGATAGAGAATTTTGTTCATTCTTAAGGTTTCACGAGCATAATTACTGCAGTGCCCGCACAGGGACATGGAATGCATTAATAATGCAGAAAAAACAGACAAAAAGGAAGAGAGAGTTGAGTGTATGAAATTTTATTTTATCACTATATAGAAATTTTCACATCCTCTCCTTCTCGTTTCTACTCGAACTGTTGTTTCCACTTTTCCCTATTAATTGTTTTTATTTATCTTGCTTATCACCCTTTTTTTTTTTGCATGTCAGGCATCTGTCGTGTGTCTCACGCATATGTACACAGACGCACACATGCAGTTTCTTTCTGACATGTTGTAAAGGGACACTTCAGGCAGTGGAGGGAGATCTTTTCTGGAGGGTTAGTGTGAGTGAGACTCATCTCGCAGCTCTCTTCTGAAGCATGTCGCAGGGGAATCCCTGTTCCTGTGCCGTTTTCCGCCACTTAGAACCATCATTTCCTTTAAAGAAATTTCCCCCCAAAATTTCATTTTCTTTATACTGTGGGACACAGAATAAGATATTTTGAAGAATTTCTGAGCTGTTTTTTTCCCCATACAAATCAAAGCATATTGTGACCAGGGGCTGTCTAGCACAAAAAGTACTGTACATCTGAAATATATTTATTTCATTCAGTATACTACAAATACATTTACGTATTTATGTGCTTAATAAAAATATATTTAAAACTTTATAAACTATAATAACCGGCATCCGACAACAGCCATATGCAGGTCGAGTTCCGGCGGAAGAGTGACCTCTGACCCGTACGACGTAGGATGTAGGAATAGTGTGAGAGTAGATGCCTCTCGCGATTCAAATAAATAGAGCTGGGCAACAAACGAGCTCCTCTTCTCTTATATTGAAATCCTCTGATATTTCGCTTTAAAAATTCTTGTTTTAGACTTGTAATTCATGACTGGTGCTCTTATTCTCTGCGCTTCTGCAATCTTCAATATGTCATGCGTCGGGTCACAGATCACTATTCCACCAGAACTAGACTCACGTACGGCCATTGCTGGAAACCAGTTATTATAGTTTATAAAGTTTTAAATATGGATATTTTTCTTACAAAAACCCATTGCTTCTCTTCAGATGGCCTTTATTAACCCCCTATGGATTACTTTTATGATGGATGGATGCACTTTTTTGGGCTTCCAAATGTTGAGCCCCATTCACCACCATTATAAAGCTTGGAAGAGCCAAGATATTTTTTAATGTATCTCTGACTGTGTTTGTCGGAAAGAAGATAGTCATATACACCTAGGATGGCTTAAGGGTAAATCATGAGTATATCATAGGATAATTTTCATTTTTGAGTAAACTATCCCTTTAAAATTAAACTAATTTTATACTTTATGCACTTTAGTTATCTGAAAGGAGTTCTGAGGTCCAACTAAAGATATACTTGATTGCGCTAAAATGGAACTATTGCAAGTATACTTTAGGTACACTTTAAATATCTTGCATTTTAAAACTGATATTGTACAGAGATCATACTATCCTAACTAATAGTGATATTAAAACACATTTTAGGCACATATATGTGTTTTATTCCATTGGTTTTTATGCCAGACAATAAAATTTTTTGAGGAAAATATGCACATTTTCAAACTCAGCAGTTGGCCAAAAATACACTACCATTCAAAGTTTTGGAGTCTTTTTATTTTTTATTTGCTAAATAAATCAATATTTTTATTTAGCAAGGATGCCTTAAATTGATCGAAATTGATAGTAAAGACATTTATAATGTTACAAAAGATTTTTTCAACTTATTTGATAATTATAATAAATGTTTCTTGAGGACCAAATCAGCATATTCGAATGATTTCTGAAGGATCATGTGACACTGAAGACTGGAGCAATGTTACTGAACATTCAGCTTTGTCATCATAGGAATAAATTACATTTTAAAATGTATTTTTTAAAAAAGAAAACAGTTATTTTAAACTGTAACAATATTTCAAAATATTACTGTTTTTACTGTAGCTTTGATTAGCAAAAGTAACTTCTTTCAAAAACATTACAAAGTCTTACCAACCCCAAACTTTAGTAAGTTTGAACTTTAGAATGCATTACCTGTGTTGAATTTCTTTGAATTGCAATTCAGTAAATTCCTCTTCTTGACATTCCAAACTTCGTGAATTGAAAGGAAGTCAATTTTGTACAACCCTGGTAAACTATTTTCTTGCTTTTTATTCAGTATTACTCTCATTCTACTCATTCTTTGCCAGTTTTTCGCCTTTAGCAATTTTTCTGTTATGGTGGGAGGGAATAAATATCCATTATACTGTACATTCTGCATTCCCAAAATGCTCTTAGCGCTTTCTCATATCACACCATGAGCTGATAACTTTGTATCCATCCCTGAATTTTTAAGCTGTAATTTTTATTCAGGGATGTATGGCTGTGAAATGAGAGCAGGCTTGTTAAGGTGAGACTTGCTTGACAGTAGTGTGAACTCACTGGTAGCTGCGTGGAGTCGACTAAAGCAGACGGGAGGTTGCTTCAGGCTTTTAGGTTCTCGTGTTAAGACTCCACTCTCCTTTATTGGCGTTCTCTCCTGTGGAGCGATAAGAATGGCGGGCTTTGACAGCACAGACGCAAAGCTAAAGAAGCTTTTAGGGCATGAGAGCGAGCAAGAGGGAGAGAGAGTCTGATGAACGAGATGTAATTTTGGTTGAGGTCGGTATTTGGGGCCTTTCTCATAAAAAGTGCATGTCCTTGCCTGGCAGCTATTTATGGAGTTGCTGTTCTAAAGTGTCTGCTCCAAAGCACAGCCCCAACACCCTAAATCTGAAACATATATCATCGGCTTGACAGTACATCAAAGCTGAAGGGATGTCGACTGGTTTACAAGGCAATACGTGGTGCCACAGATATAGCTGCAGAAATTTACATTCCTACACAGAAAGCACAAGATGGCATGTCTGAGATGTCTGATGCTAAAAATATGCAGTAATTCCTGTTAATTATGGCCCATAAACATGCATTCAATTCATTAATGTGAATATTATGATGAGATGAGACTAGTGACAATGCTCTGTCACGCCTCACTTATCCTCTCCTCCTGAATTTTCTTCATGTCTTCTTCCACCTCATGTTCTTCCTCCTTGTGAAAGAAAGAAGTCGTCTTTTAGTGGTAGTCGATTCATAAGTCATTGCTTTGTTTGTTGAGCTT
Organism: Ctenopharyngodon idella; assembly: GCF_019924925.1. Lineage (NCBI taxonomy): Eukaryota > Metazoa > Chordata > Actinopteri > Cypriniformes > Xenocyprididae > Ctenopharyngodon > Ctenopharyngodon idella. The sequence goes on along the minus strand of NC_067225.1, from coordinate 25,569,695 downwards.
TCTCTTGTTGAACTTGCTCAGACTATCTTTTGTATCCTTCATCAAACTTTGCACTGAATTATTGATTGTTTGCATGAAATGTTCTTGGCACTCATTTGAACACAGACTCCCCATGTGCTTCCGGTTTCAGATAACTCATTTAAACTTTAAAGGGTTAGTTCACCCAAAAATGAAAATAATGTCATTTATTACTCACCCTCATGTCGTTCTACACCCGTAAGACCTTCATTCATCTTCGAAACACAAATTAAAATATTTTTGGTGAAATCTGATGGCTCAGCGAGGCCTCTATTGAGAGCAAAGCCACTGAACCTCTCAAGATCCATTTAGGTACTAAAAACATATTTAAAACAGTTAATGTGAGTTCAGCGGTTCTACCTTAATGTTATGAAGCAATGAGAATACTTTTTGTGCGCCAAAAAAAAAACAAAATAACGACTTTTCAACAATATCTAGTGATGGCCGATTTCAAAACACTGCTTCAGAGCTTTACAAATCGAATCAGTGGTTCAGAGCACCAAAGTCATGTGATTTCAGCAGTTTAGTCATTTGATAGGAGATCCGAATCACTAATTCGAAACAAAAGATTCGTAAAGCTCAGAAGCAGTGTTTTGAAATTGAGATATTGTTGAAAAGTCGTTATTTTGTTTTTTTTTGGCGCACAAAAAGTATTATTGTCGCTTTATAATATTAAGGTAGAACCACTGAACTCACATGAACTGTTTTAAATACGTTTTTAGTACATTAATCAATCTTGAGAGGTTCAGTGGCTTTGCTCTCAATAGTGGCCTCACTGAGCTATCGGATTACATCAAAATATCTTAATTTGTCTTCCGAAGATGAACGAACGTCTTCATAGGACGACATGAGGGTGAGTAATAAATGACATTATTTGACATTCATTTTTGGGTGAACTAACCCTTTAACAGAATTAGCCCAGCTACCAAAATTATGTTTTTAGATTATTTTGCTAACATTCCTTTATTTCTGAATGTTCAAAGCTTCCAGTTTTTTAAAAATGTTTTAATGGTTATGCAAATATTAAGGGAATATTTCATCATTTTGCAAACATTATGGGAATATTACTTTTGAATGTTCTCTGAACGTTCTGAAACAAGTAGTAATATTTAAAAAACATTAGGGGAACATCCAACTAAAATGTTTCAGGAAAAAACCTTCTATGAACGATGTATAAATAATGTTTTTGAGAACATTATTAAAGACCTGAAAACTTTGAACGAATATTCTATTAAGGTTGCTGGAAGAAAGTTTGTTCATAACTTTGTTCATAACCATTCTAAGAATGTTTCCTGTTTCCACTGGACAAAAATATATGCTTTGTATTTGACTTGTTGAAAAAGATTATACTTTTAGGCCTGGTTTCACAGACAAGGCTTAGATTAAGCCAGGATTAGGCCTTAGTTTAATTAGGACATTTAAGCTGCTTTTATAAATGAGCCTTAAAAAAAAAAAAAAAACATTACTGATGTGCATCTTGAGATGCATCAGGATATTTATTAATATTTCTCTGATTTTGTTCATCAGAATGAAGAAAGTCATATACACCTAGGATGGTTTGAGGGTGAGTAAAGCTTGGGGTGATTTTCATTTGAAAGTGAACTAATCCTTTAAGCCTTGTCTGTGAAACCAGGGGTTACTTTTCTAAGCGATCAGATTTTTCACCTGGCAGATGATATAACAGGCATAAAAATCTTTTAGAATGTCATATATTGATTTTGTTCCAGTATATGCAGCTGCTGTACCTAGCAACCACCCAGAAACCCCTAGAAACCTCCTAGCAATGCCTTAGCAACTAAAAAACACTCTTTGTGAACACCAACTGCCCTGCCAGCCACAGGAGTAGTTTTCCTGAATCTCTTTGTGTTGGACTCTAGTCTGTGACAGCATTTCCCTGACAGCAGTGGTGAGAAAAGTCTGTTGTTTGAATCCTTAATGAATTTTCTGGCCTTAGTCCTACTGAGGATGTCCTGCTGGTTGGACAAAACATCTCTGGTGGTATATTCACCTGACCTCACAACCTTCCTGTGATTTAGCTACTTTTTTTGTACCAGGGATTGATGCCGCCGGACAGAAGGCTTAACTTGGAAAACTCCCACCGGTGCCTTTGGCCTTCCTAATGAAGCTGCTGTTGCATGTGGGCCTCTGCATGTGAACTATGAGCTGCGAGTTTCTTGATGATTCACTGCACTTGTGTGACTCACAGAGATGCAGGTGTAGAACCTTCAGTTGGTGTCTTATTTTGTTTTGTTTCCTGGTCTAAAGTGTTTGCTTATGATTATTGCAATAATATACTGCTTTTTTACTTTTTATACAAACAAGAAGGTAAATTCAAGAGGACCACAAACTAATCTATGGAAAGTTGCCTTCCTCTCTGAGAAAATGTTCAGAGCTCTATGTTAATTGTTGATTGCCTGCATTCTGTAATCATACTGAGGAACATTTAGCCTCAGGAATAGCTAGTGATTAATTCATACTGGCAACTACAGCTCTATTCGGCTCATTGGAGCTCTTAGCTTTCTGTGACTAATAATGAAGCAGTATCCTGCACTAATGCTAACAGACTGACAACAGATAAATCAGCTAAGCAGTTCAGCAGCAATGAAATCTCTGAAATATTAAAGTCAAATATAGATTTTTTTTTTAAACCAACAGTATAAAGAAAAAAAAATGAGTTAGGTAATTGAGCGTTTACAAGTATAGATAGGCATAGAAAGATGAAAGTCAATTGACTGTGTTCACCATTCTTAGCGACAATTAGATATACTATAAGGACCCTCATAGTTAGAAACATACCATTACCTCCATCTGCATGACAGAGATTGTTTATTGGCGCCATAATGAGCAGCGGTTTATCTCTTTAAATGCTTCAACACTCGACATCTGTCTGGTAAAATAACCCGTCCAATTTTATACATTAATCTGAGATTTTGTTTTTAAAGACCCTATAAAATGGTTGAATGAACTCAACTTTAATTAAGTATAATTTTACACCATTGTTTTTCTTCTTGTTGCAATCATAATTTTTTGTGTATGTGAAGTTTATGCTTAAAAAAAAAAGAAAATATACACTCCTTTTCAAGAGTTTGAGATCTATGGAAACTTGTTTGCACCATGGAATAAAAAATAAAAAGGGTAATTGCGACTTTTTATTTCACAGTTCTTACTTTTTCTTTTTTCCTCAGAATTGTGAGTTTATATCTCGCAGTTCAGACTTTATAACTTGAAATATGCGAGTTTATATCTCACAATTCTGACTTTGTCAAACGCAATTCTGAGTTTAGATAAAAATTAAACTTGGTACTGTGAGAAATAAAGTCAATATATGAACTCAACTGAACTGCAAGATATAAACTCACAATTGTGAGGGGAAAAAAGCCAGAAAAAATTGCAAGATAAAATTCCAAATTACTTTTTAAAAATCTTTTTAATCTATGGCAGAAAAAAGCTTCCATAGGGGACAGTAATTTTTTTTTTTTTTTTTAATAAATTAATTAATACTTTTATTCAACAAGGAGCAATAAAATTGATCAAAAGTTACTGTATAGACTTAAATGGTTACAAAAAATTATATTTCAAATATATCACAAATATATCAAATATTGCGTTTCTACAAAAATATTAAGCAGCACAACTGTTTTTAACATTGATAATAATGAGAAATGTCTCTTGAGCAGCAATCAGCATATTAAAATGATTTCTGAATGATATTGTGCCACTGCTGAAAATGAATCTTTGCCATCACAGGAATAAATTACATTTTAAAATATATTAAAATAATAATAAAAAAAAAATGTTATTTTAAATTGTAATAATTCACATGACTGTTTTAACTGCATTTTTGATCAAATAAATGTAGCCTTGGTTAGCATCTAAGAGATTTCTTTCAAAAACATTTCAAATACAAATATACCGACCCCAACTTTTTGAACGGTAGTGTATATAAATTTCAATAATTTTTAAAAATGAGTTTTGTATATACACTACACTTGATGTGCAGCTCACTGTGAACCTCAGATCAGAATGAGATTTCAACCGCGTGATCATCACACATCACGTTATAATCATTAATCTGTAACTCATGTACTCAAGGATTGTTGAGATTGTGAGAGTGAGTGCTAGGATGGTGGCTAGTGACTTTGATGCCACCTAAAGGGCACATGAAAGTAAAGGCCCCTGTTAGAAAGAGAGCGAGCGTGAGCAAGAGAGTCTTCTGTCAGGCTGGGGTGAAGGATCAGAGTTAGATTAGAGCGATCCTCTCCTCTCTAACCGGGTCACACTTCCACCTGACCAAACACATTCACAGCTGTTGCCTGGCAACGGAACTCTTCAAAATCCCGAATGTGGGATCCACGTCCTCTGATGTAGAGGCAAACAAAGCTGCACGAAAGATGTCACTGCAGTGTTAGTTCATCATTCATATCATCCTCCATTTCACTAATATTCGCATAATCAGTGCCGACGCTGTTCTTCATCATCACTATCACTGATGTCAGCAGCATTATCATTAATTTTTTTTTTTTTTTGTCATCATTATCTCCGCATTTATATCTCTGCATGTATAAATTGTTGTATTTTTCGACATGTTTTTATTGAGCATGCAGTTTTGGGTTGAGTTTGAATGTGCGTGTCTTTGTGACGTGTAGTGGGAATGTGTTTTCATGGTAAAGTAGGATGAGACAATCTCTAGGGACAAACAGATGGGTTTTTCATGTTGAAAAAGTCATGACATCTTTATTAAAGCATGAGAATCATGGCCATTCAAATTGAGGGGGCACATTTTGAAGTGCTTTTAAATACGACTCTTAAAAAATTATTTGTACTTTTGAAAAGTTTCACAATTATTGTAGCAGATATCTATCGATCTATCGATCTATCTATCTATCTATCTATCTATCTCTATCTATCTATCTATCTATCTATCTATCTATCTATCAAGAGATCCACTAAATTTAATTAAATAGTTTGCTGTTATATTGTTACTGAAGTCAAAACTATTTGGAAGATACTGACTTTTATTTGTCTTTTTCTACCCCCTATTAGAGTAATTTTTGATATATAAACCTGAAGAGAAAAAAATTCAGTTCAATCTGCGTTACTGCATTAATCATGCAGTTTTTTATATTTTCGTTTTTTTAAAAATGTACGTACATTTATAACACTATACTTAATATTATATTACCGTTGCATCAAATTACAAAAAACTAGTTAACGCTGCTGTGAGGGTGTTTCTAATACAGCGGCTATGGGAGTGACGGTAAAAATGACATCTTTCTCTCTTCTGGCTGCTATTATCAATCTCTCTCTATTTTTTTCCTCCTTTGAAAGTTATGAAAACACTATTGTGGACTTTTTCTTTTGCTATTTGTGCAAATGGAAACACAAAAAATATATTTAACGAAGTCTCTCATTCACCGCTATAATATTTTACCCAAATATGACGACTTCTGTGACGTTTTTCACAATAAATAGGAATTCAGGTTGATTGGGACACTTTTTCCAAGTCATCTCAATGACAAAAGTGTCCCAATGATCCAGAATTTACCCTATTAGGTTGTTATATCTGACGTCACGCGGCAGCGCTTCCGGGTCCAAACGCTCTATCTCATACCACATGAAAACAACAAACAGTGCTAATATACACGCACAATGTGGTGTAATAGACAGTGATTCATCTTTTATAAATCGTTAAAATATTAATGTCTGTGACGCTGTGAGCATGGAGACTGTAAGTATTTTAAATGTTTAAATGTTTAACTTTTTAAAATGTTAAATGTTTATTATGAATAAATAGCACTCATAAACGGCCATCAAGATGGCATTCTCAAGTGAAACGAGTCAAGGCTTGGACCCGGAAACGGCGTTCCTTACGTCACGACTTAACAAGCGGATAGTTCCAAAGCAGTTTTAGGCTCTGTTTACACCTGGTATTAAGATGCGTTTTGGTCAATCGGATCATGATGCTAAATACAGGTGTAAACAGGGTGTAAAACTGAGCTTGTCCACTTTAGACCACTTCCAGAGGTAGTCGAGAACGCATTCAACTGGATTGCTTTCGTAGTGTAAATGCTCATGTGGTCGAATGCTTTCAGACAGCGCAAAAGACCACCTACTCTCCACTTACTGACCTAATGCATAAACTTTATAGGAAGCGCGCTAGCCAGACAGGATTTAAACTTTGTCGGCTCCAAGATCCAAGTTTGGTTTGAGGACGAAAAATGTACCAAACACAATGTTCTCTCACCATTCCTGATTTCTAACACACACTCACTGCGTTCGCCATGTTCTTGTGGCTGTCAGAGCAGAAACGAAAGCTGATGATCTCAGAATGTTTTTCCGTCATCTCTAGACACGTTCATATGTAAATTGCGCAAGCTTATTTTGTCCATTAGATCGAAAGATATGAAAAAACCCATGCATTTACCCACCCATAGACCTTCCCCTCGAAGAAATCAGGACAGAAGTGGTTCAAAGTGGACAAAAGAGATGGATTAAAACACTAGGTGTAAATGTGTCTCCCTCGTCCACTTGTGATCCGATCAACCAAAACGCATCCTAATACCAGGTGTAAACAGGGCCTTACAGCTAACTTTGACAGTCCTAAGAAGTATATTTTGTGTCAACAGACAACCCAGAGTTCATCTTTATCTTAATTTCTGAATTTTTATCTGTCCCCATCTCTATCTCTGAGCTGTAAGAGTTTCTGCAAAAGTGTGTTTCATTTTTTCCCCTCTACTCTGTTTATACATATTTCATAGTAACACTTTCTGTGGTTGGGAACAAATTGCTGGGTGGAGCCAGCGCTGTGCCTTTCTCTAGCTTTATAGAGAGGAATGTGTGAAAGTACAAGCGCAATGTGTGACATTACATGAGTTAAAAGAGCATTAGTGAGTGAGAAGTGAGTGGGAGAATAGATGGATAGTCTATGCAATAATGAATAGATGGACAGTCGGATCAATTCATTCTTAAGCTGTAAACAGATGGGTCCTGGACATATGAATGGAAAAAAATGTCCGTAATACACTTTCAGTTTCTCTTCTCACTCTGCTTCTCATTTTTGAAACCCTTACAGATATAATGCAATGCTGCTTTGCACAGGGTGTGTGTCTCTACTTGCTCTGATGCTTCTGTTTCTTTATAAAGAAAGCTAAAATCATGGATTTCAATAAAGAGACTGTGAGTCATTGGACCAAGGAAATAGTGCAATACTCTGTGTTATCTTCAGCTCAGCTTGGATCTAGTGTGAGCAGAAGCTCCCAGAGCCTTACAAACAAGGTTACTGTTTACCATACAGTAGCTACAGCGTAATCTCTCTCCCCCTCCCTCCCTTTATCTCTATATCAGTCTCTATTCTCCATTTTACTCTTTTTTTTTTGCCTCTGGATCGTTCCTCTTCTAAAATGTCAATATGAAGGCAGTGCAGAGGGTGTATTGATAGAGTGGCTGACAGCAGGCCAGTGTTAAGCAGCGGTGTAAATGAATAAGACATGAGTGCCCAGTCAGACTGCAAACATGTCTTTATGGAAATGTCTTTACATGCTCATCAGTAAATGCAAGATGTACGCTGATGATTCCTGTACAATGTTTTCAACTGAGTGAGCCAAACTGATTAATAAAGTTAAAAGCAAAAAAAACTATATGGAAAATATTTACCAGCTACAACAGTATTTCTAAGAAAACATGTTTGACCTAGGGCTGTCAAGCGGTTAAAATTTTTAATCTAATTAAAATTACATGATGTGCCAATTAATTAATCTAATTAATCACAAATTAATCGCACATTAAAAGCCAGAGATGCGTTTAGCTGTATACGTAAAAATGTTGTATCGTATCGGCATTTCATCTAGACAGATCTGCCGTTTTGGGAACCTGAAACCACTATTTTTTGAAACCGGGTCTTAGAGTGGATAAATCTGGAAATGACACCCTTGCGTTTTCGTGTATACAGCCAATCCGTATATTTTGTGAAATGATGATGTCATCACTCCATGTCTCACCCTAGTCAGACACCGCTACATCACGTAACAGCAACAGTTGTGTTAGCGCACAAGGTTTATGCCCATGCTCCAAATCTTCTTCTCCGTTTTTAGTGTATCTTTGAGAAATTACCTCTAAAAAGGGCTGTTCACACTGCGCTTAACTGTGGGTTATCGTCATTCTTTATAGTCCGAAATGTCCAGTTAGTATAAACTCGATAGTACAGTTGGCACTACGAAGATGCGCAATGCTAGAGCTATATAAACAGGTCACGTGCTTCATTTATCCAATCAATGACATCAATGACACCATAAATATGCAAATAAGAACGTTAACCCAGGGTTTAGGAATGTACAATGTGAAACATAAGTTTATGGATACCCAGGATTAATTGTTAACCCCGGGTAAATTATGAGCAGTATGAAACGTGAAAAAAAAAAAAATCATACAGGTGCATTTTTGCTATGATATCTTGAATTTTATAGGGGCATTCTAACAGCATTCTATAGGCTCCATCACGCAGTGAGTTGTTGCCCTGCTTCATGCTCGATGCTCGTCATCATCAACTGTACAGTCAAACCAAAATTTATTCAGACATTAATATTAACATTAACATTTAGTCATTTAGCAGATGCTTTTCTCCAAAGCGACTTACAAATGAGAATAGTAGAAGCAGACACCTTGAACATTTCATTCATTAATACAGTTTATTCACTATAGTTAAAAAAAATGGTAATAAAATATGACAAGATCTCAGAACTGTGTCAGAAAATAATAATCTTAATTATGTCAGATAACACTTAAGCAAAACATGGTCAGGTCAAAGTGTCTGAATAATGTTTGGTTCCAAATTTTTATCAATTTTACTGGTAGTCCACTGTATGAAGAATTTTTGGGTATAATATGTCACAGTTTACTTTATTTTGCTATCCTCACTTACATAAATGAACTATAGTGTCCTGCACCCACTGGTAAAAATATATCAAAAATATCAAAAATGTCTGAATAATTTTTGTTTTGACTGTATGAAATGTTAGATGACAAACATAGGACGTAATCATTTTATTCGCCTTATTTAAAGCATTAAATCGACAGCCCTGGTTTGAACATGTTAATATATATATATATATATATATATATATATATATATATTCCAAATATCTATTTGACATGACATGTTTTTTTTTTTGTTTTTTTTTAATATATTTTAATTGTATTACATTTTTATTTATTAATTTTATTTAAATATCAGGATGTCATTTTTTTATACTTTATGAACTGCAGTTTTTATGTTAGAAGTTACTGGTAGTATGTCAAAAATCGCAGCATCCGCTCAAAACATAAAAAGATTTCACATTTACTTAATTTCGATATTGTGATAAAATTAATGAATGTGATTTTCATCTTAAATAATTGAGTTGAATGTTTTTTCAATATATTAAGACATATGGAGACATGAAAATGTATTGCGTAAGAGGAATAATTGGATATGTTAAATAACAAACATACAGTATGTCCACTTCTTCCGTCAAACACAAATCCCGCTGTTCAAGTGCCATCCTCTCTTCTAGAATAATTAATCCATTTTACTCTTCCATCTGCAAATCCATGTGGCTGGTGATTTTCTTAATTAAATCCTAGGCTGTGTCTTGAAGGCAGACTCTCAGCATCATGACATTATGAAAAAGGGCATTAGCTCCATATCTAATGTGTTTAAGTCACACAAAGCCATTTGGTATAATAGAAAAGCGACCCACGGCTAATCAGCGCTAATCAATTGGATTGAAATGCTCCTCAAAATATGATTGAAATTCCTGTTGAGAACATTAAGCTGGTACTGTAACTGTGACCAATTTGAATTTTGAAACCTTTGATGATCTTTTAGTGTCTGTGCACTGCCATCTGTTTTTTAATATTTCATCTCATTCATTCATTACTGGTGCTTGCTAACACAAGCAACATTGCTACTATTGATCATACTTTAAGTTACTCTTTTAGTATAAAATTAAAAAAAAAGTGCTGCAGATATGAATGATTCACCATGGTGCTATCCAAAAAACATGGTACTTTATTGTAAGTAGTTTGTAACTTGTTAGTACACTGGATCCTTGCTATTTATCAAGCTGTACCATATACTAAAACACTGGCTTGGTGAAAATCATCTCATTGTGATTGGCAGCTTTTTGAATGTCATCAGGCAGAAGTAATGTTTGAATTAAAAACCCTGAACCATAATAAATAAATATCCATGAGCACCTGCATGCACTTTAGACTGATGGAAACAAATTTGAAGCTACTGTAGTACAAAGCTGGCTAATGAATACAAGACTGCTATTAAATCTAATTTAAGAGCAAATTAGAAAATGGACTATAGTTAAGAGGTGATTAGAGCATAGACTATAATTTAGATAATTACTGACAGTCTCTAGTTATATTTCTGCAACACCCTTAAAGTTACATGACTTAGATACACGTTATATTGCTTCATTTTATCCATTAAAAATTCAATATTAAATAAATATGTTGTTGGCAGTTCACCTTGCATCAAAGTAAGGGTGTGTGAATCTAGAGGACATGAAGGAAAAGTAAAACAGAAAGCAAATCTGGCAGCTGTCTTCTAATATGTTTAAACGCAGACAGTCTGAACTTGTCACAGAAGGAGGGTTTTAGTTTAAGCTAATGTTATATGACATCGAATCGTCAGAAAGGCTGATCTCAAAGCGAGGTATAGGAAACCTCTGGGGAAACAAAGTAACAACATTAACCTCTGCTTCTCAAAGGCACCCTTTCATTTTCAACCCAACTTGTTTCTATAGCAACAGATATGAAAAATGTATGCTGAACTTTTCATATTGCGTCTCTCTGAGAACTGTAAAAATGCCCCTGGAAATTCTATATATAAGATGATTCTATATGAGATTACTGAATCTGTATACTGTAGGTCATTATGCTATGCATTACAGAGAGAGAGTTTTATGATAGAAGGTCATATCTAATATCTGTAAAATATAATTCTGATGTCACCTATTATCATTAAAATACATCTTATCTAATGTTAATTCAATTTAATAATTATTACATGGTTTTATTTGAATGCTTGATTCTGATTGGTCAATTGTGTCATTCAGTGAACTGATATTTCCTTAAATAACCACCTTCATTCAGTATTACTATAACATTGTTGTAGTGTCCGTCTTGTTGCTAGGCCATGTTGTAACTTAGCTAACAGTTCGTTCAAATTTATTAAATTATGTTCTCAAAACTTTAGCACAAAAATGTTATTTATACTTCAATAAAGGCCTTCTGAAGCGAAGCGATGCGTTTGTGTAAGAAAAATATCCATATTTAACAAGTTATAAAGTAAAATATCTAGCTTCCGCCAGACCGCCTTCCGTATTCAAGTTACGAAAAAAACTGACGCGACATTTTTTTCATACACAAACACATCGCTTCACTTCAGAAGGCCTTTATTAACCCCCCGGGGGCTGTGTGGAGTAAGTTTATGATGGATGGATGCACTTTCTTGAGCTTCATACTCGTTGGTCCTGTTCACTGCCATTATAAAGCTTGGATGCGTCAGGATATTTATTAATATAACTCCGATTGTGTCCATCAGAAGGAAAAAAGTCATATACACCTAGGATGGTTTGAGGGTGAGTAAATCTTGGGGTAATTATCATTTTAAAGTGAACTAATCCTTTAATCTATTAATCATATAGAATCTTTATTAGTTGCTGATGCAGTAATCATTAATAAATGGTTTAGTTCTTCATGAGTCATACATTAACATGTGATTATCTGTGCATTAATTAAGCATGAATTAATGCATAATAGTGCACATGTATTGTAAAGTGTTACCCATATTTTTGTTAGCTAAAATGGACTATATTTGTCCTAGCTTACAATATATAGTACATTAAAGATTGTAAAATAATTTCAATTCAATATTTCATGTCCACGTTTAAATTTATTAGGTGGGCATTCATTTAAGTTTAAGCACTTGATCACCCTGTTGTGGTTTATTTTGCGCTAATGACCAACATGAGCTTTGTAGTATAGTTTTGGCCCCAGCAGTGTCACATAGTCAAAAGTGACATTAATATTGACATTAAACAGGCTGCCGTGCATTAGTAACCATAGAACAACATGAAAATTGCTCTTGTACGCATTCTTAAAGTACAGCACTTATAGTAAGTAGGGCAGTGTGCAACAGAAATTTTACTGCCATCATAGCAGACAGGTAGTATTTCTAAGTGACTGTTTAAGTGAAAGTACAAGAGGAAAGGCAGTTACATTAATAATTTGTTGCCTTTTGTTTGAAGGAGAAAGCTAATCTTAAGTCTGGAGGATGTGAAGAGCAGGTTGTGGCCTTGGTGCTTAATATCTTTATTCCATTTTTGCTTACAAAACAGTGGTCGGTAATTGCTTTATTTTACCATGCACATACTTAGTTTGTGATTTCCACATATAATGGCATTTATTAGGAGATTTGCTATGGTTAAATTAACAACTCATGCTGAACTCTCTCAGACACAGAGTGAGTGTGTTAAGAGTGATACACTTTTGGTCTGTATAAATAGTTATAGTATGATTAAGATAGTGATTACCGACCAGAAATACTCGAGCAGATTCCAGGAGGTTCTTCGAAATATTTTGATGCTTTTTTGAAACTATAAACAGAAATTATGACTTAAATTTTAGGGCTTTTAGTTTAAAATATTCCATTGCGATGAAGCAGATTATTTTTGTCAGTTTCAAAGGAAGTGAAACAATTTGTGTGGATATTATTTGCTTTGATATTTCATACTTGTTGAGCTTCATCAATAATTATATTAGAAAACTACAAATAACTTTTGTAAAATGTCCCTTCTGGATAAGGAAGCACTGCATTAAAATAAAAACATTTTGGGATAGCATGCAGAAAAAGACTATCTGTGTATTTCTCTTTTTATTAGACCTTTTCTTTTGTGTATAAGACGTGTATGCACATGCATAGCCTATTCACTGTGTTCTGGTTGTGAAAGTTTATGTGATGTTGAATATGTTAAGTTGTAAGTCAGATGACAATTACATGTTATGCAATGTTGACATACAGTACAGAGAAATCCTGAAGAGCTTTCTTATTCGCTGCTGCCGTCTTCATGCTGACTTTCCCTTAGGCTTCTGAGGAACTGCCTGAGGCAAAGACCAGTCAGGCTCTATTGCATATCACATGATCACAACTGAAAAACACTCACATACAGCTGGCAAAAAAAGTGTCTCGTGTTTACTGAGTGAACTGAATTGGTATGCAAAACCATATAGATCTGGTGCTTCAGCATCCGTCAACACCTATAGCCACTGAATGAACTCTCTCATAGAGCTACAGTTTTTGTACATGCATATTTCACTAATAAATCTCTGTTATGACAATGGAAGGGTTAAAGTTTTTTTTATTTAATTTTTTTTAATAAAGTTTAATAAATGCAAGAATAGAGAGTCATAGTTTCATGAATTGTGGATGACAATGCTGCACACATGTCAGATATAGAGAAGGCAAGTTTCCTGGGGTCATTTCCTTTGGACTGATATTATTTCATTGTGAAAATGGAAATGTGAAGTGTTGCCATTAGGGTTCTCAGAGATGAAAGAAGTGAGAAGGGTGAGACTAACTAATCACTGCAGTATGCTAAGCGTCTGGTGATAACGGCCATAATTTGTGTTATCAGAGGAATTACATTCTCCTGCTTAGACCTAAGTGGCAGACTAACCACAGCTTTTTGTTTTTTTTCTTTTGACTGGTTAAACTGGTGTTTTTTGTAAATGCAGATGACGGTATATTAATTATTTTGATGTATGCACTATTGCAAAACACAGTAACTGCAACAACACTGTAAGATAAAAATGGCTTCACAAAGTTTAGGTTTTGCATGTGCTTATTTTACATTGTTTAATTTTAGTGTAGAGGTTTTTTAAACTCTGAATAACATTAATTTGAATAAGAGTCTGTCCTGCAATCATTTTAATCATAAGAACAATAAAGTATTATATTATGAATGTGTGTATACAATATCGTTCAAAGTTTGGGGTAAATACAATTTTTAAAATGTTTTTGAAAGAAGCCTCATATGCATTTTTTGATCAAAAACAATAAAAACTATAATATTGTGAAATATTATTACAATTTAATATAACTGTTTTATATTCAAATATATTTTAAAATTTATTTTATTCTTGTGATGGAAAAGATATATTTTTAGCATCATTACTCCAGTCTTCAGTGTCACATAGTCCTTCTAATATGCTGATTTGTTACTCAAGAGACATTTCTTATGATCTATGTTGAAAACAGTTGTGCAGCTTAAAATTTCTGTTGAAACCATGATACACTTTTTCAGGATTCTTTGATGAATAAACAGTTCAAAAGAACAGCACTTATTTGAAATATATATCTTTTGTAACTTTGGGTACTGCGCTGAAAATGAAAACCCCACAGGGTTGTAGGGTCTAAGTAAACATAATTTTGATCACGCCGTTTATGAGAATTATACTGACAGCCAACACTTGTGAATCACAGTGAAATAGTGTGACCATTTACACACTTCAGTAGTTTTTCATCACAGTTTTTCATTTGTCCTTTTGCAGGTGGCCAATCTCCTGCGTCTTTTCCAGATTCCTCAGATCAGTTATGCCTCCACCAGTGCGAAACTGAGTGACAAATCCCGTTATGATTACTTTGCCCGGACTGTACCCCCTGACTTCTACCAAGCCAAAGCAATTGCTGAGATCCTACGCTATTTCAACTGGACTTACGTCTCCACCGTTGCCTCGGAGGGCGATTACGGCGAGACGGGTATCGATGCCTTCCAGCAAGAGGCCCGCGCCTTGCAAATCTGCATCGCTACGTCCGCCAAGGTCAGTCGTTCCATGGACCGCTACAGTTACGATGGAGTAATCAGATCTCTGTTGCAGAAGTCCAATGCTAAAGTAGTAATCCTCTTTACCAGAAGTGAAGATGCAAGAGAGCTCTTGGTTGCAGCAAAGCGCATGAACGTTTCCTTCATCTGGGTGGCCAGCGATGGCTGGGGGGCGCAAGAGAGTGTGGTGAGAGGGAGCGAGACTGTAGCAGACGGAGCTTTTACCATTGAGCTTGCGTCTTTTCCGATCCCTGAATTCACAGCGTACTTCACAAACCTCAATCCTTACAACAACACACGTAACCCCTGGTTCAGGGAGTTCTGGGAAAATCGCTTTCAGTGTACCCTGCACGACATTAATTGTGGGAAACATTCTCTCCGGGATGGCAAATTCGAGCAGGAGTCCAAGATCATGTTTGTGGTAAATGCTGTCTATGCTATGGCCCATGCCCTTCACAACATGAGACAAGCACTGTGCTCAAATTCCACCAAACTCTGCAGTGCCATGAAACCAGTGAATGGAAAAAAGCTATACAAGGACTACATCCTGAAGACAAATTTTGACCGTAAGTGCTTTTGTTTGTTTATGTTCACTTTATAATCAGGAGTAGTTCACCCAAAAATGAAATTTTCTGTAATTATTTATCTCCTTGTCATTCGAATTCAATAGGATTTTTTGATTACGCTTTATGTGTAATTATACATATAAGTCTTGAGTAATATTAATTAAGTACATGTACTTTAGGGTTAGGGTAGGATTAGGGTTTGGTTTAGGGTTAGTTACATGTAAGTATGCCTAATTTATGGTTATTACTATAGTAAATACATGTACATGTGAAACAAGGGCACATTAAAATAAAGTGTTACCGATTTTTTTTTCTTCTATGAAAACAAAAGTTGGTTCATGCTGCAAAATGTTCACACTGTTCGTTTTCAAAAGAAGAAAGGACTAAAAAGCACCATAAAACTATAAGAAAGGTGATCTATGACTTGTCCTATAAATCCTATATATTCAAAGTCATCTAAAACCATATTAAGGATTTGTTCAAGGAACAGACTAAAATATAACCAGTTATTTACCAAAATCTTCCATTATATGGCTTATATCTTTCCTCATGAAGATGTATCACTGCATTTTACCAACTGTGATGTACCAACATTAAATATGAAAATTTGCATTTCATGGAAGAAAGTCATATATGTTTGAAACAACATATTATTAAAAAAAAGAATTATTGATTAATATTAAAAATGAACACATTTGTTCCAGTATATATATATAGATATAGATATATAATATTCATATTTTATTATATTTTTATATTGAAGCCAATCAATTCAACATTAACAGTTCTCTTCTCATAAGGCAATACCTGTAATAAATAAATAAATAGATAAAAAATAGATAATTCCCACTATTCCAACATCATCTTAAGTTGATTTGGATTTTGTTATATTTATGGATGGCTTCCATATGCAGTTTTCAATAATCTTGAATCCAGGGATTCCAGCTCTATTCATGTTCACACTATAGCGCGCAAAGTTTAAAGTTAAAATTTGCTCTCATCTAATAGTTTAAATCTCAAAACAAAGACTTTTTTAATCAGTATATCTTAATAAATGTATGTCTCTTCATTGTTTAGTCAAAGAAATCAATTTAAAAGATAAATGGATCTAGGAAGTTTCCCCCAGGGGAAAACTGCTGCTGTAAAATAGATTACACTAATGCATGAATCCAACATATGACCTGTGTACAGACTAAGTGTTTTATTACATGCATTAGCCTCATTAGCCCCATGCTAACTTCTAAATGATTTAAACAAGTACAAGCAGGGATGTTTATTAAATGTTTGTGCTGAGTGGTCAATTGCTTATATTAGGGAACTGGCAGTCTGTCAGGTTCCTATAGCTATTCTTTATATATTTTTAAATCTTTTGCCATCTGATTGTTTTTTATGATGTTCTTCCAAGAATGACAAATTACATCATAGAAACCAGGCAATATATCAACCTCTTGACTTCCATTATGTAAATGTGCCGTTCGCACCTGAGTCCAATGCATCTACAAACCTAATGAGAAATAGTAAGGGCAGGACGCTGAAGAAAGCAGGGTGGACTTACATAAGGTCTTTCTGGGTTGGACATTTTTCTGCTTACAAAGAAATACACTTTGCTGCTGTAAAATATCTATTTATCTGTTGCCAAATATGTAAATAAATTATGTTTATCATTTGCCCTTTGTGTCCACAGCTCCATTTCGCCCAGCTGATACAGAGAACAATGTTCACTTTGATGCTTATGGAGACAGTCTGGGCCGCTACAACATCTTCCATTATCACAGAGAGAATGATGAGTATGTCTATAGGAAAGTGGGGTATTGGGCTCGGGATTTGACTCTGAACACAAGCTTGATTCCTTGGGAAAGCCAAGTGGTGCCCACATCCCAGTGTAGCGACCCATGTAGAAAAAACGAAATAAAGAGCATGCAGCCTGGTGACGTTTGCTGTTGGATTTGCATTCCCTGCCAGCCCTACCAGTACCTCCTTGACGAATTCACCTGTGCGGATTGTAGCTTTGGACAATGGCCTCTGGACAATCTCACAGGCTGCTATAACTTACCCGAGGAGTACATTCATTGGGAGGACGCTTGGGCTATTGGGCCGGTCACCATCTCTTGCCTTGGCATGCTCTGCACACTCTTTGTCATTGGCCTCTTCTTGAAGAACAATGAGACACCGGTGGTGAAAGCTAGCGGACGTGAACTTTCCTATATTCTTCTGCTAGGTGTCCTCCTTTGCTATTGCATGACCTTCATCTATATCAGCAAACCCTCTGCCGTAGTATGCACGTTACGGCGGCTCGGCCTGGGCACTTCCTTTGCTGTTTGCTACTCTGCGTTGCTGACCAAGACCAATCGCATAGCTCGGATTTTCAACGGTGTTAAAGATGGAGCTCAAAGGCCGAGGTTCATCAGTCCAGCTTCACAGGTGGCCATCTGTGCTGCTCTTATTTCCTGTCAGCTCCTGGTTGTTGTGGTCTGGCTTCTGGTTGAGGCTCCAGGGGTGAGAAAGGAGGTCAGTCCTGAAAGAAGAGACGTGGTGACATTGAAGTGCAACAGCAAGGACTCTAGCATGCTGATGTCTTTAACCTACAACTGTGTCCTCATCATCCTCTGTACATTTTACGCCTTTAAGACTCGAAAGTGCCCAGAGAACTTCAATGAAGCCAAGTTCATCGGCTTCACCATGTACACCACATGCATAATCTGGCTGGCTTTCCAGCCAATCTTCTATGTTACTGCCAGTGACTATAGGGTAAGTAAATATGAACAGTACAATGCATGGTTACTTGTGGCAATACATATCAATACCTTACTAACGACATTTAATAGCTTGTCAGCTTCTTTCTATGGAAATAATAGCCTCTAAATAAGATTTACTTTCGAGTCAAATGTCTTTTGCAACCCATTTTGCTTCTATAACGTGACGTATTTATGAGAGCAACAGGATATTCAGCAGGATAAAAATGTGTAAAAGTTGAATGAATTTCATTCATTTATTGGATTGTGAAAAGTATAGTGGAACAGAATGGAGCCAGGTGGTTTGGAATAGAAGTGTTGAATACTAAGAGGGATTTGTGGCATCAGGCCAAAACAGAAAGTCATTTCAGAGGTAGAGCCAATATATATATATATATATATATACACACACACATATATATTATACATACATTTATACATACTGTAATGTCAAGTCATTTATAAGGTTACAAAGCAACAGTTTACATCAATCTTTCTGAGTTATGACAACTTTGAATTAAATTATATTCAACCAACAAACTACATTGAGTTAGAGGAACTTAATCCTTAAAATTTAAAACTTAAAATCCACAGCTCGCATAGCACGTGCTTAATGTAAATGTAAATGTTATTTAGCATGCCAATTTAATGAACAAGTAAGATACATGTATTACTTGCCTCTGCCATTAGCGGAGTCATTGATTATAGAATCAATATAGTGTTCATTTTCATGTTGTCTACTCTTCAGCATAATGGTAAAAAACTTCAACATTATAAAAACGCTTTTAAATGTCAAATATAACAGCATTAAACATCTAAAAAATAAATAAATAAATAAATAAATAACACTTTATTTCAACATTTATTCTCCTTATCCAATCCTATGCAAAGCATGCTGGAAACTAGAAATCCACTACTCAATTTCCTACGTTATCAAGACTACAACTACAACTACACACAATATTAAGTTAATGTAATGATCAACATTATTATGTCAACAGAACTCAACAAAATAATGTTAGCAGCTTAAAACCTTAAATTAAACCAACAAATTAGAATTTTTAACTTGCAAACATTAATTTATTTCACTTGTGGTAACAGGTCCCCTGAATTACATTTTAGATTGTATTCATCAAAATTATATCATGGTTTCCACAAAAATCTTAAGCATAACAACAGCATTTTCAACAGCTATCTGAACATCTTAACGATCTTTTGAATGTGTATGTATGTATTTAAGTAAAGCCTCTGATGAATTGTGCACAATAAGACCAGGAGCAAAAACGAATGAATGAATGAATGAATGAATGAATGAATAATTTTTTTTTTTGTTAACTTTAAATTATGCGAAATCATTTAGATTGAATCTTGCATGTGAGGACCACAATATCATTTAACAGTTTCTCTGAACATATCTTTAAATGTCATTTATGCTCAACATAGATTTGAGATTTGGCTATATGCCATATTCTCCTGCAGTATTGTTAATGAATGCTTTGCTTGAGTGTTCTGTATAACAATGTGATTTCTTTGAGAAGTAAATCTTGTGCCCGGGGGATATTACCGGCTCTCCTCTGGGAATAGATATCAGAGGGGCTGTTTCAAATCACACTGCACACACAATGACAGCATGGAATATTTTTCATCATTTAGATAATGAGCTTCTCTTATAACCCTTAATCACTTTCCGACACTGACTTTATCCTTTATTTTTAGCATATATACAATTTCCCTGAGAGCGCGAGTCTGGGAGTTTGCCTGATTGATTTTTTTTTTGTTACCTTACCTGCCAATTCAGATGGCAGATAGAAAAATCTCTTTGATCACCTGTCTTTTGCACTGATGAAAGGAGAAGCTCACATTTCGTGTGGCTCAAAAGCTGTTCAGTGTAGAACAAAGAAACTGGGGATATTTCTTCCTGGCAAATGACTAGCCTATGAAAACATGCTATTCACTTGGTGTGAGTATCCTTCAGTCAAGTACCTCAGGACAGACACCATTAAATAAACACTCTTATATTTCACAACATGAAGCACGTTTTTTTTAGTTTTAACATTTTGATGCATGCAATATTAATTTGAAAGGAAAAGTCCTAATGATTATTTTCAAAAAACCAGAATATAATTCATTTATTTTTTTTTTAAAATTTAGTTATTTACTTTTTTTTTTTTTCACACATAGTGGTTTGGAATTAACATTACACCCTGATTCAACTGTTGGGAATCAAAGAGTTACAGTGCAACACAAACTTACTTTCCATATATAATTTTTATACTGTATATGTGCATCCAAAATAGTCTAACTGGCCAGTATTGGTGCATACAGCCAACACTGCTGGTAAAACAGCCACTGTACATGGTATTTGGATGCTCCAGTGAGCAAAAAAAAAAAACAGGGTAGAAACATGATCCAGAGATGTTATGGCTGTAGGGGGCTTCTGTAAGGGTCGGTTCTACATCATCCATTCAAGACTAGACGAAAGAATTCAGAAAAAAGGAGTCAAAAAGGTCTCAGGAGAGAGAAGGGAATCTCCTTGAGTTCTGATTGGACAGGATGTCATTCTCTGTTCAGGGCTTCTGCGTTTTATATATATGTGCGTGTGTGAGGTGATGTGTTAGAGCATGGGAGGATGATTCCCAGCTGGGGCCTGTGCTCAGAAAGCAAGGTGTGCCTTAGAGACCGCGACCTCGCCACACTCCCACACACACTCACAGGAAATGCTGCAGCCTCATTCATCCCGCAGATATCATTTCAGATGTATAATTTTTTCTTCTCACCCACCAACTACTGATATGTAGAAGAAAAAGCACATGCTGCTTGTAAAATGTATATGATAAATATTTGATCTTCAGAATCAGTCTTAAATCACAAATGCGGAACCAAAATAAAACAGTGGGCTCCAAAAATCTGAGACAATACTAAGAAATGTTGAATTCAAAATCCTGAAAAAAAAAAAGTACAGTGTAAATTGGTTGCCAGTGACAACTTTCAATTTTTTTTAAGAAATTAATATTTTTATTCAGCAAGGATGAATTAAATTGGTAAAAAGATACAGTAAATATACAGTATTTATATTGTTGAAAAAGATTTATATTTAAAATAAATGCTGTTCTTTTCAACTTTCTGTTTATCAAAGATTCCTGAATTTAAAATGTATCACAGAAAAATATGAATCATCAACACTGATAATCAGTTTTGGGGAAAGTTACTTTTAAAAGTAATGTGTTACAATACTGCTTTACTCCCTAAAAAAGTAACTAATTGCGTAAGTAATGTGTTACATTACTTTTGCATTACTTTATCTCTTCTGGACTGGGCTGTTTGTTTGTTTTTATAACAAAAAAAATTCTATGTTTGCCAAATGTAAAGTCCCTTTCAAACCAAAAGTGAAATGAATAAGCCTCAGACTGAAGGAAATGCAAATTCACACCTGTACAGTAGAGGGCGCAGTTCAAACAAACAAGCTTTTCAGATGTGCTGCCATTCTAGAAGATGAATAGGATGAAGGAGATGTAAATGTATGCTCACATTTAGTCTAGAACTAGTCTAGAATAACCATTATGTTTACACCGCACACACAATGCCTCTGTGCTCCCGACTTCTCTCAACATGGGGAAAGGAGAGGTGTCAGTCAATAAATAGGAAAACAAAGTAACTTGCGTTACTTTTTTGAAAAAGTAACTGATATTTTGTTGTAAATTTAAAGTAATGCATTACTTTAGTAGTTACTTGAAAAAAGTAATCTGATTACATAACCCAATGTTTCTTAAGCAGCAAATCAGCATATTAGAATAAATTCTGAAGGATCATGTGACACTGAAGATGGAGAAACGATGCTGAAAATTCATCTTTGTCATCAGAGGAATAAATTACATTTTAAAATATATTCACCTAGAGAACAGTTATTTTACATTGTAATAATATTCACAGTATTACTGTTTTTACTGTATTTTTGGTCAAATAAATCCAGCCTTGGTGAACAGAAGAGACTTCTTTCAAAAACATTACAAAAACTAACCCCAAACTTTTAAATGGTAATGTATATATATATATATATATATATATATATATACACACAAAAAACTACTGAATACTTGGTCAAAATAAATTATTCCAGAGCCATGTAATACTATTTGAGTTTCTTTGAGAACCAGATTTCCATTTGCAACTGGGTTCTTATCTGCAGGTTTGTTTGTGTATACTTAGCTGAGTCGTTCCAGTTTTTCACTCTTGAGAGATATTGTTAAAGAATAATGATGATCAATTATGGAGGAAACACAGACTACAACATAATGTCTCATTCAGTGTGATATTCTATATGAAAAGTGCATGTTTATAGAGACAAGAGCAAGGTTTGCTGGGAAAGAATACAAGACCTTTCCAAGCACAGCTCTCCTCTGAATGATGCATTATTTAAAGCATTTTGGTTTGTTCTGATGCATTGCCTCTCTCACAGAAACACTTTTAATTCTGTTGTACTGAAGAAAGAATGAGTAACTCTTTGTTCATTTGGCATTGAGAAATAAAAAAACTATATTATTTAACAAGGTCATATTGAAGTTTCTCCAGTGCGTGACCCTGAGAGGGCTGTTAACCATAGCTTTGTGATCCAGTTCAGATCGAAACAAGCTGCAGTTAGCTGTTCAGGTTTAGAATAAAAAAAAAATTTTATAATGAAAATTTTCCAGTTGCCCAACTGAAAGAGCATAGCAATGCAAAAGCCATGGATTTGAAACCCAGGGAAAGCACATACTGATAAAAATGTATAGCTTGAATGCACTTCCAAGTATCTGCCAAATTAAATGTACAATGATACAAAGCAAACATCTCAGCCAAAACAGTGAAAATCTTAGAAACAGTTCCTGTTGATTCACCCCCTCTCTCATCAAAATGTTATTTGGCGATGCATGTATCTAATACCAGTATTAGTATGCATGAGATTGCTTATACACGGCACACAGACCTGCTTTGCACATGGATTCATCCTCTTAAGATACATCTTTAGCCACATAGGCTTTGGCAACACTTTAGAATTGAGTTCAATAGAAAAATAAATTCAATCCCATGTTAACATCCCTGTTGAATATGAATAAGCCAGTCAGGTGGTATCACGGTGTAAATTTAATCGCTTTTTTGTGTCTACTCTCTCAGGTACAGACCACTACCATGTGCATCTCTGTGAGTCTGAGTGGTTCAGTGGTGCTGGGCTGCCTCTTCGCTCCCAAGATCCACATCATCCTCTTCCAGCCCCAGAAGAACGTCACCACACTCAGAGTGGCCACCACCCGATTCAGTGTGACCACTGGCCCTGGCTCCAGCTTCTCTCAAGGTACAGTGTCATTTATGATCTCTGTCTTCAATATATCAGCATCATCGTCAATATAATCAATCAACAGCAGCTGTTTAATTCAAGCATATTGATCAACTTGTGTCTCCCATATTCCAAATATGGATTGGCATTGCCTGAACTGCCATTAGAAATGAAAGATATTGATCAAAATATACAGTACTGTATGATGGCAAAGTAATATTGGAGAAGAAACATAAAGTATCATTGGCCCTGTGAGTGCAGATATTTGGCTTTATTGCATTACATTGATATTACTCTAGCACTGAAATATTCCTGAGCTTATAGGATAGAGTGCATATGTGAATCTCACAATAACATATTTCACCTCAAAATCAAGTAACAAATAAGTTATATTTAGTATTATGATGCTAATGTTTTGCATAACGACACAGACAATTACTCTCAGTACCGTACTACTCATTCTCAGTTATATATATATATATATATATAGTAATACTTTATTTTAGGGTCTTTTAACTATTTGCTTATTAGCATGCATATTAATAGAATATTGGCTGTTTATTAGTACTTATAAAGCAGATATTAATGCCTTATTCTGCATGACCTTATTCTACATTCTTAACCCTACCCAATACCTAAACTTAACAACTAGCTTACTAACTATTAATAAGCAGTAAATTAGGAGTTTATTGAGGGAAAAGTCATAGTTAATAGTTTATATGTGTTCCCTATACTAAAGTGTTACTATATATTTATATATATATATATAATAAATATATATTTTTGCTGTTTTACAGTAGTAAAAATATAAGGAGAATCAACACAGAAAAATGGAAATTACAAGAAAATGCAAAAGCAAAAATTATGCATATGAATAAGAAATATATAAAATAGGGAGTAAAAAGTGGTTAATTATGATGAAAATACTGACAAAAAGCAAAACAAAAAGTAAAAAATGAAATAAAAATTTGATTTATTATTTTATTCTATTTATGCAATATGCTTTTAATAATAAATAATATAAAATGTTTTAATGAGATTCACCCAAAAATGAAAATTCTGTCAGTAATTACTCACCCTCATGTTGTTCCAAACCTGTAAGAGTTTCTTTGATCTTCAGAACACAAATGAAGATCTTTTTAATGAAATCTGAAGCTTTCTGTCCCTCCATTGACAGCCTACGCAACTACCACTTTCAAGGCCCAGAAAGGTAGTAAAGACATCATTAAAGAAATCCATGTGACTCCAGGGGTTTAACTTCAATATTATGAAGCGACACAAGTGCTTTGTTTGCGCAAAACAATTTAATCATTTACCAATTTATTTACAAAATATTAATCTTCAACGCGTTCACAAGAGCACCACGACGTATGCGTATTGTGTTGGCATGAGAGCAGACTTAGTTACGTGAACGCACATTGGAGATTAATATTTTGTAAATAAAGTGGTCAATTATTTAAAAAAAAAATCAAGCACTCACGTCGCTTCGTAAAATTGAGGTTAAACCACTGGTCACATGGATTACTTTAATGATGTCTTGACTACCTTTCTGGGGCTTGAAAGTGATAATTAATGACAGAAATTTCATTTTTGGGTGAACTATCCCTTTAAAAACATCTATTGACTGGCAATACTGTGATTTGCAACTTACAATATCTTTATATTATTAACAATGTCTTTACAGCCTCGGCCTCCAACATCGTGCCTACAGTATGTAATGGCAGAGAGGTAGTGGACTCAACAACATCTTCACTCTGAGAAACAGGATTCCTGTTTGTTTGCCAAATGCGGTATACAGATAAATCTTATCTTCACTAGTCATGAAATCAAGTGTTTGCTAATGTTGAGGAGGCTATTCGGAATAAAGAATGCCTGTAATGTTGTTCTCAACGTGCTGTGAGTACAATATCCCATTTTGTTTCTCTCTCTCTTTCTCTCTCTGACTAGTTAGATAATATCAGTGGGATGCCAGTTTAAACTCTGTATACCTGTTCTTTTTATGGAAACCATAATAAAGTATTGTTTGAGATATGGAGTTAAAATATAGTAAATCTGTTTAAAGTATTATATACAAGATGTTTTTAATGTAGATTTATGGTGATTCTGGTTTGTGCTTTCTTGTAATTTATGTAAATAAAATGTGTTTTATATGAATAAAAGCTCTCCTGGTTGGTTATACTGTATTATATTATATTATATTATATTATATTATATTATATTATATTATATTATATTATATTATATCAATGTACATTTAAGAAAATAACACTCTTCAGCTTTAAAGGATTAAATATTTATATGCAGTGTTCATGGTACAGCTTAAAAATTTGTACATTGTCCCCATCTAGAGGATTTAGGTGCTCATCACATCAAATTGTCCAGGCTAAACTAAAATGATCAAGGGTTGGGCTTTATTATTATTTATGTTAAATGCTAATTTGTTGCACTGTCTTTTATAATACAGGTGATATGCAAGTGCAATAAATGATGCCCCTAATTTCATTGTTACATAAATTTATTTCATTAGCTACCATGGTAGAAGATAAACCAGTAAGAAGTAATAAAAAGACAAATATTGCAAATGCTGCTATTACTACAACTGTAATGCACATACAGCAGTCTACAGAAGAATCATGTCTCATAGACAAAATATTGTATTTATATCCTTCATCCTTAATAATCACAATGTCCACACATACAGGCTACCCCAGTCTGACCCATGTTACAAAAACTGTGTAGGCTACACTGTGTTGCACACTCAATCACTGGTGGTAAAATGACAAATGGGAAATTGTCCGGTCAACCTGATACATTCATTTTTTTGTGACGGTTACATCTGCATTTCTGCCTCATTGTTTTTATCATTTATGATAGTTTTATAATGTTTCTTTTGTAACACAAAAGTATTGTAACAACAATAATAATAATAAATTTGACAAATGACAAATGAAATTGCATGATGTCCCCATTCAAGATAGCCTACACCAGAACCTGAAACTTTGGCAAATATCAGAGAAGTTAAATAAAAACACTAGTACTAAGGAGGACAAAATTTTGAGGTTTATTGATTAATTGGTTGATTGAGTGAACGTCATGAACATTTTCAGAACCAAATTGTGTGTTTTATGAATTATGAAATGTGTGTTTTAAAACATTACAACTTCGGTGATGTAATTCAATACAACTGTCATTTAAAAGAAAAAAAAAAGGATACGAAAAAAATGACAGAAAATTCTGAAAGATATATTAATATCATATTAGCTGATGGTTTACAGTATTGTAGTAACCGTATGTTTGTGTAAACTACAGTTACTGTGGTACAAAGGTCTGAACTCTAGGGAGGGATGTGACGTAAACTTTTAGAAACACGGAAGTCAGGCTGCAGACAGACATTCCCGAAGTGTGAGTGAATCTGCAAACTTTCACTGCACCGTCACTAGCAGGTCAGTATCATTTCATCTGCTTAATAATAAAATCTCGAATATATTTTACGGGTCGTATTGCTCTGTAGACTATATGTTGCTACAGGTAACGCTGCAAGTGTGCACTCGTTTTAGCCGCGAGCTTTGCTTTAACCCCATACCTCATGACTGGCCATACCTCATGTTTAAAATCGCGATTCTGAACACTTGCAATTTCACATATAACATAATATGTTTCTTTGTGAACACATTTGTCATTTAGTAAATGTTTTCATTGTTGACTAGACACACCCCCGTGATTTCTGTGAAGGCGTTTTCTGATAGGCTGCCAGGAAGCTCTACGTCACTTACAGTAAACTTCAGCATTTACTTACAGTCTCAGCAGGACCCTGACTGTGCTGAATTATTGTTTATCATGTTTTGAAATTTTATATCATACTATTTCCAAACTGGGGGTTTGAAAAATGTTGATTAAAAAAAGAATATATAAAGAAACATTTGGAATATTTTCTTAATAAATTGCCGGTTTTCCATGTTAGAAAAAAAAAAAAAAGTTCCCAAAGGTGAAATAATTTAAAATTCACCCTTATGTTTACTTAACTGTGATATTGTCATAAAAAATATATTATTTCTTTTTTTTTTTAATGTATTTTAAATATATTAAAGGGATAGTTCACCCAAAAATGAAAATTCTGTAATCATTTATTCAACCTCATGTTGTTCCAAACCTGTATGAGACCTGTATAGGGGGAAAAATGAATCAGTACTAAGGAAGTCAGTTGATACTGTCAAACTACAGTATGTGGTTATCAACATTCTTCAAAATATCTTCTTTGTGTTCAGCAAAAGAAAAAAAAACAGGTTTGGAATAACATAAGGGTGAGTAAATGATGACAGAATTTTCATTATGGAGTGAACTATCTCTTTAAGTATTGCATATTGTACTAGGTCTTGCCTAACTGACTCCACATAACCTCTGATCAATTGTTTATTGAATGTTTTAATATATACAATATTTAAACATTATATGATTAATTATGAACAGAGAGGAAAGAGAATGGCACCTAAGAGAAGGGCAACATCAAGCACCAAAGCTGGAGGGAAGAAGGTAAAGAAGGAGCCTGAAGCTCCACCAAAGGACAAGTTCACCTCTGTCAAAGAGGCCCTGAAGGCAACAGCACCGCAGGTGAAAAGCACGAGGAACCCTGACAGCTTCTGTCATCTATCAAACGCTGAGGTGAGACCAAACAAGTTTTAAATAATGTACAATTATGTTTAACTAACATTTAAAGGGATAGTTTACCCAAAAATGACAATTCTGTCATCATTTACTCACCCTCATGTTGTTCCAAACCCATAAGACTTCCGTTCACCCATAAGACCCGTAAGAATTTTAGCTCAGTTTCTGTACCTCCGATGACAGCAATGCAACTACCACTTTGATGCTTCAAAAAGTTCATAAAGAGATCGTAAAACTAATCCATATGAATTGAATGGTTTAGTCCAAATTTTCTGAAGAGACCCGATCGCTTTATATGATGAACAGTTTGAATGTAGGCTTTTATTCACATATAAACCTTTATCAACTCACACATCAGTTAAGGTAAATGGAAGCTCAAACATGTTCGCTTGACGTGCAAGAACCAATGAGGTTCAATCTCGTGTTACGTAGCATATTTGAGATTCTATATAAGAACCAATGAGGTTTGTTCTCGTGCATTAAGCATGGTTGAGCTTCTGTTTATGTTTGCTGATCAATGTTTAAATGTGAATAAAATCCTAAATTCAGTCTGTTCAGCATATAAAGCAATGAAGTCTCTTCAAAAAATTTGGACTAAACCACTCTTTATGAACTTTTTGAAGCTTCAAAGTGGAAGTTGCGTAGCTGTCAAAAGAAGAACAGAAATAGCTCAGATTTTATTAAGAAATATCTTCATTTGTGTTCCGAAGATGAATGAAAGTCTTATGGGTTTGGACCAACATGAGAGTGATTAATTAATGACAGAATTTTCGTTTTTTTGGGTGAACTATCCCTTTAATGTCTTGAGTTCATTGCGAATTGTGAGTTTTCAGTTGTTATAGAAATGCAAACTATTACTTGCCCTGATTCACAGAAACATCTTGTGTGATTCAAACTAACAGGTTCACGAAGATTACGACTGTATGCTAAACCAAACTAACATTGGAAACAACAACAACAAATTCTATGTAATCCAAGTCTTAGTGTCTGGAGGGAAGTACTATTGCTGGACAAGATGGGGCAGAGTTGTAAGTTGCTTCATTTTTAAGTCCATCAAATATGTCACAACATGATTTGCATAAATGCTCTTGTAGCTTCTAATGGATTACTTAATTTTCCTGTCTTTCACTGTTTTCAGGGAGAGTCAGGCCAAAACAATTTAGCTGGTCCATCTACCGCTGATGCATCCGTTAAGATTTTCGAAAAGAAATTCAAAGACAAGACCAAGAATAATTGGAGCGATCGAGAAAACTTTGTCTCGCATACTGGGAAGTACACATTGATAGAGGTAGATGGGGATCAGGATGCAGAAGTGAAGGTAATTTAGCCTGTTTATCAGTTTTTGCAGCAACAAGCCATGTCCTTGTTGTCCAAAGACTAACACATTTGACAGTTTCTAATGTTTTGTGTTTCTTGCAGGTGGACTCTGTAGACGGTGGAAATGTGAAGGTGAAAAGTGAACAACACGTTCTGCCTTGTACATTGGATGAGGCAACTCAAAGACTCATCCGATTCATCTTCAACAACGACATGTTCAAAGAAGCCATGTCCAGCATGAACCTTGGTTTAGTATCATTGTGATATAACTTTGAATCATTAAAGTTCCCTATTATGCTATTTTAAAGGTTTCTAATTTTGTTTTGGAGGTCTCCCACAATAGGTTTACATGCATAAAAAAATAATAATTTTCTCATAATATACATTGCAGCATCACCTCCTTTTTCACAGTGTCTGAAACGGTTCGATCAAAGATTCGGTCTCTCTAAACCCCTCCTTTCTGAGAGCCTACTCTGCTCTGATTGGTCAGATGACTTTGATCTTTGAAACTTTGAAGACCTTTTACATTCACAAACAGCTGTATTACATACTACATGAAAGTTCATATCTGAAAAAGCATAATAGGGGCACTTTAAATGGACTGTAAGTCCCAGTTCTTTTGTTTCAATAGCCATGTTACTGAGGTTCGTTTATAACTTGTATTTGGTAACTGGAAAAATGTTATATTTTAAAAAGTCAGTGAAATAGACTTCAGATCACTCAGGGATTCATTTCCCATTTTACATGCATTTCTGAAGGCCACAGGGGAGTTGTGGCATTGTGATTGTAAACTGAATGTGGGACTTTTTGCTTCCTATTTGAGCCATATCTACCACTTTTCTGAGCTCCATCTGTATCATCAAATAAGATCCATTTCTGTGAAGGAGTTTCATGTGTCATATATTTCTCTGTCAGATATTAAGAAGATGCCTTTGGGGAAACTCAGCAAGCAGCAGATAGCCAAAGGCTTTGAGGCTTTGGAGGAGATTGAAGCTGCAATAAAGAAGGGGGAACAAAAGAAGTTAGAAGAACTCACCAACAAATTCTTCACCATTATTCCTCATAACTTTGGCCGCAACAGACCCCCTATCATCTCTGATGATTCTGTTCTTCAGGGCAAGAAGGAGATGCTTTTGGTGAGATACAAAGCAGTTACTGTGTACTGAGAATGTTTCAGTTTCATGAAATATGGCTAGTTGTCACACCTTTTACTGTGAATATTTCTCAGAATAGGTTTAAGTCAAATCATACGTCTTGGCTACAACAGAAAAACAAACACTGATCTTGTGTTAGCTGAATGGCCAATCTCGATAAGAGTGACCAAAATCCAAACTTTGTTTTGCTTGTATCTTGTAGGTTCTTGCAGACATCGAGGTTGCCCAGAGTCTTAAAGCTGAATCTGAGAAAGCCACAGAAGAAATGAAGGATATGGTGCCTCATCCAGTTGACCAAAATTACCAGTCTCTGAAATGCAAGCTAAGTTTGCTGGATAAGAAATCGAAGGAATATAAGGTTTCAATGCACAGCAATATTTATATTCCACATTGGAAATCAGGGATTCAAAATCTAATTTAAATCTGGTAAACAAACTTTTAAAATGAATAAATGATACAATGTTTATACATTGATACAATATTATCAGCATAACACTGAAAAGTTGAATTAAAGAATTAACAGATTGTCAGAATGTCTTGCCTAAGAATATGACCTAGAAATATTACAATAGCAAAATTGAAAATATTTTATGTAAATATTGTACTGTAAAATTGTAAATATACATGTCAAATTTTTAACAAAAACAAAATGCAAAATTTCCAGATTTAAATGAAAATTCCCAGATTTTCCCTGAAGGCATGAACATATTTTAAAAACATAATGAATGATGTTATATTATTTAACCTTTGTTATAGTCATTTAAGTCTTTAAGTTATTTAAGTCTATAAGTTATGAGTTAAATTATGGACCTTTACTAAGCTTGAAACTGATGTATAGATATGTGGTATAGATAAAGAAAAACTACAGTATGCTCAGAAGTGCTTTCTCTTTTTTGTATTTAAGATAATTGAGAAGTACTTGAATGCAACTGGACGCAAAGGACTCACTTTAGTGGACGTCTGGGAAGTTGACAGAAATACAGAGGTGAATAGTATTGCATAATTTAAGTTTAAAGTTTCCACATAGTAAGCAGTAAACGATAAAAGTAAACAGTAAAATCTTAACATTAAATGTCAAAAAAGTGCAAATGTACTGTCATTTTGAACTCTTGTTAGGTTCCCATTAGCTTCCTAATTTAATTTCAAACCAGCAGTGAGCACTCGGCCTCAGTGGGTGTTGAATTCTGTTCATTAGTGAGTCTCTTCTTATCCTAATTAAATCCTTTGTGTGTGCATTCGTGTGTGTATTTGCTTGTGTAGGCTGAGCGCTTCAGGGAAAATGATGCATTGGGGAACCGGAAGCTGCTTTGGCATGGAACAAACGTGGCAGTGGTTGCAGCCATTCTGAAGAGCGGCCTTCGTATTATGCCCCATTCTGGTGGACGTGTGGGCAGGGGAATCTATTTTGCCTCTGAAAACATAAAATCTGCGGGCTATGGTGAGAAACAGGACCTTCTTTGCATCAGTATAGACTTCAAATGGAAAAGAACAATAGAAACACATATGAAGTTTAATTAGATACAACATAGCAACATTTCCTTGCATTTCCAGTGTGCAAAAATTGGTGATGTGGTAGAAATTACTCATAGGTACTTTTTATCTCTAAAATGATTTTTCTTAATTTCTTTATTGTGTTTGCAGTGCATCCATCCAACAACATTGGCATCATGTTTCTAAATGAAGTTGCTTTGGGAAAAGAACACACCATCACACAGGATGATTGCAGCTTAAGGAAGGCTCCCGCTGGCTATGACAGCGTAGTTGCACGAGGAACCCAAGAACCAGGTTTTTCTAAATACAATTAAAAAATCATTACTCATTTCTTTTTATTGACTTGTACAGCATGTTAAGTTCTTGGCAATGTTTCAGTCTCTTTTATTTTTTCTCTTCTTCAGATCCCTCGAAAGATGTCTCCATTGAGTTTGATGGTAAAAAGGTGGCGGTTCCTCAGGGAAAAGCCATAAAACAGCAGCAGTACGAAGGAAGTTACTTCTACAACAGTGAGTATCTCATCTATGAGGAAAGCCAGTGTCGCATCCGATACCTCCTGGAGTTGAAGTTCAATTATCACTAGAGCTGATTTGAAAACATGGAACTGTAGCTACATATATAGCCACTTATATATGCCACTTTTGCTATGTGATTTCACTCTCACATACTGTATAAAGCGTTGAATGTTTGAGTTAATTAGTCGGAAAGTCTACAAATATTTGATTACTCCATTACATCTTTATCATGTACTGTAAACTTTGGTTGGTATAGCCTTACAGTATGTTTGCTCATTATGCCTTTTCTCTGAGTGAGGTTTGAATGTCTTCCTATCATTACTATTCTGTAATTATGTTATTCATATTAGAAACATCACTGCTGGTTTCTGTACTGTCATAAAAAGTTAGCATACATGTTTACCTTTAAACATTTGAAAAATGTTGAATAAATGTGTAATTTCATTAAAAGAACAACATTTTCAAAAAGGGCCAAAATGAAGAAGGATAAAAGATTGTAATTTTTTTTGAAAGCTTGTTTTTTTTTTTTTTTTGTCAATTAAATACTCTTATTTTACACAGAATAAGAGTATTTTATAAAAAAAAATTCTGAAGTATGATTGAAGCCTAATTAAATTATTTGAGAATATTTGCACTAATTTGCACTAATTCATGCAAGCTGCTCATATATTGCTGATAATCATTGCTTCTAAAGGAAGTCTAATGCTATTACGGCCCTTTATACTTTTGTTTGGTTAGATGTTTGTTTTACCAAGCATTTATTTTAAGTTGTTTACACAATTATATTGTACTACAATAGCTATAGATATTATTCCATATATTTTTCTCTTTTATGTTGTAAGCTTTGAAGTAAAGTTTTGTTGTAAATGTTAATGTAACTGCTTAGTACTGAAAAAAACTGAAGATAATAAATGATTATAATTATATACTTGTAGTGTTGTGTTCTCCTCATAACCAGTAGATGTCACTTTTCAAAGCACAAAGGTTTTATTGAACAAGTCCCATTAGATACACAGCACTGTATGCAATCTGTGAAACTGTGTTCACAAAGGTTAGATTTTCATTATAGAAATGAATCCTTTGCTAGACTTTATATGTGCAGTTATAATCAATATCAATTGTTCTGAGATAAAGAGGACAGCAGTATGACAGTCTTTGCCCACATTCTTTAAACACCACACATGCCTATTTGCAAAAAATGCAAAATATCCTAAAACTGCAAAATATCAAAAAATGTATATATTTTTGAAAACTATATTCAGGGGTTGGACAATAAAACTAAAACACCGGGATTTAGACCACAATAATTTGTTAGTATAGTGTAGGGCCTGCTTTACCGGCCAATACAGCATCAATTCATCTTGGGAATGACAGACACAAGTCCTGAACAGTTGCCAGAGGGAATTTGGGCCATTCCTCTTCCAGAACTGTGGCCAGGTCACTATATGACTCTGGTGGAGGAAAACATTCTCTCACTTGCTCCTCCAAAATATCCCAAAGTGGCACAAAAAAATTTAATCTGCTGACTGCGCAGGCCATGGGAGATGTTCAACTTCACTTTCATGTTCAACAAACCATTCTGTCACAAGTCTTGCTATGTGTATTGCTACGTTATCATGCTAATACAAGGCACCCCCTTCAGGGTACAATGTTTGTACAGCACAGTAGGGGATGCCATGAAATTGCTGCCCAAACCATCACTGATCCATTCCCGTGCTTCACTCTGGGCTGCAACAGTCCGGGTGGTAAGCCTTGTAAAGGTGGACTCGGAGAATAAGACATGTTTCACATTGTCCACAGCCCAAAATTTGAACTCTTGGCACCACTAATTCCGACATTTGGCATTGGCACCGTTGAATCCAGCGTTTGGCTATAGCAGCCCAACCATGACCACAACTCTGTGGAGCTACTGCCCAGATCCGGCGTACATCTGTTTTGCGTGGTATGATGATCTGGGCCACATGTGGCGTGGAATGATGGCACTTGGGTGTACCGCTCCTGTTTGCCAGATCTGAGCCACAAGCAGGCCATAGCAATGCCACATGTCAGCCAAGAGAAAAGAAATAAACCAGAACTGAACTTTATTTGAGCCACAAAATCTTTATATATTATTTATAGAATGATCTTAGCATTAACAAGCCGGTTAACAAGCAGAATTACTGTTGGAAAGAAGAAAACAGAAAAAAGAGACAAACACAAGATCTACTGACTTCAGCCAAAGCCTTAGATGAAATCAACTGAAGATAAAAGAAGAGATTAACTCCACAAACAGCATTACAGCGTCACATATTACTAACCAGATTGACTTTATTTCTGTCATTCATGTACAGAAGTTTAACGCTCATGTTTGTTTCATTTCAAGTCACCATAATGGTGATTCATGTTTCCATTAGTTGGGCTCTTAACTATTATAATATGTTTGTCTTTTCTGACTGCTGTGTTAGTGTGTTTGTCGAACACATTTTCTGTAGCAGAGAAAGTTAAAATGAGATCAGATGATGATTTTTAGGATACATTTACATGACAACTATATGCTTAAAATGGAGAAGTTTTTTATAAACATAAAATCACACTGTATTGCAGAAATTAGTTTGAAAATTGAAGATAAAAAAGATCAACTCTGGACATCACAAAAAGGTATTAAAGGACAGAACAAAAACCACAGCAAAAAGCATATAGTTAGAATTAAAGAAAATAATAGGACAATTCAGCTGCATAATTTCATGCTGTGATGCATGCTGGGAGTTTTGTGCTCTTGTTCCCAGCATGCATTGCGGCATGACACTTTTGATTGTCACCTTTGTTGAGATTCATGTGCTGATTGTTGATGTCTTTGTGTGTCATCTTTGAATAATTATTATTATTATTATTTTTTTTTAATATTCTAATCATAATCACTTTTATTTTAAGAGGTCTCAATAGCAGACAGTTTTGTTTCTTTACAAGATCTTAATGACTGTCAGTTTTGTTTCATTATGAGATTTCAATGACAGTTGGTTTTGTTCCTTTTTGAGATTCTAGTGATGGTTGGGTTTGTTCGGTTATGAGATCTCAATGACGGTCAGTTTCATTCCTTTATGAGATTTCAATGATGGTTGGTTTTGTTCCTTTACGAGAATACAGTAACTGCCTGTTTTGTTCTATTATGACATTTCAATACTGGTCAGTTTTGTTTTGTTACAAGATTTTAATAACGGTCGGATTTCAGTGTCAGTCTGTTTAACTGGTTACAAGATTTTTACGACAGTTAATTTTTTCTGTTATGAGATTTCAATGATGATCAGCTTTGTTCCATTAGGAGATTTCAACTATTTCAAAGATGGTCCGTTTTGTTCTGTTATGAGATTTAAATGACGGTTGGTTTTGTTTTGTTATGAAAGTTCAATGATGGGCGGTTTTATTTCTTATGAGATCTCAATGATGGTAGGTTTTGTTCCTTTGTTCCTTTACATGATTTCAAAGACGGTCGGTTTTGTTTCTTTACGAAATTTCAATGATGGTTGATTTTGGTCCTTTACTAGATCTCGATGACAGTCAATTTTGTTCCTTCACGAGATCTCAATAGTTGACAGTTTGGTTCTGTTATGAGATTTCAATGGTTGTTGAATTTGAAACAAATCAAACTGTCAGTTTTGTTTAAT
Source organism: Ctenopharyngodon idella (assembly GCF_019924925.1). NCBI lineage: Eukaryota > Metazoa > Chordata > Actinopteri > Cypriniformes > Xenocyprididae > Ctenopharyngodon > Ctenopharyngodon idella. The sequence continues at coordinate 25,533,415 of NC_067225.1, read as the reverse complement.
TACGAGACTTCAATGACGGTCGGTTTTGTTTTGTTACAAGATTTTAATGAGTGGTCGGATTTCAGTGTGAGTCTGTTTAAATTTGTTACAAGATTTCAGTGACGATCAGCTTTGTTCCATTATGAGATTTCAACAGCGTTTTTTTTTTTTCTTTACTATTGCAAAGAGTTTTCAATGATGGTCGGTTTTCTTCTGTTACAAGATTACAAAGATAGTCAGTTTTGTTTCATTACAAGATCTCAATGACAGTCAGTTTTGTTCCTTTACGAGATTTCAATGATGGTCTTTTTTTTTTCATTACAAGATTTTAATGACGGTCGGTTTTCAGTGTCGGTTTTATTTGGTTACAAGCTTTCAATGACAGTCGGTTTTGTTTGGTTACAAGATCACAAAGATAGTCAGTTTTGTTTCATTACAAGATCACAAAGACAGTCAGTTTTGTTTCATTACAAGATCTCAATGACAGTCAGTTTTGTTCCTTTACGAGATTTCAATGATGGTCGTTTTTTTTTTTTTTTTTTTTTGTTATGAGATTTCAGTGATGGTCGGTTTTCAGTGTCGGTTTTATTTGTTTACAAGAATTCAATGACAGTTCATTTTTTTCCATTACAAAATTTCAATGATGATTAATCATTAGAATGATTTCTGAAGAATCATGACACTGAAGACTGGAGTAATGGCTGATTAAAATTCAGCTTTGCATCACAGAAATAAATAATTTAAAATATATTAAAATAGAAAACCATTATTTTAAATTGTAATATTTCACAATATTACTGTGTTTTTCTGTATTTTTGATCAAATAAATGCAAGCTTGATGAGCGTATGAGACTTCTTTCAAAAACATTAAAAATAGTTATGAAAAACAAATAGAGTGCTTCCATGTTAGTAAGAACTAAATAATACATCATTTCTAATATAAAACTAACTAACTACCTGTATATGATGTAATGTAGGAACTTTTTTTGCCCCAGGGTTACACCCCTTATTTTCTGGGGTTTATTTTAACTCTTTATTCAGTACAGTTGATGGCAACTGTACCAGAGCATTATGTGATGTGCTAAACGGACTATTTTACACCAGGACCACTGCAGGGCTTCTTAAGCACCTTGTTAGTACCATTGTGCTCTTCAGCAACACTCTTCAGCACAATGGTAACCCAAAAAACTCAGACATACCAGAAACCATTTTAAATTATAAAATAATAGAACATTAAACACTAACTTCCTTTACGAGATTTCAATAAAGGTCAGTTTTGCTGGGTTATGAGATTTCAATGACGGTCGACTTTGTTCCTTAACAAGATTTTAATGACAGTTGGTTTTGTGCTGTTACGAGATTTCCATGATGGTCGGTGTTGTTCGGTTACGAGATCTCAATGATGGTCGGTTTTGTTCCATTATGAGATTTCAATGACAGTTGAGTTTGAAACAATTCAAACTGTTGGTTTTGTTTTGTGACGAGATTTCAATGATGGTTGGTTTCGCTCTATTACGAGATTTCAATGACAGTCAGTTTTGTTTCTTTGTTCTTTTACGAGATTTCAAAGACAGTCTGGTTTTGTTTCATTATGAAATTTCAATGATGGTCTGTTTAGTTCCTTTAGGAGTTCTCAATAGCAGTCAATTTTTATTCCTTTACGAGATCTCAATGACTGTCAGTTTCCAACACTGATAATAAATCAGCATATTAGAATGATTTCTGAAGGATCATGTGACACTGAAGACTGGAGTAATGTCTGATTAAAATTCAGCTTTTCGTCACAGAAATAAATAATATTTTAAAGTATATTAAAATAGAAAACCATAATTTTAAATTGTAATAATATTTCAAAGCAGGCTTGATGAGCATATGAGACTTCTTTCAAAAACATTAAAAATAGTTAAACAAATAGAGTGCTTCCATGTAAGTTGTAAGAACTAAATACTACATCATTTGTAATATAAAACTAACTACCTACCTATATGTGACTTAAAGATTATTTTTGCTCCCCTTATTTTCTGGGATTTATTTTAACCTTTTATTCAGTACAGTTTATGGCAACCATACTGGGGCATTTTACAGTATGTGACATATGGACTATTTTATACCAGAGTTATATCTTTTGTATAGTACAGCTTATTGTTTTTGTACTGGGACCCACAGGTTTCTCTAACACCTCTTCCAGCATCTAGTCTACCAGAAGATCATCCATCTAAATATAAAGCAGGCTCAACCTTGCTCAGCTTCAGTGGGTGTGGAGCGAAAAGCTTTAGATTAACCACTGCAGCACACATTTCAAGCACATTGTTAGTACCATTGTGCTTTTCAGCAACACTCTTCAGCACAATGGTAACCCCAAAAACTCAGACATACCAGAAACCATTTTAAATTCCAAAATAATAGAACATTAAACACTAACAGATCTACTTCTATATTCATATTGATCAAAACACATGAAATAACACTTAATTTTAACACTGACCCTTCCTTTAACAGTCAGAAGCAAAGCATGCTGGGAACTAGAATTCTGCTGTGACTTATTCCGTGAATGGTGTACATACATTCACATTTATATGGGAACATGTATGTGCAATATATATGCACAATAAAGGATCAAACTTTATGAATTTTACATATAATGCTATTTTGTCTTCATGTCTAAATATAGCTATTATTGGTCAATGTATATATTGCAGTAAACGACGATATTAAACGATATTAAAAAATATAAGCACTAGTTTCCCATATGGAAATGTATTATGTACCTCTTGGGCGGACCTCTCCTGTTTGCCAGATCTGGACCACAAGCAGGCCATAGCAATGCCACATGTCAGCCAAGAGCAAAGAAATAAACCAGAACTGGACCGTATCTGAGCCACAAAATATTAATATATTATTTATAGAATTATCTCAGCATTAACAAGCCTGTTAACGAGCAGAATCACTAAAGGAAAGAAGAGAACAGAGACAAACAGAAACACAGTTTCATTGTCCAGCCCCTGTATATGTTTTAATAAAATTAAGGTCAGTAATTTTTGTAAAATTGATATAATGTGCAAATTCTGATTTTTTTTGAATGCATACTATTACAGACACACCTGCATTTAATCTAAATATATTTTTCAGCATTTGAACACAGAAATCTCAATTTCTATAAGCATACATGAACTTTGGTCTAAACTATGTTTACATAATTATTTATTTACATTGTGTTTACCTCATATATTATAAATATGTGCATCTCCAATCATATAATGTTGGGTTTTTAAATATTTGATTTTTATATTAATGTGTTTTTTTAGCAACTTGTCTCCACAACTTATGGAATAACAAGCAGCTGCTAACAAGAGAAATCTTCCCTGTAAAAGAAAATCATTATGCTTTGAATGATTTTCAGACCTTTATGTATAAGGTCAATCAAATACCAATGATAATTACAAGACAATATGTTCCTCTTTCAGTAAAATATAATGAATTATGTTGTTTTCCATTTAAAAAAACAAACAAAACAAAAAACAAGGGAAATAACTTTCCATTGCTAAACTTCCAAACATTTAGTATCTTTGAATGGTCCAAGATATTTTCTATAAGATGCACCAGACATGTAAAGTCTCTAAGAAAAAAACAAAAAAACAAAAAAACAAAAAAATTTGCTGGGTCCCATGAGGCAATATTTAAATTTGGCATGATTCAGAATTTGCCATAGTCTTTCCCCTTGCGGGACTTGATTTTGTCCTTCAGGAACTGATTGGATGGTTGCCCGCCATAGTCCATGATTGGAGATGCACATTGGATGTCCCGCCATCGCACCAGTAAACATCATCAGGGAAGAGAACGGAAGTTGATGCAAAATGGAGGGGAAGTTATTTTGATTAAAGATTACGAGGGCAAATGAATAAAAAAACAAAACAAAAAAAAAAAAAACAATAATGATGTGCACAGATAAATCATTTATAATAAATACTAACATTCCATAAAAAATAAGAATTGTCAACTGCTGATTCAGGTTTAGTCTGTTTTTTTATTTTTATTTTTTTGTGAATGTCTCATATATTTGAAAAATATCCTTACATGTGACAAAAATGACTTGGTCGAGCTACAATGGACCATAAAATATCTTTTTGATTAATGGTGTGCAGTAGGACCCAGGGGATGACTGCCACTCTGGAGGACAGAGGAGTATGTGTCTGTTTGAAAGAGGAAGAAAAAAAATCACAGAGATACAATGTGTGACAGTCACAGCCCTCCACAGCACCGGACACTGTGGAAGAGCATCCTGACGGACACCGGCCTAAGTGGTGCGAATACTGATCAACACTATACTGGAAGCAGGAAGAGCAGGTGGGACCATATCCATTCTGCTTCACTTGGGTTTTGTTAGATAGAAAGAGAAACCTGTATGAACTTTGCTTCTTAGAGCTGGGGCTTTACTATTTGATGGATCATGATCCACTCTGGTTGGTCTCCACTGAACTCACCTGAGATGTCAGGTGTTGAAACATTGGCCTCCTATGGGATTGCGCTACACTTGTTTTAATGTCTGCAGAAGTTTCTACACGTGTGATAATACATCCAGATGTTCAAATCCCAAATCTGACTGGAGACTCAAAGAAAAAGCAAAGAAAACATCCCAGAAGTTGACAGGTAAGAAAACTCACATTATCTTCTTTCACTAATAATGTTATGTGTCATGGCAACAGCAGAGCACAACCTGACATGGCAGCATTTTAATTTAGTGGAAAATGTGTTTTCAAATTTTTAGCGAAGTGAGTAAAAGTTCATGGGGCTGTGGTGTCTGTGGGTCGGGGGATGGGACGGGTCAGCGCGTAGGTGGGTGTTGTGGGGAGGCCACGGCACACAATCAGGTATGACTCATTCGTGACTCCCACTGACAAAAAACAACAATAACAACAGTCATGTATTCCTCAACTTCATTGATCTCTGAAGGTCAACAACCCATTTGTGCAAAAAAACATGCTCCTGTTGGGTGAAAGCAATCTGTCAGTTGCCAACAAGGAAGGACAGGATGTTGTTCTGCCCTCATTAGCATATAGAGAGACATGGTGAGTGGGTTGGGGGGGGAATAGGGGAGATTTTCCGTGAAGACTGAAGTAAAAGGAAACTGACACTGATTCCGGGAATGATCTGGCACCTACAGGGGTGCTCAATAATTTAAAGAAAAGCTACTCTCTTAGAGAAATGATTTCCAATATGCATTCAGGATTTATTCATTAACTTTGTATGAGGGGATTTCCTTTCCATTTGCACTCAATTGTTTAGGTTGTGTATAATAACAGCCTTAGTTTTCTGATAATAATTGCATGTTTAGTTTGACATGAAGGGGATTTTGCTCTCTCTCTCACTGAATGATGAGTGATGGAGGCGTTACAGATTTACATAACTAATTATTATGGGTATGAAACAGTCACCAATCCTTTTAATGACCCTTTGCACAATGAATTATGGCGTAATATTCTCTTATCCTCTTAAAGACTGTGGTTTGCAGTATGCGGCATCACGGTCTATACAATTTTAGGATTTTTTGGGACTGTTTTTTGATATATTTTGTTTGTATGTTTAACAATTTTCAGATTGCTTAAAAATAATTTTTAAAAGCTACATCATTCTGATTTTGATCATTTTGATATTGACATTTTCATATATTAATTACATATTTATTTACTAACTTTACATCAACAATTTTTTTATTATATAGACATTTATTTTTCATATATTAATTACATATTTGTTTACTAACTACTTTACATCAGCATGAGTATCTTTATCTATATATTTGTCTCTATCTATTTATACGTACGTACACAATATATTTATATATATATATATATTGATATATTCATATATTTAGTTTTTTAAAAACTTTCAGCCTACAATAGTCTTTTTCCAAAATTGCTTTTATAAAAAAAATTATTTACAAATAAAATACATATTTATAACATATATAACTATATTTAGTTATGTATTATATTAAAAATACATTTATAATTAACATTTATGTCACATTTTTTATAAATGTAAATATAAATCTATATATTTGTATTTACAGACTTTGCTCTGTGATATATGAAAATACAGTATTAATAGATCTGCTCATTTCTTCTCAGAGATGGTTTCAACACAAACGCTTGACAAACAGAAGAGAAAACAGCATTTACGCATGGAGAAGCCTGATTTCATCTCAAGCCCGTGAAGTATGGAGAAAGCTGTGCCAGGTCTGATGTTGGGTCTCCTGACCAATCACACAACTCCAAATGACACGTCTGGCCAGCGCACAACCAAACCTACCCCTCCCAGCATGGAGGAGGTTATCCACTCGCAATCCCAGATTAAGGATCTTGTTGGGCTGTTTTGCATGGTGACCCTTAACCTGGCAGCACTACTGGGCAACAGCGGAGTCATGGTGGCCATTGCCCGAGCTCCTCATATGAAAAAATATGTGTTTGTGTGTCATCTTTGTGCTGTTGACTTGCTTTGTGCTATATTGTTGATGCCTCTCGGTATAGTGTCTAGTTCTCCGTTCTTCAGCACTGTAGCGTTTACCGTTCTGGAGTGCCAGGTGTACATCTTTTTAAACGTGTTCCTCATCTGTGCCTCTATTCTTACTGTGACTGCAATCAGTATTGAACGCTACTACTATATTGTTCATCCTATGCGATACGAAGTAAAGATGACTCTAAACCTTGCACTTGGTGTTATGGTCTTCATTTGGATCAAATCCATTCTCCTGGCTTTGGTTACGCTTCTCGGTTGGCCAGCGTATGGGAACCAAAGCTCCATTGCAGCAGCCCATTGCTCTTTACACTGGAGCCACAGTCGCCTCAGGAAGGTTTTTGCTATTCTCTTCAGCGTGCTTTGCTTCTTGGTCCCCGCTGTTGTGATTTTTGCAGTATACTGCAATGTATACAAAGTCGCACGAACAGCTGCCCGTCAGCACGTACCATTGCCCAGCTGGACGGCCGACCAAGCTAAGCGTCGCTCGGATTCCATCAACAGCCAGACCACTATCATCACCACCACCCGCAGCCTGCCCCAGAGATTGTCTCCTGAGAGAGTTTTTGGTGGCGGAAAGGCTGCTATCACTCTGGTTGTCATTGTGGGCCAGTTTCTTATCTGCTGGCTCCCATACTTCAGTTTCCACCTTCATATGTCCATCACCACTCCACTTCAGAGCCCAGGGGACATCGAAGAGGCCGTCACATGGCTAGCATATTCCACATTTGCTGTTAATCCATTCTTCTACGGTCTTCTGAACAGACAGATCCGCGAGGAACTGATAAAACTGAGAAAATGTTGCGGCAGTAGACCTGTTGAACTTCGAGCCTCCAGTCATGAAGGTTCCATCCAGGAAAACTTTCTTCAGTTTCTGCAAAGGACCAGCAGCACAGCTGAGACCACCAGGCCCAGTTGTGGCAATTCAAGTCCAAGGAATACTGTGGATCAGGGTGCCAGGTTACCTGGCCAGATCCCTGAGGAATGACTTGGAAAATGTGTGAGTACTGGTATGAATAAAGGTCATGACTTTTGAATTTTTGTTTTTATTAAGAAGAGCATTATGTGCATGACTCTAATTCTATATTAAATTCATGCAAAATCAGATCTAAATGCTCTTTGGACAAGTGTGATCTATTTATCCATTATTTGTTGTTATTGTTCCTATTGATCAGTGGCAACAGTAAGTATTCATTATAAGATTAAATATCAAATTCCTTTTGTTACATGTTGATTTATTTCCATCTGTTAAAATGTTGAGTTAATTGAGAATTGCTCTCATTCATAATATCAACAGTCATACTCAATAATTACCATTTTTTAAGTTTTGGCTGTTAATGGCGCATGTAGCCACTATATTGATACTATCATGACACAAATAGTCATTAATAATAATAATAACATGTAAAAAAAAAATTCCCAGTGAAAATAATAAAAAAAATTCTTACATTTGAGATGTGCTTTAATGCCTCATTCTAAGGCCACTGTATTGTACTTTAAGAAGTTTCTCACTCCATTACCAAGCCTAATTCAGTTTTCGTTAAGAAAAAAAAAACCTTCTTCATGTATCTGAGGGAGCTCTGATGTTCATTGCTAATTCCTTGTTGCCCTGTAACCATGGAAATGTGATGAGACAGGGACTTGCATAGCAACAGGGCGCCTTTGAGTATCGTCCTAGCAGATTGGCTGAAATAAAGGGTTTCAGCCTAGATCTTTTTATGAGCTGCACTGTATGATAATAACCATTTTTATGTAGGATGAAATTACCTATAGTTTGAGATGTAGGCTTTTAATGTAACCTCTGAGAGCAATATACTAGAAATCATTACCATGCAATGCAAGTGCAGAGAATGAGATAATGTGGTGCAATTTTATGGTCTTTTGCCTTTTAGTGTACAACTTTAACAAACAGAGTTTGTTTGTCCCCAGCAAACAGCAGCAATGACCTCTTTACCAGTTCATATTGCAGACAAGGTGTTGAATTTGTTTTAATTATGTAACTTGGGCTGTACAGTATATTCCATTCTTTAGTTAGTAAACATGACACGTCCGTTTGCTGACACGTGTAAATGAAAGTGATGTGAAGGAACTGCATATACAAATAAAAGTGCTTCGGGTCACATTTCACTCCTAAATACACAAGAAAAAAAAGAAATTACATTTTGCATAAAGTCATAAGAAAAATGTTTTAATGTTTACTTTTAAGTTTTTGTGTGTAATCCCCTTTATTCTCAGTGGTCATTTTAGGGTGAAATATGATGTGAACATGTTTTTCACAGGTTCAGGCATGAAATGAGACAGATCTATGCCTTTTGGAGTCATTATGAAGATAGTCACTACACTAACTACAGTGAAGGAAAAGACCGAATGAAACCATATTCTCAGAAGCTAGCATGAGGTATCCATGCTGCAGATTAGTCTCTGGTTCAAAACAGGTCTTTCTCATCCGTGATTCAATAGAGAGTGACCTGATCTGTCACTTCAAACAATAAAACCACGAGCCATGCATGTGGAGCGAGGGAGTCAGGAACAGAGGGGGAGGGAGGGAGAGAGAGAACCAGGTACATGTGGCATGATTAGGGATTCATAAACTTGAGCGTCCCTGTCATGATCAAAACAAGGCCTGGCAAAAATAGAACCTGAAAGGATTTAGACATGTTGAGGTGAAGATTAAAGGAAAATGATTAAAGAGGGGGGAAATCATGGTCAGATGATCAGCAGCAAACCCCACCCCCCTCCACAATGGACAATAATAAAGCAATGAAGATCTGCTTAAACATTATGTGGGTTACAATCTGAAGCACACAAAAATGTGAAGGGGTCATATCATGATTTATTTTTATTATATATTTTTTATTTAATGATTTATTTTTTTAATTATTTTATTGTTAAGAGTTTTTTTTTGCACCAAAACTGGTCATAACTTAGTCCTTCATGACCATTGATTACACCCTCTTTATGACCCTTAGACCGTGTCTTTACTAGACGTGAGTGGCATGATGTGAGTCATGCGACAAAAGCAAAAAGAACCCATTATAATCAGTGATGCTGTCTACATTTGATGCGACATGACAAATTCCCAACCGTAAATTGATGTCCCATTCTATTTCTGATGTACTTCTGACACAAAGAACACATTTGCAACAGTCGCTTTGTCGCGTCCAGTGCAGACAGCTTCATGTTGCGCCGCAACAGGTTGAGGCTATCTGCTTTTGTCACGTTGCTCACATCCAGCGTAAACACTGTGTGAATTAAATGGACTATTTTATGCCGTTTTATACAAGGGGTGCCCAATCCTGTTCCTGGGGATCTACCTTTCTGCAGAGTTCAGTTCCAGCCCTGCTCAACACACCTGTTTGTAAGTGTTCACAATGATCTCAATTAGCTGATTGAGGGGTTTCTGATCAGGGTTGGAGATGAACTTTGCAAGTACCACTGTAAAAAAAATAAAACGTAAAAAAAATGGTCAATGACTGTCAGCCACGGCTGCCAAACAAAAAAAATGTAAAATTAAAGTAAAATATTCTAATTTAAATAAAGTGCAAAAAAACTTTAACTGATTTTTTTTTTTTTTTTACAGAAAAACACTGTTATTTTTACAGGTATTCCCTGAATTATTATAATAAAACCCCTTTACTGTAAAAAATTATCTTTAAAAAAAAAACAGTCAAACGACTTTCAGCAATGGCTGCCAAACAAAAACTGTAAAACTAATGTAAAACATCCGAATATAATATCCTGTCCCAAAAGACTTTTACAGAAAAACACTGTTATTTTACAGATATATGGAATTACTAAACAAAACACATTCACTATAAAACACAAATCTCACACAATTTACCAGAAATAACACACATGCATGAATTAATGCATGTCCCTGCATCAGCAACTACACAGGTACTACTGAAATAAAGCAACATGCAGCACAACACCAATGTTTTCTGGCTTAATCTGGACTGAAGCACAGGCTCTACTCTTCAGCACAGGCTCTACTCTTCAGCACAATGGTGACACACAAAACAGACGATACAGAGACCCTTTAAATCCCAACAGAACATTAAACACTTATAGATCTCTCAAGATCTCAGCATCTTCACTTATTACAATCCAGACTTTATTTATTTCATACTAAAGTTCTTATTGAGAATTAGCAGAGGTTTAGATGTTAATATTTTATTGAAACTTTGAAGTTTGAAGTCAGTGGGGATCAGTGTTTGTTTTAGTTGGGCTCTTGGTCCTTGACTCTTTAACATTAGTATTTCTTTGGCTGCTTTAACTGTGTCTCTGATACACAGTTGTTACAACAAAAGAAACTCTGATCTAATGATGTTGGTCACTTTTTAGTGATGGTATAATCATCATATAGCAGTCTGATATTTCATTAAATTCTTTAATATTAGTTATATATTAACACTACTGCAGAACCCTCTGCATTGCTGTGATACTATAAACTATTTTATGAAACCATTACACATAAAATGTTTTGGCAAGTTCATACAGACTCACACAGATATCAAGAATCAGCGTATGAATCTCAACAATGGTGACAATAATAATAATAAAAAAAAAGATCAACTCTGAACGTCACAAAACAAGCTACTAAAGTCACAAAAAGCTTTGTTGTTTGTCACCATTGTTGAGATTCATATTCTTGATGTCTCTGTGCACCAAAAAAAAAAAAAAAAAAAAACTGCTCAAAACATTTTCTGTGTAATGGTTTAAAAATCAGAATATCCAGTCTGGTCTCATTGTTAATACGTAGGTATTAATACGTAACTTTCAAAGACACAAAACGTACATTTTTGTACGTTTAGAAAGGTGCTAAAACGTACAATATTGACATAATTATGGCACTAAAACGTAAAAATGCTTACGTTTTTACAGCGAAAAAACTTAAAATATTTACGTATCTTTCATGTCATAAAGATATATTTATAATTTCCGTTTTATCGTTTTGTAGATAAATGTAAGATCCCTAAACCCCATCCCGAACCTAAACCTACCAATTTTATACAGAATGTTAAAAGAATAAAACATAAAGAACAGAAATGTGTAGGAAAATGACAATTTTAGTAAAAATATAACATTAAAACGATATTTTGAGCCACTAGTCCTACACCTACCCCTAAACCTATAACCATTTCTTTAAACTACCTACTGTTATAAATAAAAGAATGACAGACAAACAAGCGTAATTACAATAATTTATTTTTTGCGAAAATGTCAAAAGCGGTACCAAAAGTAGTTCAAATGATGATGAGTTCCAGTCACAGTCCTCTCTGGCGGTAATAGGTTTTTTTATAGGGTACAGAGCAGAATTTAATTTATTAATCCATGAAAATATGATAAATTCGGCTTCTCTCCGTGAAGGCGCGCACTCATTTCAAATGTCAATCCACTGAAACACGGCATGTCGCAATCTGTGACGAAGCAGGTGAGAACCAATGAGCGTTCGATATCAGTGCCGTAAACCATGTCGTAACGCTTCTCAAGGGTGGCGCTACTTTCAAATTTGAATCATAACGAGCGCGAGCTTTGACTGTGATGGTCGCTGTTGCTGAGAATGAAGATGAAGATCGATGGATAAAGGGCTGAATTTGGATCTGTTCCTTACAAACATATGGATTCTAAAGATTTGGAGTACAGTGAACAAATAAAATGGATTTGATTTGTGAATTTATGTTGTGCTTTGGTGTATCTTATGGTTGTATTGTCAGTCGCTGCATAGGAGAAAACGCCTTCTGTGTCTCACAGCAAACAAACTAAATATTACAAAATGGTTAAACAATTACAGAAATTTTATTCATAAGGTTTCAAATTGTAGTCTTGTTTAACATTATGTAATCCTCTGAAACGAGCAGCACAAGTCACGAACAGAAATGTTATTTCATATGTGGATGAGTAAACTGCTTTCAATAAATTCGACTAAAAACATCGTTAAATCATTAAAGCCACGATTTTAATATTAATACATGGGAATTCATATACATTCACACTTTACGTTACATGATTTACGTTTTTTTGCTGTTAATACGTAAGTATTTTTACGTTTTAGTGCTATAAATACGTCAATGTACGTTTTTGTGTGTATGAAAACGTAAGTAAATGTACGTGTGGTAGAACCACAATTTACGTAGAAATACACACGTTTTCTCATGAGATCACGTTGGAATATCAGATTGTCATAATACTTATGCCACAATATCACTAGGCTGTAGTAAATTATGTGAAATTAACAGTTAATGAACTGAGATTTAGCATTACTTGATATCAGTGCATCAGGCCACTTAATGACAACTTCATCATCATCAAAAAGGGATCAAACCATCAGATCATATTTCTCCTACATTTTTTGCCATAACAAACAGGCATCAGAAACACACAGTTTCAGCAGTCAGAAATAAACTAACATGAAAAGTCAAGGGTCAAGAGCCCAACTAAAGCAAGCACTGACCACCATAATGGTGACATCAAACTTGTTTTTTTTTTTCAATGTTTAGGTCTAAGATATGATGGTCTACATGTGCCACATAACCACTGAGATGTAGGGATGCAAATTTGTTTGAATCTGCTGGTTCAAACCAGGTTTTTGGGTGGAATAAATCTGGAATGGAATGATCCATAATTGCAGCAACAGCTGGAAGGGCAGGTGTGAGTGTTGGAACATCCTGCTGCTGAAATCCACTTAGTTGGATCAGTTTATTAAATCAATTTAGTGACACAAGGGGTTTTTGTGTCATGATCTCAATATGATTGCCTTTTTGACACCAAGGGAATCCACATGATCTCTGTTGTGTACTATGCTTTTCATTGTATTAATAAAAATAACAAAAGCAGAGAGTGCATATAGTGCTAAACTTAAGGCTATCACCTTTAATTGGTGATAGAGTAGATGAATTGAAAAAGTGACTATGAACTCATACGCTTCATAAAGAAGCATCTAAAAAAATATTTAGACTAGAACACTAAGAAGCAACTTTGAGGGAAATTCAGAATGGGCTCCCTTTTATTCCTTTTAAAGTTGGAATTTTAATTGAATCGTTCAATTGGAATTTGAATTGGAACAGCAGAAAGAAGAAATTTCTGATTTGTTATTTAACGCAACAAAATGGGCATTAACTTGTGTTCTTTTAAAAAGTGCACAATGTTTTGTTTTACACCTTTAAAAAAGTTTAACCTCTAAAGAATCACATACACACAAGAAATGAAGACTCAAGTCATTCTAAAGTCAGTTCTGAATCATACACAACCCTGCAACAATGGCAGAATAGACTTGAATCCTTCATATCCAGAAGCCAGATGTTTTCAGGCTGAGCCGTGTGGGGAATTAGTCCTGTTACACAATCAGTGTGATTATCCAAAGTATCAGACTTTCTCTGTAGTATTGAAGGTGAAAACTGAAGTCAGAATAATGAATCTCTGAGACAAGGTGCCTTCCATAATATTGATAAGTATCATAGAATTCAGGATTTTTTTGGAAGTGAATTCATCATCCTCTATCCTTGTGCTTATGAGTCTCTGGAAGGACAGTCAGGAGAGATTAACAATGTTCCAGCTCTCAGATGAAAAAAATGTCCTCTCACAGACAGTCAAGGCTGACTGTGGTTATTAATAGGAGGATCTGGAAGATGATCTCTTAATGGTTGTAAAGGTTGGAGAATGCAGATGTTCGTGGCTGCTTTCACCATAAGGACAAGTATTTTCCTTGTGAGTTTATAGGCAAAAGGTAAAATATGCATGAGTTTTTGTTTTTATTCTTTATTATAAGTCTTGTGTTTACAATGTTTAATAACTCTGAAACAAATTAGTCTTGTAATTTAGGAAAACTTTTTTTCTCAAAGAAGATTCTATCATGCAAATAAGGCAAGTATACATTACCTTGACATTAATACACAGTAAAACCTCCAGTGTTAAATGAACACTTTGTATTATATCTTTAATATTTTGAGACTTTTTTGAATATTTTAAATGAAAATCATTGCTATATAACTATATAAAATATAAATTCAGTAGCATCTCTCCTCAAGGTCAATAAGGACAATTGTGTGTCAGTGACCTTTGGAAATGGCATATATTGCACAGACTGTCATTTAGTGTAGAACAGCAATCAGTCGTCAAAAACCGACCCTGATGAAGTGCTTTATGTTTTTCTTCACAATCTCCAACCAGTCTTTGGTGTTTTGAGGTTAGTATAACAGTAAAATGAGCATACAGAATAATTCATTTCATCTGTGTTTGAGATATAAACTTTTTTCACTACCACTTCAAAACTATCATTATGCACATGTAGATTTTCCTCAAGGTTCAATACCACCATTGACCTTCAGGCCTCCTCAAATGGCCTGACCTTTACTACTCAACATAGACGCTTCTTTCACTCCCAGGCCCAGCACAACAAGGACACAGCACTCCTCATTTCGTAGGCAGTGCCCTTTCATTTCCCCTGTCCTTCACTCTTTTTTTTCTGTGCACCTCCCTTCATTTGTTTTTGGTGTCAGTGTTAATTTTAATGCGTCTGTCTCCAGTCACACCATGGCTGCAAAAACTATTTAGACACTTAACACTTGTTGAACAATTGTTTTTGCATTGGATTAAAAAAAAATCAAATCGGTCAGCATTTGCTTACAATCACTTTTCAAGAAAAAAAAAGTACAAAAATGTGTTGGTTTAATATAGTAGAGATATATAATAGATTTACTGTTAGCATTTATAAATGTTTTACATTTATTAAATACAATGCACATCGATGCAAAGAAATTCATATAATTTTTTACACGTTATTTAAGTGTCCAAATACTTTCCGCAAGCCACTGTATAATCAACACTGAAGTCCAAACTCATTCAATGGAAAACATTTACTCATCCAACTTTCCTTTCTAACCCATTCCACCATTTCAGCCAATGCCAATTAACTAACCTCTGCCAAAGTAAATCATTTTCTATTTGATGTCAGTTGTCCTCTTGGAAAGCTATTTTGGATGGTGATGAGGCTGCACAAATATTTCTGCTATGTCCCATCTTGGTGCAAGTGACTCCCTTATTGTGATCTTTTTGCTCTCAGTATGTCCACAGGAAGCCTTCAAGATAATCACACACAAACACGCACATACTGCACACAATGGACCAGGGAGCACCTCCAAAGGACATCGCTATAGACATAGAGATAACTGAGGAGGAGGAGGAGGAGGTGTCTTCACTCTTGGATCAGCGTGAAATTAATCCTAATGATGCTCCTGATGTTACAGAAGCACAAACAGAAGGACAGGATTCATTGGCTGCTCACAGTAACACAAAGGCTCTCATCAAGGACAGGGACCCAAAGGGAATCAACAAGTATCTTGAGGTGAGTCATACAATCAACACAGTGCCGACTAATGGCCTGCTGGTCTTATCAGCCTTACAGACATTTATATGTGTACTAAATGAGTAGTTTCTCCAGCCTAATGGTGGCAACAGTCCCATTTAGACCTTTTTATTTGTTTAGTTATATATAGTACTGTGCAAAAGTCTTAGGCACATTAGTATTTTCACAAAAAAAAAAAGCCAGTCATCAGTGGGAAATATCAGTTTATTTTCCAAACATTCCTTTTGGCATTAATTGTAATAATCCAGTGAGATTTTTTTGTATGCACAAGGAGTCTGACAACAGCCAGTTTGCTCCACACGGAGATCTGATCTCACCATCATCAAGTCAATCTGGGATTACATGAAGAAACAGACTAAATCTAGAAGAACTGTGGCAACGTCTCCAAGATGCTTGAAGAAACCAACCTGAAATTATGTGCAAGTGTACCTAGGACAAAATCTGTTTAAACACAAAAGATGGTCACAACAAATATTGATTTGATTTAGATAATAGAAGTTAATTGATAAATAAAATTTATTTATGACAGTATTTTTAAAAGCGTCCTCACTTTACAGCATTTTTACATTTTAAGTGTCTAAAACTTTTCACAGCACTGTCGCTTTGCAGGTTTCATCACGCGTCTCCGTTTTCCATTTCTTCATGTAATCCCAGATGGACTCAATGGTGGTGAGATCAGATCATGCCGGCTGTTGTCAAACTCCTTGTGCATACAACAATCTCACTGGATTATTACAATTAATGGAAAAGGGAATTTTTGGAAATATAACTGATATTTCCTACTGACACACTGCAGCAAAATATATAAATAACTGGCTTAAAACAATTTTTTTGCGGTGAAAATACTAATGTGCCTAAGACTTTTGCACAGTAGCCTACTGTATATAGCCTATATAAGGTTTTTTTTTGCATCGATGCCATAGAAGAACCATTTTTGGTTCCCCCCCAAAAACCTTTCAGTGAACATTTTTTAAAAAGAAACATTTTTTTCTTAATGTGAAGAACATTTCAAAACATTTTGTAAATGAGATCAAGGCTAGATGTCAATATAGCCTAAATGATACAACTTGTAGGCCTATATTCTTAATTATATAGCTGACCCTTACCTGAATGTAGCCTATTTCAGTATCGCTGTTCTTACATCTGAATGGTTGATCTCAACACCAATAGTGGGTGCTAATACGTTTGTAATGCTACACTGCCCTCTTATGTTAAACAATGGTATTGCAGGACTTTCAAAGACATATTCACACAGACTCTACTTTACTCAAAGTAATCTGTTATCAGTAAGACGTTTGGGATGAGTAATGGGTCTAAAGTTACAGCAGACCAAAATAGTTTCCTACATGATCTGTCCGTCTACTCAGGTGACCTTTGAAGATGTGATAGCGGAGCCTGCATCAGTGAACAGCTTTGATAAGGTGTGGCTGTGGAGTCATGCTCTGTTTGAGGTGTCCAGACTCTGGTTTTACCGCATAATTTCCCTGCTGCTCGCGGTGCCGGTGGCTTTGGTTGCAGGTGTTCTCTTTGCTGTCCTCAGCTGTCTACATATTTGGTGAGTCACGAGTGAGTAAACAATAAATTCCAATAAAGCAAAAATGTGACATCTAGCTGTATAATGTAAGGTTAACATTAGTATATATGTATACTATATTAATTAATAACACTAATCAATAACTTGGTTTCCCTGTTTGCCTGTCTGCCTGTGTTCATAGGGTGTGTCTCATTCAGCTCCCTAGTTCAGTAGTCAGAGCACTGATCAGGGAGTCAGCCATTTAAAGGGCTGTCTCAATCGCGAATCCTTCCAGGGCACTGAAACGTTCGCTCCCTAAAAAGTCCCACAATGCACCGTGAAAACCAGGGAGCATCGATGCTCACTATGCTCCCTTAACGGAAGTTCTGAAGCGCGAAACTTAAATCATGTGAGCCGACTCACTACACATAACGACGCGCAATAGATGTTTTTAAAAATACAAACCATTATATTATTATATTTCAGCATAAACGTACATCGCTAAACAGGTAATGAACATAATTTAGCTAACATTTATAATTTATTTACGGCTGAAATGTTGCAAGTATATGTAACAAGCAAAGAATTTATCATAATGTACTTTAAATAACATTACAAGTAATATCAGAAAGATATCGGCTCTGAGAGCTTTCTGTTCCTCCATAGACAGCTATGCAACTGACACTTTGACGCTTCAAAAAGTTCATAAAGAGATTGTAAAACTAATCCATATGAATTTAGCAGTTTAGTTTAAATTTTCTGAAGAGTCAAGATCGCTTTATATGCTGAACAGATTTAATTTAGGCTTTTATTCACATATGCTGTAAACATTCATCAACGGAAGCTCAAGCATGTTGCTTGATGTGCGAGAACCAATGATTTTCATTCTTGTGTGAGCTTCTGTTTATGTTTGTTAATCAATGTTTATATGTGAATAAAAGCCTAAATTAAATCTGTTCATCATATAAAGAGATCAAGTCTCTTCAGAAAATTTGGACTAGACCGGTCAATTCATATGGAATGGTTTTATAATCTCTTTATGAACTTTTTGAAGCGTCAAAGTGCCAGATGCATAAGCTGTTCATTGAGGGACAGAAAGCTTACAGGTTTGGAATGACATGAGGGTGAGTAATTAATGACAGAATTTTCATTTTTGGGTGAACTAACCCTTTAAGCACTGCGTTTCCTAAGTTCATTTGTCCGGTATCATCTTTGTTCTACGTAGTTGTGTTTATATTACCTCCTGTGTTTTCCTGTAACTGTTGTTAGATTATCTCCTTTGTCGTGTGTATCCTTACAGCCACAATGTGACAACAATAAGTTTATTCATTAGTTGATGTTAACATTAGTTATACCATTATATTACATTATAACATTAGTTAATGTCAATGTTTTGTTACCAGTAGAATTGTAAACAAATTAACTAACATGGACTAGCAATAAACAATACATTTACACCGTTACTGTTTATGCCTCATAATGCATTAACCAATGTTAATGTAGAACTTTATTGTAAAGTGTTGCCTGAAAATGTGTTTTAATCAATAGTTACTGTAGTAACATGTCCACCTCTGCCTTTTAAGCCTGTCAAAAATTAACCATAATCTATAACAGCTTTCATATTGTGTGATGATTTTTTTCCACTTTGAATGTGTTCTTACAATAGAATCACTGTAGTGCTCAAGTTCAAGGCCATTAACGCACTTACTTCGGTGACAGAGTAGATGAGAGATCCATCGAGCTTAGATCATTTGAGGTCACTGCTATACCTCCCTCTGTCATTTAACATAGACAAAGCTAGTACATCCCCTGTTAATGAAAATTTGAAACATGTGGGTCCAGGATTAGAGTCTTGTGGAATGTCACATATTATATCATTTTTCCATGAAAAATAATTGCCAAGTGCACTTAAAATTGCATGGTTTGTCAAGTAAATCAATATATTTGCCATAAAGGCTTATCTGAGTCCAAAGTACAGCCAAGAAAATGTGGTCAGCTGTGTCAAAAATCTGGACAGAAGTCTAAAAGAAGACCAGAAAGCTAATAATGACTTATCTGCTTTCTCTCCTTTTTAGGCTGATAGTTCCCAGTGTGCAGCTCTTGGTCATAAACCTGCACTGGATAAAGATGATCTGGCATAATGTGCTGAACACTGCAATCTCCCCTTTCTTCAGAAGCTTTGGGAAGTGCTGGGGATTCATCAGAATTAGTTTGGAAAAATATTAACCACATTACAGAACTAAAGAATCAGCTTTTAAAGGCAAAGGATTCCAGAAATAAATGGTATAAATACATATACATGATTTACATGTATGTCTCTTCAGTTTCATGTAATGTTGGACATGCAAATGCAATTGACTTTTTCTTTTTATTAATTGTAGAGGTTTTTTCAAACCAGTAAGACAAAGTTCATTTTTTGTAACATTTTTCAGCTTCATGCAATTATTTTAATGTTTCTTTTTTTTTCTTTTTTTTTTTAGAATTGTACAGTGAGTTACCTGTAAAAAGAAGAAGGGGCCGGAGATTTTAGAAGAATAGAGATAATAATAATAATAATACACAATTCTAACATTTTCAGTACTTGATACTGATTACTTGCCTAAAAATTAATTATTTTGGTGATTAGATGCATTAATTCCATAATATTAATATAATAATACAAACTTTTACAATATACTGATGTATAATTATTAATTATGTTTATAAATATAATTATATAATACTGATTTATAATTATTCATAATTTATTTGCTTGATGATACTGATTACTTGCCATATAGTTGCTAATAATTAATTATGTTGGTGATTAGATGCATTAATTTAAGAACTAATTTTACAGTGATCATCATGCCTGTGAATATTAGAATATTCAACCACTGTAAATTGTGCACATAATGTATTTTTGTTGTTGTAAACGCTTTAATTAGACAAGTGGCTATAGGCTCAAAATAAAGGAAGTGTGCACAGCAAGACTAAAAGATGGACCATGTAGTTGTACATCATGCAAACATACACATGTATTCGCAACAAATTCTGACTGGGGGTGAAAACAGGATAAAAGTTATTGTGAGAGTATGTGCTCTGATTGACAGTTACATGACTAAAAGGTGACTGTAAATTTCTGTGGTAGCCTTTTTAAACAGATACACAATCAGTCTCCAAAAGGCACATTTGCATACCAATGATGCTTGCATGATCATCCCATCTACTTTCTTTGTCAGCTTTTTAATAGTAGTCATCATTTGTACCATAGTTTATGAGATATTATGTATAAAGCCGAGCTGATGCAAATCCTTGGTTCACACTTGGGACACCAAAATTGCTGGAAGAGCTGATGAGCATCAACAATTTTTTTTTTTTTTTTTTACAAAATAAAAACAATACATCTCTTTAGGCAAAAGCTGCTCATGGGAGTTATCTCATCCTCTTTCTTTCTCATGCATGTTTCATCTAGAAAATCACTTGTTTAAAAACAGTACTGATTACTAAGCTTTGCCTGCTAAAAATGAAAACTTTTAAATAGATCTGTTCAAGCTTCAGGTTTGCATATAACTATAGCAGCCAGCGTCTATTTTTGGCTCACACATACAAATATTCTTGTTTATGTAGTAAAGAGTAGAGCTAATCACAGACAAAGTTGGTTCACTCCCCACTGATATAAACAGTCCCACAGATATAAATGGTAGACCCAGGCATGTCTGGGTGGGGTATTTTTATTCTCTTCTCTCCCTCAGGACCTGAACCCCATCCCAGCTCACAGAACACTGAGAATATTTCTCTAATTAGCAGAAAGACATTCCACACACAGCTCTGGCACATTTACAGCCTCCTGTTCCTATAACAATGCAGGTGATGTACAGCAACTGCAGGATATCACAAAGCTGATATTGTTACATTATTAGTTTTTAATGAAAGAAACAAAAAACAAAGCAGCAGCAAATTTTATGCTGTTCATGTCAATGAAACTATGCAAAGTGATGCACACACTCTCAGAGACCTTAGAGACCTTTTTATCTCAATCCCAGAATGTATAAAAATCTTTCTGTCTTTTAGCACGACAATATACCAGCTTCGTTTATTTTATTTTATTTTATTTTATTTTTTATTTTGGGAGAATATAAGATTTAAAATGTTAACATAACAATATTTTATGTGTTATTATGTTTTAAAATTATTTCAACAGAACATGGTTATTATAGTTATTTTTTACTGTTATTATATTTAGATTTGTATTTTCATTGACATTAATGAAATTAATATTTCAACAGAAATAAATGAAAATATATATATAAAAATTATTTCAGCTAGTGGCCAAGACAACATTTCTCATTTTCATTTAATTTACTAAATTATTCGATGTACTAAAATACCTAACTAAAACTGAAATAAAAATGAATAAAAGCTACAGTCAAACCAAAAATTATTCAGACATTTTTGATATATTTTTACTAGTGGGTGCAGGACACTATAGTTCATTTATGTAAGTGAGGATAGCAAAATAAAGTAAACTGTGACATATTATACCCCAAAATTCTTCATACAGTGGACTACCATTAAAATTGATAAAAATTTAGAACCAAACATTATTCAGACACTTTGACCTGACCATGTTTTGCTTAAGTGTTATCTGACAAAATTAAGATTATTTTTTTCTGACACAGTTTAACTCTGAGATCTTGTCATATTTTATTACCATTTTTTTAAACTATAGTAAATAAACTGTATTGATGAATGAAATGTTCAAGGTGTCTAAATAAATTTTGGTTTGACTGTATATAGACGTATTTTAAAACAAACACACATATACAAAATGACAAAAACACATCAACATTACTAAAACTGCAACTGGATTTAAAATGAAAATGTAAAAAATAAAAACTAATTTAAAATAATAATAAAAACTATAACAGTATCACAAAAATACTGAAATAACACTGAAACAGAATAGTATAACACACCTAATATTAATGCTTTGAAAATGACAATATGTATTGTATCTGACTTGAGTACAAGTTTTTGGGCATCAGTTTTCAAAGCAACACTTCACAGTGGAAATTCATGCCACTGTGCAACTCTTGCCTGGCTGACCCCGCAGCCGTGTGTGAAATGTGACACGGCCCCTGGTTTCCCCTTCAAGAGGTGCTTTTACCAAGTGTGTGAGTTATGGACTGGGGAGTATGGGCTGTGTGGGGCAGAATAGGTAATGGGTGGGGGTAGAGGAGGGTAACATACAGAGTGAGACAGTCAGCGTGAGCAAGAGAGAGAGACAGGACCCTTCTTTAGACAGGAGCCCTGGCCGGCGCAGCTGTCCCTAGCATTCCAGGCGTGTCGTCAGTCCACAGATTGAAGAATTAAGAGGGACTAGGGACTGTGGGGCCATTCCGACACTTTTCCTTCGGTCGAGTTTGCTTCACTCTCCTTATTTCGGACACTTCTGCAATACACCTATCCTGTTCTAACCAGTCTTGGGCCAGAGGCCCCCAATATGGCGGACCAGTATAACACCAACGAGGAGAAAATCCTGAGGGATAGTCACACCAAGGAGATTGACTTGATCAACAGGGACCCCAAGCAGATCAATGAAGATGTTGTGAAGGTATGTGTGTTTTTGGTTTGACCATACCATGCTTTTAGTTCTGTGTGTGTTAACAAGTTTGGCACTGAAACTTGGTTGTTAATTTTAGTTGAAATGCTATTTAAACAAAAAGAAAAAAACGTGTTGGTTTTGGGAAATATTTGCAGAAACTAATAGCTTGCAAAAAAAATAAATATATATATATATATATTTTTTTTTGTTCAGTCGAAATAGCCCAATAATCATATATTTGACACAAATGTGTACATATAGCTATAAATACATTTTGAGAAACTGATAAAGCATGCAAACTATTCACTAACTTCCTAAATGGTGGAATTGATATGAGTGGATTGGTGATCTGGTCCGTAGAGACAGACTTGCTTGTGTGTGAGCTGCACTTACACTGTAGCTACACGGCATGACCCAAAAATAGCACTAAACCTACTTCATCTGCCAGGACAGGCCATACTATCAGTATTTATAGAAGGAGGTAAAAGGGTGTGTCAGACAGTAAAATGTATTACTTCTTCAGTAGCCCCCATGTGTTTTAATAATTCACTAGATTAGTAGGGAAAATTGTGATTTTTTTTATATTGACTATTTATTGAGCCATTTATACAAATTTATATAGTATATGGTAAAAATTACACTATGGTGTTCTTTCACTGTTGACTATGTGTAAGATCCCTGTTGTCATTAGCAACACTTTGTGTACTTCTCACTATATATAGATATATAATAAACAGTCTATAAACTAGATAAACAGTGAGAAGTGTACAAAGTGTTGCTAATAACAACAGTGATATACCCTCGTAGTTATCTATATCTATATATATCTCACTGCTTATATATAGTTTATGTTTTTGCTCACCAAGCCTACATTTATTTGATCAAGAATACAATAAAATAGTAAAATTGTGAAATATTATTACAATTTAAAATGACTGTTTTCTATTTTAAACTGTAATTTATTCCTGTAATGGCAAAGTTTCAGCTTCAGTGTCACATGATCCATCAGAAATCATTCTATATGCTGATTTGATGCTTAGGAAACATTTCTTATTATTATCAATGTTAAAAAATTGTGTGCTACTAAATGTTTTTTATATATATTGTTTTGGAAACTGTGGTACATTTTCTTCAGAATGCAAAGTTCAAAAGAACAGAATTGATCTGAAATACAGTTTTTACTGTCACTTTTGATCAATTTAATGTATCCTTGCCGAATAAAAGTATTAATTTCTTTAAAAAAGTATTATTTTTTTGAGATTTAGATTTCCAGTAATCTCCATCTCATTCAATAGTTTAATTCCAAATGTTGTCAGTGTACTACTGTCCAAACTCCATTTTGCATATTTACTGAATATTAGCTGTTACATAAAGATTTTAAATAACTTACTGAAATAGTTCCTCTTACTCTCTATTAAGAGATTGAAGCTGAAATAAACAAGGTGCCAGACTGCCTTCTACTGATGGGGGTATTTTGATATCAAATTTCACTGTTTGGAGAATTAATCATCCTCCATTTTAGGAGCACAAACAGTAGAGAACCCATGCCACATGCCTGACATTGACTTCTGGTTGCTCAATAGGCTAAGCTTTGGCAGAAAATCTCTGGTCCTTGAAAACTTGTACTAACCAGTGTTACCATATCTTTTGTCCCACAATAATCCAAGGTGGATTTTGAGGATGTGATAGCCGAGCCCGATGGCACCCACAGTATGGATGGAGTGTGGAAGGCCAGCTACACCACCTTCACCGTCTCCAAGTACTGGTGCTACCGTGTGCTGTCCGCCATCTTTGGCATCCCAGTGGCGCTGCTGTGGGGCTTCTGTTTTGCCTGCATCTCCTTCTGTCACATTTGGGCAGTCATGCCCTGCATTAAGAGCTATCTGATTGAGACCCAGTGCCTGAGTCGAATCTACTCTCTCTGCATCCACACCTTCTGTGACCCCTTGTTCGAAGCTCTAGGGAAAATTTTCAGCAGTGTACGGGTGGCATTACGCAAAGAGGTTTAGATTTCCTAGACAAGTTGAGGTTTACATGTTCGGTCCTTGGAGGAAAATGTTTTATTTTACAAATATCTAATTTTGGGTTCCCTAAAAATGAAAAGACTACATCAATGAAAGAAATGCATATGCAGTGCCCCATGCAGTGTTTTTATGTTCTCAGTGTACGTAAGAGGCTTTTGGAGCAATTCAGTATTAGGCCACCTGCTTGTTCAGAGAAACATATCTATGATTAAAGGCGTCTCTGACTGACAATGGAGAATAAGTCTTATCTGATAGCTGATATCATGGGGTTTCTAAGTTTGACAGATTAAAAATGGTATGTTGCTGAGTGTGGTATTTTTATCATGACAATGTCAGATGTATTCTGTACAACTACTAATTAAACATTTTGGTTTAAACAGTAATGGTTTGAATTGTGCTTTATTTGTGCTTTATATATATATATATATATGTTTTGTGAGTTTTAGGTTCAAAAAGTTTTCAACTTAATAAATGACAGAGTGTGGGGATTTAAATGAGAATAAAAAAAGTTCTGGCTTCATTTGTGTAAAGCAAGTTTGCTGCATTACAACAACTAATTAATTCAACAAATAATTTTTATGCTCCCACATTTGTCACCCATTGGATATGATTTTGTTTCTTAAACCGATGCAATGAATTCATGATGAAACGTTTCATTTCCACTAATAAATACGAAAGGGTACAGCTGTCAAAAAATATAATATTATGATTTTACAGTGTGGCTTTTTATACTCCACTTGTCAACACATATACTCACAGTTAGACATCAACACATACAATTTATTTCAATAAATAAAATCTACAGCTACACATATTAAAAGTAAATTGTCATTATATTTTTTCAGGAAGAAAAATCAGTAGCTTTTTAAATGGGAAAGTAACAAAAGTTTCAGTGAATAGAGTGTTTAAACCTTATGAAATAAATATCTTCTACTGATAATACTGCCTTTTCTTTTTCCTTCTCATCTTGCAGCACTCGTAAACAATTATGTAAAATTTACTTGTCCTCTTAAACATTTTTTCTTCAGAATATTTTATAAAGATGAAGCAACAAACGTAATCATAAGTATTTAGCAATATTAAGCAAAATATGTAAGTGGAATAAACACTTTAATCTTATTGATTACAAATACTCTCTCTTACAAGACAACCAACCATAAAAGTGGAGTAAACAACCAGTCCTTCACTTTTAAAAACAAATCGGCTGTTTGTCATATTTGATTACCATAATGCATTGCAGAAACATTTTGCAAAGAAATGTGGTCCTCAAGGCTTGACAGTAAAGTTTACATGTAAAATGATAAAGAACAGTAATATCAAGAACATGTATGTGCCAACAACGAAAAGTGCATGTGTTCTTAAAACAAACAACGAAATTAAAAAAAAAATCTATTTTAACAAATCAAGGTTATTAAAAATGATAAACTGGCCATGTTTCTCACTAGCCAATCTTGTTTTCATCTGTGTTGTTAACCTCCTCAACTGAAATCAGCATGTAAGCTGTTTTGTGTAGCTAGTGACAGTTGCCTCCTTGTAACGCATATGTACGTTTATAAGACAACAATGTACTAAAAACGGAAAAGTTTTTTCGCATACAGACAACAACATTGTCAAAACAATCCCCGTTCACACGGATCCGCGAAAACAACTAAAACGCTGTATTTTGCATGCTAGGCCAGTAGTTGGCGATGTAACTTTGTAAAGAAACACTACGTGCCAATAGCTTGAACACGTAATATGCATGCGCATGATGCCACCGTTTTCACAAAATTGCGTTTTTGTAGTTTACACGGTGTTGTTATAACCGTAGTGTTCAAAAACTTGCACTTTGAATCCCCCAAAACGCCGCTGTCATGTAAATGAACGGCCAAAATGCAAAAGAAGTTTTCCATTTTTAGTTGAAAACAGTGTAGTGTAAACAGCCCCTAAAGTGATATAATCCTGCTTTCGTCTTCAGTACGTGCAAAGTATTCAGTACTTCATCTTTGACGATAAGTAGTGAACATTTTATTACTTTTCACTGCTTTCCTTTCCTTTTTTTTATGAATAAGCATTTTATAGGCAGACATAAGGTTGAGTAATGGATGACATTTTTGGGAGAACTATCCCTTTAAGATTCAGTGGTTTTTGCATGTTTACATCACATCGGGGGTATTTACACTTGGACACTCTAAGACACATTTAAGACCGTTAGAAATCCGATCTGGTGGTTTGAGAATCAGCCAAGTGTAAATCCATCTGGCTGTTCAGGCCATATGCAAACTTTGCTTCTCCTAAATAGATCTATGTCAGTGAACGAAGGTTTTTTTGGTACATAACAACTGTTATGTTTTGTACTTCATGAGATTCATGAAGCGCTGCAAATTTTGGTGCCCAGCACCAAGACACGTTTATGCCAAGCGGAATGTGTGTGCACAATCATATAGCAATTTAAACGATGAAGACCTGTGACTAGTGTCAGTACACCATAAACATGGTCAGAATTGAACAACGTTCCTTCTGTAATGTCTAGAAACACAATACATGAAGGTAAGGAACAGATGACTGCTGCTCAAGGTCCTTAGAGATAAGAAAACGGGTGAAAAGAAGAGGCGTAATTAAAATGAAATTCTGAATAATTCCCAAACGAAAACACAGCTGAAGCAAACTGATTGTGACATTTAGCTTGCATTGCAGTCTTGTGTGGGTTTACATTTTAGCTTTCCTGTCCTTCATCTGGCTTTCAAATTGTGGAAAAAAAAATGGTTTGGAGGTACATCTGGTTTATGTGACGGAGGTCTGGGTGATACTCCGCTGGCTGCTGGTACTTTTGATGACGTAGGTGGAGGAGTTGCTCTTACGGGAATCTTGCTCCGGATCATAGCGGCATTGAGAAGACTTCAGATAGAGCGTGGAACAGCACAGCAGGTTCTGCTTAAGGTCATGGAAGAGATGCCCAGCAAAAAACATGTAGATCCAGGGGTTACAGCAGCTGTTCAGACTGGCCAGCAACATGGAGATGATAAAGGGCATTGCTGTAGAGGAAAAGAAACAGCTTTAACTAAACAATGTAAAGAGCAGAACACACATTGTATTCCAACTAAGTGATCTTGTTTTAACCTGTTAGGTTAATTTTCTGCTCTGTCAATGCTTTCATAATATTGTAATATTGTATGTTAATTATATAATGACTATACTCTTAAAAATAAAGGTTATTTATTCACATTGATGGTTCCATAAAGAATCTTCAACATCCATCACATTTCCAGGTTCTTTAGAGTGGAAAAATGTTCTTGAGATTTTTTTTAAATGTTCTTCACACCAAGAAAAAAAAATGGTGGGTTCTTTGGGGAACCAAAATGGTTCTTCCATGGCATCACTGCAAAAATCCCCTTTCGGAACCTAAATTACACACTTCACCTTAAAGTCACATTACATTCACCTCTGCTGTCTCATTGTATGGACATTAGTTATACAGTGAGAACATTTCTTAATTTGTTATAAACAAGCACAGAGAGAAAATGAGTAACTTCAATAATTGCACATGATCTCAATTTTAATAGGATGACTTTTACACCACTTTAAAAAATAAAATTTCAAAGTTGTAAATAAAACAAAGATTATTGGACTATGTTTTACAAGAAAATATTATTTCAGTCTTTCTACTGTACCTCAAAAATTCACGTTTAATTCAATGTTACTTGCCGTTTCTTTGTAATTATTTAAAAAGCAGTTTCTGAGTGAAAAGTGTTTCAAAGGAAATCCTACACTTTTTTTTTTAGTGTAAGAGTGACATTTCCTGCCAAACTGATATTTGAGAACTATTTGAGACGAGTAGTATAGGCTGGTGTCCTGTATTTAACCTCATACAGAGAAATCCCTCAGATCCAATATTAGCGCAGATCGAATCATACAGAGCAATCCCTCAGATCCGATATTAGCGCAGATTAAATCTGAATGAACGACTGCAATGAGGAAGATGAAAACATATTACCGGGAAGACATTAGACACTAATTCAACAGTCATTTGCGAATGAAGTGATTTATTATGGCTACAGTATTTTGATAAGGGTCTGCACAACTGCACTGTTTATCTTTAGAAGTCCAAAAAGGAAAAAAAGAGGGAAATCTTGAATGTCATTCAGCACAGTGTCCCAAGTTCAGACATGCTTTATCACTATCTTCAATCTTGAAAGGATATGCATACACTATGTGGCATTAAACATTATTTGCTGTGAGAAGCATGATGTCAGATGACTTCTTTATCTTTTTTTTTTTTTAATAAAAACAGCATTGGTGGACTGTGGTGTAATCAGTATAATCTGTCACTGAGCTGTCCTTCTTTAAAATCTTTTACAAACAGACAAATATAGACAGAATAAACAACAGATTGTTTGCTAGCTCATAACAATGCTGAAAGATCTGCTAAGCTAGAAAGCAGGAGATGACTGACTGAGGTAAACTCATTTTGCTCCTATTTACATTTAAGCAATGAGCCAATCAAGGTCATACATTACTGTGATTTTATCATCATGGGAAAGAGGTGTTCTCAGGCACGAGTAGAAGGAAAAACCCCTTTAACCATGGGTTATAGTCAGGGGTGCACATAACTTTTTTTGGTCTGGTTCTCAAGGCAGCACCTGGATAATACAAGTGTGACACTTTAAGCGACACACTTGTCTTATCCTAAAAGCTATCCTCATCACTTTCCTCCTGACTGCTTTCCTCACTATCTTCTTTTCTCTCAAACATGGTAGATGATGATAATGATTTTTTTTATTTTATTTTACTAACATTAATGACACTGACAACAGCAAGAATATTAGGCTGCTGTCACAAGCACGGACCGAATAAGTGACACACATCCGGTTTTTCTCAACTGTTAACATAACCGAGAGAATACTTGCCGAGACAGGTATTTAGACATAATTTTGTGTGTATGTGTCCGTTCAAGCGCAAGTAAACGCGAAAGAGGAATTAATTCGGTGTTCGAGCGCTCTCTGTCTCTCTCTCTCTGTCTGCGTGCGCGCGTTTCGGGGGTGTGAGGCTGTGCGCACAGATAACAGCTCGCGTGTCCCGATTTTCGCCTCTTCTTCCGCTTTTAAAATCGTTTGAATGTGTTAATTGGCGAGACAAAACACGTCCAAATGATAAACCTTTACTCTATGATGGTTAAATTTAGCAGTTAATCCGCGAATCACATGGTGTGCCGAACCGTTGGACCTTATCCGTACGGATCACGGATTAACTGCGATCCGTTGCACACCTAATAATTAAAGAACACACTTATCATCATGATTGCTATCTTACCAGAGATGGAGAAAAATCCTACTCCAGCAAGTAAACCGGTCCTCAAAAATGTTGGTCCTAAAAAGCGCTTCCCTTCATGTTTTCTGGCGCGCATCGTTTATTTTTACTGCGCATGCGCACCTGCGTACCACTTATGGTCACACCTGGTTATAGTCACTTGCTGCTTCTATAAAACGGTGGCAAAATATGACATACACTGTACTGTTCAAAAGTTTGGGGTCAGTAAGTATTTTTAAAGAAATTAATACTTCAAAGCAATAAATTAATCAAAAGTGAAAGTAAAGCCATTTATAAAATGTTATACAGATTTTATTTCAAATAAATGCTGTTCTTTTGAACATTCTATTTATCAAAGAATCCTGAAAAAAATGTTTCACTGTTTCCACAAATATATTAATCAGCACAACTGTTTTCAACTTTGATAATAATAATAATAATAATAATAAATGTTTCTTGAGCAGATAATCAGAATAATGATTTCTGAAGGATCATGTGACACTGAAGACTACAATAATGGCTGCTGAAAATTCAGCTTTGCCATCACAAGAACAAAGTACACTTTAAAGCACATTTAAACCGATATAAGTTATTTTAAATTGTAATTATATTTCACAATATTACAGTTTTTATTGTATTTTGATCAAATTAATGCAGCCTTGGTAAGCATAACAGACCCCAAAGTTTTTAATGGCAGTGTACTAATGAATAGTTACATTTATTATTAATATAAATATTAAAAAACATTAACCTAAAAACTAAACTATTTTTTGCAGTCTATAGAAATAGTGTTGGAGAAAGTTACTTTTAAAAGTAATGCAGTACAATATTGCTTTACTCCCTAAAAAAGTAATTGCATTACTTAGTTACTTTTTACGGAAAGTAATGTGTTACATTACTTTTGCTTTACTTTTTCTCACCTGGCTGAGGATTGCTTGTTTATTTTTAATAACTACATCAAAATACTACTATTTTTTGGAAAACGTAAAAGCCCTTTCACACCAAAAGTGAAATGAATAAACCTCAGGCTGAAGGAAATGCAAAGTCACATCTGCGCAGGAGAGGGCTCACCCCCGATTTCTCTCAACATGGGGATAGAAGAGCTGTCAGTCAATAAATGTGAAAACAAAGTAACTTGTGTTACTTATTGGAAAAAGTAATTTAAAGTAATGCGTTACTTTAGTTACTTGAAAAAAGTAATCTGATTACGTAACTCGTGTTACTTGTAATGCGTTACCCTCAACACAGGAAATAGAAATATAGAATGTGCAGTCCATAGAAATAGAAATTTTGCAGCGGGTTCAAGTTTGTCAAGCATTGACCAATAGAAAGCTGCTTGGTTTGAAAGTGACTTCTGTGTGAGTCGTGCTTCATACTTCGCTACACTGTTGGCAATGAACCGTTTTAGTCTGCACGATTTTGCTGAATTTTCGCTAATGTGATTGTATCTTAAGACAAAAATTGACAATCCATGTTCAGGTATTTACACATGAGAAAAAATATATCCAAAACCTGCAAATAATATACATAAATATAGAAAACCAGGTCAAAAATCTGAGCACTTACATGGTCTGAATCACCATTAGAATACTGACATGACTTTGCCATACATGGCAACTTGGGTAGTCCTTAAATACTATTGTTAGTATGCAAGGAGGAAATGAGAACCAGGTGATAGTAATCAAAAGTCTGATTAGTATTCTGGTGGTGAGCTGATTGTGTACTGCGATTAAACGTGACATGCCTATTGCAGTCTAATGTATATGGGCTGTGAAATAAATCAATTCTCCTGAGAAATTCTTCTGTCTGGATGACCTCAGTCTGAGAAATGGATGACGCATGAGGGTAGAAAAGAAGAATCTGATACATGAACCATGAACCCATCGGAGCCCTTTTCCCAAAATCTTTCTGAAAATACACTGTGGTGCATTTCAAAAAGACCTGTCTATGTCAGGAATAGAAAAACAACCAAAGAAGTCCTGCTGGTTAGGCTTGGTAGAAAAAAACCTATAGTGGGAAAAGCATCCAAAGGAAGGAATATCTTGAAAATCAGTAATGCTGGTTCTTTTCAACTTGACAGTACACCACAGACTCTACAGAAGAACAAAAGGGAACCAGAGCAAACAGAAAGAAGGTGAGAACATCTTAAATTATAGTGTATAAACTATGAAACCACACATTTCTGTGCATTCACGTGCCAAAAGAGGTCTGAATACGGAGATATGGAGAACTAATGCTGCCTTCACGTGCTATTAGTAATTAGTAAATACGAGTTTCCTAGTTAAATATTGAACATGAACACCCTGTCAAGTCATATTTACTTGAAAATTCTTTTAATTTAATTTTGATACCCGAGTTACTGAGTTGGGCTCTGTTGTGATTGGTATTCATTAGTGTAGTGCATATTTACATATATGAATATCCATTTGAAGCATATTTTATGATTTATACACAGCAAAATGTTATTGAAAAACCGAAACATGTATTTGACCGAAACTCTTGATCTAGATAGCTGTGAATGTATACAAAAGCACTGGTATTTTATATATAGGGTTGTCAATGAAAGGGACATTCTGGCTTTAATAAGATTTCCATAAGAAATAGGCTAGACTAAACCTGGTGTCCTCCATGATTCCTATTCTTTCAGACAATAAAGCATTTGAACGTCAAGAGCTCGTAATCACGACTTCAGAAGTGGGAAGTAGGAAATTTCAGTAACACTTTATTTTACAGTGTCATTGTTACACGTTACATGTAGTTACTGTAGTAATAACTATAAAATATGCATAATTACATGCAATTAACCCTAAACCAAACCCTCACCCCAACCATAAATCTATAGTAAGCACATGCAGTTAATTGTTATTACAGTACTTAAATGTATAATTACAATGTAATAACTAAGACCTTAAAATAAAGTGTAACTGAAATTTCTGACAGCATGTGAAGGCAGCATAATTCTCTATATTCAACAAACATCCATGACTATCACAAGTTTAAAAAAGACATAACATAAAAAACCAAAAGCAAATTTGGCAACTGTAAGCAATTTACGGTAAGCAAAAAAAAAAAAAAATCATATTAATGTTCTGTACACATTGATTAAATAAGACCCAAACAGGTTGACAAGAACTTGTTTTTCAATGTACATTTTTGCGCACTTGTGTGGTCATACGCATCAAACATCCAGACACATCGTTTTTCCGTTTGATCCTTTCGTCTCTCAGAGTAAAGGAAATTGAATTTAGAAATGAAGGAGTAAGCAACAGATCCAGATAGGGCTTCAGTCAAGTGTATTGCTTTTCTGTTTGCTACCTCCTATTTGTGCTGAGCTTACAGGCATCAGAGAAAACTGGGCAAGCACATCTCTGTACCATTGGCAGTTAGATCAATGAACAGAGAGAAGGAAAGAAAATATTCTTTAATACGAAGCAATGAAAAAGAGTTTCCAGGCTGCAAAAGTGCTTTATTCTGCACACTTCAAGTAAGATTTAACATTTTAACTGGATGCAAAGCTAGAGGATGATTTACTTAAGCACATTTTTTTTTTCATCAGGCTAAAACGATTACAGTATTAAGGTACTTGATCTTTAAAACGCATACTGTTCAAAAGTGGGGGTTCGGAAATTCATTTTGAAAGAAGTTTCCTATGTTCACCTAGGCTGCATTTATAACATACAGTGAAAAGTAATATTGTGAAATGTTATTACAATTTAAAATAACTTTTTTTTTTTTAATTTATTAAAAATATAATTTATTCCTGTGATGGCAAAGCTGAATTTTCAGCAGCCATTACTCCAGTCCTCAGTCTTACATGATCCTTCAGAAATAATATGCTGCTGATTTGGTGCTTAAGAAATATTTCTTATTATTATCAATGTTGTGAACCTGTAATATACATTTTTGGAGGGATTATTAGATTAATAGAAAGTTCAAAAGAACAGCATTTGTGTGACACTGTAAAAGCCTTTACTGTCACATTTGATCAGTGTCCTTGCTGAATAATAATTAAAAAATCTTTCTGACCCCAAACATTTGAACGGTAGTGTATATTTACAAAATGTACATACAACTCAGCGTATTGCTCTTCATTTTAGAAGCCCTACAGAAGCCCTAAGTGTCATTTGTCCAAATGTTTTTACTGTTCAAAAAAGGTGCAAGACTTAGTGGAAAGCTGTTTTTCTCTTGTAATTCAAGTAAGAGTCATGGAGATGAGAACAAAACTAGTGGCCAAACCTGTAATGACACTGCCAAACCCAACATGGTCTCAAAATAAAGCAAACATATGCAAGTTCAACAGGAAGATGCTGTTTTCAGCTGTCATTTAATCTTATTAAAGCTGCAGCTGGGGTTTAAGCACATCAGATCATCAGTGTTATAAAACTAATCACCTGGTCTTGGCCAAAAGAAACAGATATTATTTCACACATTTGGGGAAATGTCATTAGTAACTGCATTCCACTATGGCTTTGTCAGCCACTGTTGATGCATAAATCTGTTCTGAGTTGTCTTAATATTTAGACTTTGAAAATGTTTTGGATGTAATCATGGTTACATATATTTTGTATGGTGGAGGTCATGATGCAAGACAGTATCTCACACTCTCTTTCCTCTGAGTCTGATAATATTTAATTTTTCTCTCTGAAGTGTGCGACATGTGAGTCTCTTTATAGCAAGACAAACATGGTAAAACTCATTGAAAGAACATTGTTCACTTTTTTTTTTCCTTGTCTTTTTTTTTTTCAAATACACAAGAGAAGCCATGCAGGATGAATCCAACTTTTGAGCTTACAAAAATAATAGCTAAAAATATATCAATTAGAGTTTTTAAATAATGTAAAGTTTCAGTAAGCTCAAAAGTTTTAGAATTTCTAAATGTCACTGAAATGTCACACTGAAAACTTCTACATTTGTGTACATTTAAAAACAAAATGACTATTTGTAAATAATTTATCAATCGAGCACATGATTTCATCATATGTAATATACAGTATTCATGTCATAGCTGCATCATTCTTTTATTCACAAAACAGTTACTTATCAGCCGTTCTCGCTGGGTTTGTTTGGGTAGGTGATTTCTCATACTGCAGACATGATTTAAGCGGTGCAGCTTTTCTGAATATTAATGTTTCCCCGAGGCTGGTCTTTATAGCTCCGCCGTTTATAGCGTAGTACATCTGTAGTGATTTAAAATTAAGATGCCCATCACAGCAATCCTAGATCTGGACTGATAGAACCTTATTCATCCTATCCAATGTATTACAATATATTAAAACCAGCTTCTTTTCTTGTGCCTTGAAAAGAACGCTTGAAAGAACAAAATAGTCATGGTCAGGAGCCATCTCACATGGGCTACCATTTTAATTTTGTCGGCTATATCTTACCTGTGTATGACCAGACTGATAATTGTATATTTAATTTGAATGTGAAAATAGCATAGCATAGCATGTTAGTCAGTATACAGAAATCAAAATTCACAGTTTTTATGTATGACTGTGTGTAATTTGTGACCCTGGACCACAAAACCATTCATAAGTAGCACGGGTATATTTGTAGCAATAGCCAACAATACATTGTATGGGTCAAAATTACTGATTTTTCTTTTATGCAAAAATCATTAGGATATTAAGTAAAGATCATGTTCCATGAAGATAAATTTCCTACTGTAAATATATCACAAATTTATTTTTGTGAGTGGATATGCATTGCTAAGGCCTTCATTTGGACAACTTTAAAGGCGATTTTCTCAATATTTTGATTTTTTTGCACCCTCACCCTTCCAGATTTTCAAATAGTTGTATCTCGACCAAATATTGTCCAACAAACCATACATCAATGGAAAGCTTATTTATCAAGCTTTCAGATGATGTATCTCAATTTCAAATTAACATAAAAAAAAATTATGGCTGGTTTTGTGGTCCAGGGTCACATTTGTTTTAGAACAAAACGGGAAGTTTCTTCAAGTAAAGTTTACGGACCTTATTGTGGGAACTTCTGAGTTAACTCATTGCAAAAAGCCTTTCAGATTGGCCTACAAACTTACGTCATAACTGAACCTACCTATAGGCTAGAATCTCTAGTTTAATTAGTGAGGTACTTTAAAAATATATTTAAGTTTCCTATATTTTATCTATTTTTCATGTGTTGCCTGATATTTTGCAATATCCTGGACCTAGATAGATAGATAGATAGATAGATAGATAGATAGATAGATAGATAGATAAGAAAAAGGTATTTTTTAAACTAAGAATGTAAGTTCAAGACAACATGGCATGTGGATCCAGAAGCAAAATTAAGGTGAGGAAACTTTTTGTAACTGCCACCAAAATAGCAATGAAATGAAAATTCCCCAGACTAATCAATTGTTAATCGAACTTCCTTCACCGATGCCACCAACTACTTCAATTTTAGGCTGTAGTTAACAATTAGCCCTCCTCTCTACATAATCAGTTTCGCATTGCACGTGGGTAAAACGCTAATCAAACTGTTCAAGAAACTTACCTTCCCTTGGTGCTTCAGGATCCCATGCTGACCACATCTGTACGGAGAAAAACGGAGTCCAGCACACTATATAAGCCAGTACGATAACAAATGTCATTTTAACAGTGGTGATTTTGGCCTTGGAAATGAGCTTGACGCTGCTGACCCGCGTGAGCGCGCTGCTTTTCGATGTTTTGGTTGTGAGAGTGATACACGGGTCCTTCTTCGTCTTCCTTTTAAAGTTTTGCCATATTTTAAAGCTTATAAGGCCGTAGCAGACACTCAGAATGGTCACTGGTATGATGTATATTGTCAGACTAATCCATGTAATGTAGGCTTTCGCTCCCCAGGGCTGCACGAAATCTCCCCAGCAATCATATACTCCTGAACCCACCTCCCGTAAGGAGAATATATAAACCTGTGGGATGCTGAAAAGTAAGCTTAGCGCCCAAGAACAAATCACGTAACAACGGTCCTTTCGCTTGTGTAAAGAACGGAGTGGCTGACAGATTGCCATACATCTGTCTATGGACATCAGCACCAGCATGTACGTGGAGGCGAACATCCCAACGGTCTGAAGATATTTCACCAACCTGCACAGGATGTCTGGTCCATAAAAGCGAAATGTGATGTCCCAGATGAGTTGAGGAAGAACCTGGAAGACAGCCACGACCAAGTCTGCAATGCTGAGGTGCTTCATGAAGTAATACATGCGAGATTGACTGTGCTTGGCTGTGTGGATTGCAATAAGGACGCAAAGGTTACCAGCGAGTGCTAGGAAGAGCACCAAGGCCAATACAGTAACTTCCACTTTTGCCACCTCTTCGTTCCGCTTCAGGGGGTTCACCGTCTGGTTCACGCCGTAAGTTTCATTGGTGACGCTGGAGTTTCTAGATGACTCATTGAAGGACCAAAAGTCTTGATCCTTGAAGATGTCCTCCATGGTGCCAAAAGCGCACGCCTACTTCTCCACAAATGTCAAAGAAATGATTATTTTTCCTCGCGCATAATCAGCCAGTAGCCCTTTAACTTAACAGGTGGCACCACAAGGATCTCCAGGAACAGGGAAAGCCCTTTGCTGCTTGGTGCTGATTCCTCAGCTGTTTTCAACCTTTACTGTTAACTATAAACACAATTAACATTATAGATTTTTTTTTTTTTTGTAATCCATCACATTTAGCCTAAATTTTACAATCAAGCATGTTTTTTTGTTTTGTTTTTTATGAATTATAAATTAAATAGATGCATTTATCCAGTTATTTCAATGTAAAGATTATAAAAATATAACTTAATAATATTTTAAACATTGAAAATATATTTTAACATTGTAAATATAATTTTTAATGTGCAAGTACTTACAATTGCTATCCATTTTATTAGGTTTCCAGCTGGCAGAGTTGGTGTAAAGCAGAGTCCTAGATGTGGAGAACCTCCTTTGCTCTCACTCGGTTCGCACTGAATGGAGCGCGTCACGATATCACCACTTATACATCTTCTCAATGGCTCTCCTCACCCAAACATACCCGTGACTTCCACTAGGGGTCCGTGTGCTCTATTGCAAATCAGTAAGTTCCCCTGAAACAGCCTGAATGTCATCAAATGTTTTCAGTGCTTGCATGTTGTTAACTGCCTTGTAATTAGGGAACATATTTCCTTTTTATTAAGGGCAGTTATGATGAAAAGTAAGCTATTTTTAGAGCGATCAAATAAGATTTATGATGGGAATAGAGCAGAATCAGAGGAGATGATATAAAATATACTTAAACTAAATGCAGTTATACATGTAGATAAATATTAATGAAATACTGCCCAGCAGACATCTTTCTCCAGCACATTAACACAACAATATTTGACTAATTCATACAAAATATCAGCCAGCACTGTTATCATTGAATAACATTTATCTTTGGTGGCATTTGAGAGGTTGCAGCTCATGTTTTGAATATCCACCTCAAGATGACTTATTAGTATGCCCCAAACAGGCCTTATCACACTCCATCAACTGAATGCCCGAATCCTGAACTGCGTCAGCGTCTCTCAGTGGACGCGCTGCATACCAGGGTCAGGAGGATTTCTGAAAGTCAACACGCTTATAAAATAGTGCCGGCCAAGGAAGGACATCAACCATCAGTTACGAAAATTACATAACTTATTAATGTCACACGATAACATGTTTTCATAACTTATAATGGAAAGTAAATGCATTGGTTTTGTTGTTACACTTTTAAATGTAGGTATGTTTCTTATTATGAACAAAAAACAGATGTGTTTTTGTGTGTGTGTGTGTGTGTGTGTGTTGTACATGCAGATCACATTGCCCTCGAAACATGTTGCTAATCTGTCTGTGATAGTCACAATGGAGAGGATTAGAATATGTGAAGTCATTTGAATTGACTATAATAGTTCAAATGGATGTGATAAGAAAGAAAAACTTCACCAAATCATCATTAAAGACTGACACTGTGCAATCCATCGACTGCGCTAAATCAACCACTTTGCTGTCACTCATAACACCCAATGGTGGAATGTCCCCAATTTGTCAAACTGGTCAGCTTCAAGAGGAATAAATCACTCCATGCTACATCAACCTTCATGTTTTCCAGCCCCACTAGTGCACTGGTATCTCACCATCACTCATTTGTTTGGACGTCACAGGACCTCAGATATCCCATGTGGCCATTGCAAGAAAATGGTTTGTTCGACTCTGATAATCTAACATCTTAGCTTTTAAACCATGTGCTATCATGGCCAACAGACCTAAATCTAAGTCATTGAAAGGAAAGGATGTTGTGCGAAGTGAATGGCGTTCTATTGCATGGCAAGTTCATTTGCATTAAATGACTTTGTCTTATTATGTTCCAAACAAAACTTCTGCCTCCAGTACCTTTGGTGAAAATATGCATAAGCCAGCTGCCTCATATAGCAGTATAGGTTCAAAGAATCCCTGTCGCAGTGCTGAGAGAAATCTTGCTGAGACCACAAAGAGCTGTAAATTACACCTGTCAGTGGCATCTGTAGTTAAATCTCAAGATGCTTCCTGCTGAACAGGCAAAGCCACTGAATGGGGTTCACATGTCAACTTCAATTTTAAACAAATTTACCCAAAAACAGCTCCCGTGGAATGAAATGCACAGATTGCCTAGTTTAACAAAATTCCTCTAACAAGTCCATATGACACTCATGGAGAATCAAAGCTAAATGTGCAAGTGCAGCTTCCTGGCATGCTGTAAGGCTCATAATTGGCATAATAACGCCATCTCTACCACAGCAGCATCCTAAAATCTCATTTGGCCACCAAAGAGGGGCTCAGAATATGACTGCAGTCACCTTAGATAATCACTGTTTTGAGCTTCAAAAACAGTCCGGCTTCTTCTAGAGAAAATAGCAGGACCTGGCTGACCCTATAGGAGATGTATTCTTCTGACTGCACTGTTTATTTACAGCAAAGCTCACTCATTATTCTCAGTGGTAGCAGTGGCGTAAGGGAACAGGCCTGGACTTCTTCTAGAAATTTTAAACAACTCGTTTAGTTTTTAAACAACAATCAGTTGCGTAAGATTCAGTAAAAAGCATAATTTTTGCTTGTTGGAGATTTTATAAATGTTCGTAAAGCTGTTTTCCTAGGTATATTTCTAAAGAACCAAATCATTATTTTTACAGCGTGTCTCCTCTGTCAGCATTATGATTTGTATTGCCCATTATCATTGAACAGTAAGCCTGGTTTTCATTATCATCCCTGGCACAACTCCACCATAATTTGATTTTCAAATTTCATTCCCTTTGGCAAGTGTAATTGGTTAAAACAAAAACGATGCTAAGAAAGTATCTGGAAATGGTCAACCGTCCCATAATAAATAAATAAATGGGAAAATTAATAAAATTAAAAAGAAATGAAGATACATAGGCCAGAGGGGTTATTGATTTGTAAAATATGTGGTGTGTGCTGTACAAAATACAAAACAGGTGAAATAATGAAGAGAGAAAGAGATATTCATTCTTTAATATTCTTCTGAATGTACACTCCTGTGCAAAGCCAAGCCAAAAATGGCAAAATATTTAGTTGTCTTTTAATGGTCTTAACCTTAATCACAAATTACTGGTCAGGATATTAGTAAGAATTGCAAAAATACTGTAGATAAAGTAACTTGAAAAAGCCTTCCCCTTTTATTTTCTTTAAATGATTAAGTTGTGTAAACTTGCAGACAGCTTTTTACAAGAAGAAGAGTCAGTGTTGTTCCATCAATGTTAGTGGCTTCAAACAGTTCATGAGTAGTTGAAAAATGTCTCACAGTTAGTTTGAGTTTAATGTGAGACCAAATAATCACTAGAGAAGGTTCCAATCTGGACTCTGACCACACCAATACATGATGGACTTGTTCTCAAGCCATTTCTTGGTTGTCTTTGCAATTTGTGCAAGAGCATTGTCTTCTTGAAAAATAACATCTGATCATTCCACTTGGGAAGCAAGCCATTCTGCAATATTCTCCTGTACTCCAAAGCATTAAATGATTTTTCACAGTGAAGTAGCTCATCAATACCAGCAGCTAAAAAGGCTCCCCATGACATCTCTTCCTCCATGCTTCACTGTGGTAGAGATGCATTTATTATTATATTTCTCACCAGATTTTTTAAAGACACCACTCTGGAGCATCAACATGCAACTCGTGTTTCACTGTGATTGATCACTCCACACAACTCTGCTGAACCACTCTGAATCAAACTTCCCATGTTCTGCCAAAAACTTTATTCTCTCTTTGATGTTTTTTTGTTTTTGTTTTTTTCAGACAGCAATGGCTTTTTAAGAAGTGCACTTGCTTTAATTTTACACATTTTTTTGTGGTTAAGACGATTAAAAGCTTAGTATTTTGCAACATTTTTGAGTGTACATAACTCAACTTTAACGAGAATGATTATGTGATAAACTCATATTGTGGCACTAGAAGATATCACTACAAATAATATAATGCGGAGGTAAATTATTCAATTCAATTCAATTCACATTTATTTGTATAGCGCCTTTCACAATATACAGTGGGTACGGAAAGTATTCAGACCCCCTAAAATTTTTCACTCTTTGTTATATTGCAGCCATTTGCTAAAATCATTTAAGTTCATTTTTTTTCCTCATTAATGTACACACAGCACCCCATATTGACAGAAAAATACAGAATTGTTGACATTTTTGCAGATTTATTAAAAAAGAAAAACTGAAATATCACATGGTCCTAAGTATTCAGACCCTTTGCTGTGACACTCATATATTTAACTCAGGTGCTGTCCATTTCTTCTGATCATCCTTGAGATGGTTCTACACCTTCATTTGAGTCCAGCTGTGTTTGATTTTACTGATTGGACTTGATTAGGAAAGCCACACACCTGTCTATATAAGACCTTACAGCTCACAGTGCATGTCAGAGCAAATGAGAATCATGAGGTCAAAGGAACTGCCTGAAGAGCTCAGAAACAGAATTGTGGCAAGGCACAGATCTGGCCAAGGTTACAAAAAAAATTTCTGCTGCACTTAAGGTTCCTAAGAGCACAGTGACCTCCATAATCCTTAAATGGAAGATGTTTGGGACGACCAGAACCCTTCCTAGAGCTGACCGTCCGGCCAAACTGAGCTATCGGGGGAGAAGAGCCTTGGTGAGAGAGGTAAAGAAGAACCCAAAGATCACTGTGGCTGAGCTCCAGAGATGCAGTCGGGAGATGGGAGAAAGTTATAGAAAGTCAACCATCACTACAGCCCTCCACAGGTCGGGGCTTTATGGCAGAGTGGCCCGACGGAAGCCTCTCCTCAGTGCAAGACACATGAAAGCCCACATGGAGTTTGCTAAGATGGTGAGAAATAAGATTCTCTGGTCTGATGAGACCAAGATAGAACTTTTTGGCCTTAATTCTAAGCGGTATGTGTGGAGAAAACCAGGCACTGCTCATCACCTGTCCAATACAGTCCCAACAGTGAAGCATGGTGGTGGCAGCATCATGCTGTGGGGGTGTTTTTCAGCTGTAGGGACAGGATGACTGGTTGCAATCGAGGGAAAGATGAATGCGGCCAAGTACAGGGATATCCTGGACGAAAACCTTCTCCAGAGTGCTCAGGACCTCAGACTGGGCAGAAGTTTTACCTTCCAACAAGACAATGACCCTAAGCACACAGCTAAAATAACGAAGGAGTGGCTTCACAACAACTCCGTGACTGTTCTTGAATGGCCCAGCCAGAGCCCTGACTTAAAACCAATTGAGCATCTCTGGAGAGACCTAAAAATGGCTGTCCACCAACGATTACCATCCAACCTGACAGAACTGGAGAGGATCTGCAAGGAGGAATGGCAGAGGATCCCCAAATCCAGGTGTGAAAAACTTGTTGCATCTTTCCCAAAAAGACTCATGGCTGTATTAGATCAAAAGGGTGCTTCTACTAAATACTGAGCAAAGGGTCTGAATACTTAGGACCATGTGATATTTCAGTTTTTCTTTTTTAATAAATCTGCAAAAATGTCAACAAGTCTGTGTTTTTCTGTCAATATGGGATGCTGTGTGTACATTAATGAGGAAAAAAAAATGAACTTAAATGATTTTAGCAAATGGCTGCAATATAACAAAGAGTGAAAAATTTAAGGGGGTCTGAATACTTTCCGTACCCACTGTATATATATATATATATATATATATATATATATATATATATATATACTAATGCTATATCTACCACTAAAATGCAGAGATGTCAAAGAAAGGTAAATATTGTTTTACATAAGGTTGGTTCAAAGTCAACCTTGCAGCCATTGGAAACTAAGTTACTGCTAATGAGTGGTTGGCCTTTCATGGATCATTGCTACCTAGTCGATAGCCATGTGAGTGCGTCTGTTCTATATCAACATAATCATTATAATATACAGAGCATGTATCAAGGGCAACTAAGTGTATCATTACACTATTAAAAGAAAACAAAATTTTATTTACCTTTATGATGTTACATTGTACATTGATAGATCTGATGTAAATTCTTTATGGGTACAACTGTTTATCTGATAATAAACTGAATGCACAGAATTAAATTAAATCAAGTCACTGAAGGGTAGTCTGACTTTGTATTTACCTTCACACAGATAGATGTGTACACAGAGAGAGGACAAAGACACAAAACAGGGAAGAGAGAACACACGCTATCATGCAGCACTTCCCCTAAAGTCAAAGCTAATGTAGATTTAGGCTACAGATAGCATTGCCATTTTTCTAATGGAAAAAAAGTTTGTGTTGATTCTATATTTAGACTTACATAGTGGGATCAGAATCACAATTTTTTGTATAATTGTTACGGAATAATAATGCTAAAACAAATGGGCAGTATGCTTGAAAAAGAAGAAAAATGTGGTTGTAGAAACATTTCCATTTCCACTTGCCAGAAAGATTTCTAGTTGGCAGAAACATTTGACCAGTACAGATCCAGATTTGAATGGTAAATGATTCACATATGTTGGGATATTTTGTAGTGTTGACAAAAATGAAGAAAGAAAATAACAAACCATGTATTAAACATACTGGTGATCATTGGTAATAACTATAACTGATCCATAGCACTGAAAATATGCAGTGATTCAGATGCTATTTGACAAACTCTCCCATTATAAAATACAAAACCTTGAATTGTGATGATATTTGTTTAGTGAGGTATAGCACACTTAAAATATCTCCAAGACTTCCAAGAAGGACAAAAAATATTATTTTGAATGATGAGGTTCAGAACAGGATTTTTTAAATATAGTAGTAATAAACAGTTTTGGTTTTTTGTGCAGATGAATATGACCCTTCACCCTAGATAATGCTTTAAAATGAACTCAATAAATGTTAGAGAGCTACATATGGCAATTTATCTGTTCAATAAAATACCTTATAATCACCTGTTGAGTAATAAAACACAATCTCCGCATCACTTTTACAACTTTTAAAATCCCTCAGTTCTCGCCTTCCCCGAAAAGCCAAGTTAATGTTGATTCTCGTTTTATTACGAACTCTGTCGCGTTCTCTTTTTGCCAGCAGACTCTCCTCTGTTCTGCGTTTTTGTGAAACGGGTGATTCCCTCAAAAGGTTGGAGATTTAGAGTGCTCCATGTCAACCTTTCTCGATTTTTTTGTGAAAACTATGCCACTCCCACACCCAAACATGCATTAAAGTAGCCGGAGCAACTTATCTGTATTTACAGATACGACGAGACACGCACGGGCGAGCATGTG
Source organism: Ctenopharyngodon idella (assembly GCF_019924925.1). Classification (NCBI taxonomy): domain Eukaryota; kingdom Metazoa; phylum Chordata; class Actinopteri; order Cypriniformes; family Xenocyprididae; genus Ctenopharyngodon; species Ctenopharyngodon idella. The sequence continues at coordinate 25,488,435 of NC_067225.1, read as the reverse complement.
TACGCAATTTTCCGTGAAAACCATCCCGACAGGTCTAAAATATAAACACTTATAATAGGCTTACCATAGTGAATCAGGGCAGGACAAAAACACGGTTTGGAAGAAGGATTAATGATGTTGACATGTAAATTTTGAAAAAAAAAAAAAAAAATCTCTGTTACCTTTAAGGTACGTTTACAGATTCAAATAATTTATTAAACAAAATAAGTGTTCTTGAATCTTGTTGTGCAGAGGGCTAAAACAAAAATAATAATTCGCTTTATTGCTTTATTAATTGTTTTCTATCCTGTGGGGCATGTTTGCTAAACGATAGCGTACATGCAAATGCTAATGAAAACAGTCATGATAAGTAGACCTAAATCTTGGCATGCGTGAAGTGATGTATTCTGGGGGTTTTGGCAGTACTGTTGTACACTTTAAGGCTGACAGAGAAAATGAGTTCACTGTTTATTAACATAGACAAGCATGACAAGATATCACTGGATCAGATGTTTAGATATAAATTCAAGACAGGCCCCAAACATCAAAATGAAACATATTTTGGAGGCCAGTGTTGAGATTCCTTTTAAATCACAGTAAATGAAATGAACACGGTATAGTTCAGGCTCTTCTAAGTATTTCTAAACCATGCTGCACTAGAGCTGTTTATGGAGTGAGATAGCATCATTTTTCAGTATCTTACCTCTCTCAAGGGTTATTTTTCTTTTTGTTCTGACAGCACTGAGATAAGATGAAAACAACACGAAGGTGGTTCATAAATAGAAGATGTGAGGGCTTATTCTCAAATGAAATTGGATACGGTCATATTTTAGTATTTCTATAGGAAAAGGCATAAAGTGAATGAAGACGTCTCATCCAGAGAGATCTTCAGATCAATCCAGACTCTCTGAAAATGGGACTTCGAAATTGCCTAAACGAGTTGTTTAAATTTGGAATTGCGTTACAGAACGTTTTCCAGCAAGCGCTAGATGAGGCAGAAGAAAACATCTGTATATTTTTTATGAGATGTAAAATACCTCTGCATCACATTTCATTACAGAAACAAAATGAAAATCCAAGGAAATAGAACAGGCATCATTTTCATACACATTCTATTATTCATATAGGACTTTAATTTGAGATATAAAAGGGATGTTTTGACAACGTTAAAAATTAAATTATGAATGAAAAACAGGAGATTAGGGATGGTATACACCCGCAGAATTGTTAATATACTTAAAAAGTCCAGAGTGTGCAGTTTGGACGTGTGGGAATTAACGTACAACCTTCATTCAAAGAAGAGTAAATCCCAGCCTACGACACCTCATTTACTTGAAACAAATTTAATCTTCTTAGTGAACAAAATTAGCTTATTAGCTTGTCAGAGAAAGAGAGGGAAAGACTGAGAAAGAGACCACAGATGTATATTGATATAGAGGAACCCTAGGGTCTAACTTAATTTTTATAACAAAGCAATCCTTTGTTTTTAATGAAGTAACTTTCCACTTAGCATAACTTCTGCCATATATCTATCTTATTTTGTAATATATATCAATTCAAAGTCATGCAATGTCTGATTTTAGTGCAAAAGCAGCTAGTCAGTTGGACTCTTATAAAGTGCCCCTATTATGCTATTGTAAAGATTCTTAATTAGGGCCTGAGCACCGATGGTGTGAGGACCCTATTGTAATTGCTTGGTCAATTCTTCTTCTCTGAAATGAATCGCATTTTTGAAAGCCTAAACACGCTCGAAAACTCATGAAACTTTGCACACATGTCAGAAGTGGAGAAAATTTACGTCTGATATGGGTTTCATTATTAGGTGTGGCAAAATGGCTCAATAGCGCCACCTACAAAATTTCAATTAAGCGCCCTTCGCGCCACATTTTCACATACAAGTATAAAATTCAGTAGACAGAGGTAACAGCCCAATACCTACAAAATCTGAAAACCCAACAGGAAGTAAGATATTTTGAATTTTCTCTGCAAAATATTTGCAGTTTTTGCCATTTCCAGATGTTGTGCTTTAACAAACTCCTCCTAGAGCTTTAATCAGATCAACATCATATTTGGTCAGTCTAATCTAAAGGCCTTTGAGTTGTTAAATTGCGAAGGTCTTGAGTTTTCGTTGAAGGGCGTGACAAAATTTGATGTTTCTCAATGAAACAGGAAGTTGCTGTAACTCGGGCATACAATGTTAGTTTGATAATAGTCCTGGCCTGAAGACATCTACAAGCCAATATTCAGTTACAGTCATAGCGCCACCTGCAGGCAACAGGAAATATCATGTTTTACACTGTGATAACTCCTCATTGAGATTTAACCAGAACAACATCATATAAGGTCAGTCAAATCTTAAAGCCTTAGCGATGTTAAATTGCAATGATCTTGAGTTTTCGTTGAACGTCGTGTCTGTGGCGGCCTGACAAAATCTGATGTTTCGCCGTGAAACAGGAAGCTTTTGTAAGTCATGTCCAACCTGCTCCAAACTTCACATGTTTGATAAGAGTCCTGGCCTGAAGACATCTACATGCCAAAATTTAGTTATAGTCATAGCGCCACCAGCTGGTAGCAGGAAGTGTGGCAAATACAAATGACTGACATAGTCCTCCTATATTTATATACTGAAATGCATATTGCCCACCATGCTCTGATTTCCTAAAGCCACCGGGTGGCGGTGGCATGAGTGTGAGGGCCCTTTCATCGCTGCTTTCCTAATTTGGTCTCCTAATATTTATTGCAGCATCACCACTTTTCTCACAGATGGTCCAGTCTGTTGTGATTGGTCTACTGCTTACAGTGCATGTTTGAAACGAAACGGCCATTACCATATCTGAATTTCAGCTCCGGAGGCTTCCTCAGCACTTGTATACACAGTGATACAAACAGTAACAATGGTGTTGGTTTTACCATACCAATTTGAGCCAGAGTCTTCATCCTTTGGAAGCGCATGCAAAGTGGATTAGCAGCACAGAAAAAATATATATATTTATCGTGGCCATGAATTAAGAATTTGTTCCCTTGTTTTAATTAAATCATTGCCACGAATAAAGAATTTGTTCCCTCGTTTATGTAAACCGTGGCCACGTTGTACTAATAATTTGTTACTTCATTTTAATGTAATCAAAATGAGGTAATGCATTAGTAGGCCATGATTTACTAAACGATTTACTAATTACGAAGTAATAAGCGAATTATGTCGTGGGAATTAATTCTTAATTATTTAATTATTATTCATTATTTTTTCCCACGTGTCATGTGCGGGTCCTTTTGATTAACACTTGATATATTGCATGAAAACAAAACATATGTGACAAACAAAGAAACGTGTTGCTATAACATGTACAACAAATTTAAAACCCTTTGGGGGCATAGTGAGTGGGGCATGATATATTTCTCAACATCTTATATTTTTTCTCTTGGTCATTCGATGCTCTCAGCCGAATATCCCTCCATTTTCTGGTCCTGATAGCTGCACGATTATGGCCAGACATGAGCTCAGGGCGACAAAGCAGCAAATCTGTTAGAAGTGTCCTGAGGATCACACAGAAATAAAAAGAGCCATTTTTGCGTCAGACTGGCATGCAATGTAAGCTGGGTTGGCGAATCATTCTAAAATGAATCAGTCTCAGGTCACTTACTCGCTCACTGAACCGCATGTTACCATGTCTTGAAATGAACTGAGGATCATTATGCGTTCATTTTGAAAACATTTAATTTTTTTAATTATTAAAAAATGCTAATTTGTATGGTTTTGCTAAACAGAGGCTCCTACTTCATATTAAGTGTCTTTAACTACTCTTTAATCAACTAACATTTAAATGAATAATTTGGTACAATGCACTTATTGTGCAAATACATGTTTTTACAAGTACTTATATTTTAAAAATACCTGCATGTAATTAAAGCTGTAATTAATTTCTGTAATTACATCTATGGTTACATTGTTGAGCCTTCCCTTACCCGTATCCCACCTCAATAGCAGCAAAAGTGTTTTGCGATGCAATGAACACAATAAGTATACAGTTTTTATGTAAGCACACAGTTGTTAAAGACACCTAATATAAAGTGTGACCAAACAGGGTTTTGTTATTATAAATGGTATTTTAATACCAACACTATTAATTATCATTTAGCCTGTCTCCCCGAGGCTGCAAAAAACAAAAATCCTTTAGGAAACACTAGGATTGTGTATATGCACTTTAACACAAGAAACGTGTTGTATCCTTGACTGACCTCGTTATCAACCCTATTTTATGCTCAGCATGATGAAATGTGTGTGTGGCATTCAGACAAGAGGACTGACACGTTCACATTTGGTATGCACCCATTGACACATGCTGCTGCATAGCTGACAGAGTCAACAAACATGCACGAGAGAGCGCGTGAGAGGCAGTAGCCACGAGTGAGAGAGTCACAAACAAATAGACCTAGGAAGAGCATTGTGACCTTTTGGGAGAGACCATGTTTGGCTATTGTAGCATTGAAAGCAGCATAGCCATAATGAGAGTGTGGAAAAGTGAAGGGCAGTTCTTAAAATTCACCTCCATTCACCACTGAATCTCTTGAGTTCTCCCATCCCTGCTAGAAAGTTCTATACAGACTAGAAAAATTATTCACTGGAGTGCCTAGTGCCCACAATGATGGTAAAAGACACAGAGAGAAAACGAAACAGGACTTCAATGAATCTCAATGCAGGTGCAACAATAATTAATCCCAGAGAGTATAGGGAAAAGCCTATGGTGGGGACATAAACCATTGAAACCTACTGCACTGTGTCCCACAGGGTGAGCACTTGACTGATTAAATGATGCAGAGGCATGAAGGGAAAACGAGTTCAAACGAAAGTGCATTTGGATTGGCTTTTGCAATTGTTCTATTTTTAAAAAAAAATTTAAATTCAGAAACTTTTTTTTTGCTTGGGGGAAATCAGTGCCAGTATTACTCCCTATAAACTACACTGCTACTATATATGTATATATATGGGTCAATGATATGACGGGTCATTTTTTTGTCCAAAGGCCTTAATAATAATAAAAAACAAAGATATGACATCCAAAGTATGTAAGATAGTACAACTAGATCCTTTTGAATCCGAAAGGTTTTAATTATATTTTGCTACATATAAAGGTATTTTAAAGATTTTGAAATGTCATTCGGTTTAACCATCCAAAGGCCAATACAGCCATTTAATTTGTGATTAAAATATCAGTACAACCGCTATAAAACATGGAAAATATTGTAATATTTTAAAAACTTGTACTAAATATAAAATGTTTGATTGTCCTTTTGCTAGATAGCTAGCAAGCTAGCTAGATGTCAGCTTATTAGCATTGTTTAAAAATATCGTCATTAGGTATAACCAAAAGTGTCATTGGTTAAACTGAATGACTTTTTTTTGACAAATTTTGTCCATCTTGTAAAAAATGACAAACAGTGTTAATTGATTATAAAAACCACACAATCTCACTGTTAACACGTAATAAAACTTCAAAATTAATTATATCTCCATTATGTTTTTTTACACTTTTAAAAACCTTATTTGTCAATGACCCATATATATATATATATATATATATATATACATGTATATGTATGTCTGTGTGTATATATACACACACATGTTGTTTACACAGAGACGATAACGGTATCATTTTCAAAAACTTGCACTTTGAAACCCATTTTCAAAAGCTTGCGTTTTCAGGCAATTTAAAAGCAAATTTCTCCAATAAATTAATTGCATTAACTCCAGAAAACATGAGACTAATTAGTTTTTTTATTTTCCCTGTAGGTGTTACCACAGCATGAAATCACCTCTGAAAGCCTAAATACATCAGGGCATTGATCACTGATTTTAATAAAAACACTTACATGTTACACAGTGAAAGCAGCTCAGAGACAGAAATCTGAATGCTTCTCTGGCTAACCTCACCTCAAGCATTAAGTCAGACTCTGCTCAGATTGTTTTACTTTGAAAAGTAAATAACTACTGCATTAGACTCTCTGAAACTTCATCCACCACTGAATCTTTTCAATTCTCTCCTCCTTACTAGAAAATACTATATAGACCAGAGAAAATATTGAGATTATGCATGTCTGGTCCCTACAAAGTCTGGTGTGCATGTGTGTTTGAGAGGCACAGAGAGAGAAAAAAAATGAGGTAAACAACAACAACATTAGATTCTCTGAAACTGTTGCACACCTCACCTCACTTTATATGTCTTCCATCACACCTGACTGAACAAAACAAAAAATGAGAAAAATACAGTCTGTAGGGTACATGAAAAGATGAAGCAACAATGTACGCTACACTAGGTTTCCACTAGTCTCACAGTGTTGGGGAAAGTTACTTTTAAAAATAATTTATTACAATATTGCATTACTCCCTAAAAAAGTAACTAAATGTAAAGGCCATTTCACACCGAAAGTGAATTTAATAAGCATCAGGCTGAAATTCACATCTGTACAGTAGAGGACACAGCTAAAAACAAACCTTTCAGCTGGGCTGCCATTCTGAATAGCAGAAGACTAGGAGTATGTTTACACAACAACAATGTACTAAAAATGGAAAGGCTTTTCCTTTGTGTTTTTCGTGTACAAACTACAATGTTGTCAAAATGATCCCCGTTCACACAGATCCACAAAAATGACTAAAAACACTGCATTATGCATGCCAGGCCAGTAGTTGGTGATGTCACTTTGTAAAGAAACATTATAGACTGAACACGTAATACGCATGTGCATGATTTCACCGTTTTCACAAATTTGCGTTTTTGTTGTTTACACGGAGATGATAACATTATCTTTTCAAAAACTTGCGCTTTGAAACCCATTTTCAAAAGCTTGAATTTTTGGGCCCCCAAAATGCCAATGTCATGTAAATGAACGGCCAAAACTTTTTCCGTTTTTAGTTGAAAACTGTGTCGTGTAAACGGCCCCAAGGATCCAGGAGAAGAAAGTTCAACACACTTACTTCAGTAACAAAAAAACAAAAAAAGAAAACAAATGTGGTGTTTCACTAAAGTTATTTTTGCTTATTCATATGGTTAAACTGAATCATCAAAAGTCAGCAGCAAAGGAATTGGTTAATAAAGTGAGATTAAATACATAAAGTATATTTGTGTTATTTAACATTTAATTATTACAGGTTTGCGTAATCTGAGTTTGCATTTCACTGTATTTATTAATATTGAGGAGTATGAATCTGTTTTTGTGCAAGTGAGATGAGACTTGCATTACTTATTTGAAAAAGTAACTCAGATTTCTGTAAATTTAAAAGTAATGCGTTACTTCACTAGTTACTTGAAAAAAAGTAATCTGATTACTTCTGATTGTAATCTGATTGTGTTACCCCCCAGCACTGGTCTCATGTGGATTTTTCTTTTTACATGTGATTCAAGGAAATGTGAATTTGCAATAGATGAAACCACAGTAACAGCCCCACTTGAAAATAATTATTTAAATAATGTTGCGGTCACAATCACAGAAATATTTTGGGGACGGAACTTCAACGTACAATGACCTATAACATGAAATGGAAGATGACTGCATGCTGAAAATTCTTGGAAGAAGTGACTAATCTGTCTGGTGCAAACTGATAATGACACCCTGATCATATGACATCTGTCAACAGATAGAACACTGGCCTTTAAATCACTTCCTATTCAAAAACAACCTTTTAAAGATTATAAAGTGTTGAGGAAATACATGTAGCCCACACAAATGAGCTTTAACTTCTGTGACGAAAAAGGATTTTTCACACTGCTGGAAAATGGACAGAGAGTGAATTTAATGAATTCGAACACAATGCACACTAAGCACATCGGCTCTATATACTCATTTAAAGTAAGTCTTGGGATTAAAACAAGTGTAATTTTCCAAGATCTGTTCCAAAAAGGCTGATGGGTTGTTTTTTCTCCTTCCCACGGTGGGCTTCTTGACATCTCCATGACAACAAATTTGTTTTAATCAGTGGAGTCCATTAAAAAACAAATTTTGCAACTGACATGAAAAATTCCCTCGTCTGAGGCTATAGTGTTGCATGGCAATTCATGGTGGAAGAGATCTTCATGCAAATAAGCCTGTTTGAGCTAACGGCAAAGAAACAGAGAATCTCTATTTTTAAATATGATCTATGATTTGCAAACACATACCGTGTAGGTCACTGTCAAGACAGTAGGTCCCATATCCTCAGAGCTATATATAAATTGAAACTTAGAGCAGAGGGTAAAATTATGGCATCATAACTGTAAAATCCCTGGAGGAATCTAAACAAGCACCACCACAACTAAACATGAGCACCTCTTAAATTTAAACTGCACCACTAGTCTGGAAAAACAGAGGCCATACAAAACCACAAATCATTAGGCTTGTGAAATGAGAAACAGTATATGTGACTGGTTCAAGAATGCTAAATGGCCACAGTGTGGTCAAAAAACAACCACATGTTTATTTATGATTTATAATGAGTTTTTTCTTTACTGTGTGAGATACTGATGGTATTAAAGTTGTATTTGTATGATAATCCCCCTTATTTATTGATTTAAGCTCTACATTCTACATCCAGGGTTATTATTGTTAACTAAAAATAAAACTTACTAAAAGCTAGACATTTTTTAAAAGAAAAAACAAATACTAAAACTTTATCTGAAATTTATCTGAAAACAAAATCTTAAAAACATTAACAACTACTGTATAATAGCATATCAATGATACTAAAATACTGTCTATCTTTTGACTATTAGGTCTACATTACCAGGATTGTAGAACTCAGTGTTAGGACTATTTGTGCTCTAATGTGGTTATTTGTGCTGGAATTGTGTCATTCTATTTTGCCTTCAAAGAAGCATTTTAGTCCAGTTCCAAGAGCTTTCTGCCTGTGAGAAGGAAGCTAATAAAACCTGCCATTAAGGAACTATTAGTCTAAAAATACCTCCCTTGGGTTATAAATTTCACCTCTCCCTGAGTTAACCATTTAACTTCCGCTACCACCAGTTTTCAACTCTTCCCAAAAATGTACCGAAGTATTTACAGCCTCTCAGTTCTTGACTGAAGCTTAAAGGGGACCAATTATGTCCATTTTTACAAGATGTAATTTAAGTCTCAGGTGTCCCCAGAATGTGTCTGTGAAGTTTCAGCTTAAAATACCTCACAGATCATTTATAAATCCATGTTGTAAATACCCATTTCTGACTACAGTCAAGAACAGGCTGTTTTCATGCATGTGCCTTTAAATGCAAATGAGCTGTTATGCCCCGCCCCCTCTCTATGATCACAGTTCCTGCCTCAGTCGGATTCCCTACCAAATATATTACCAAGACATCTGCTTAGTTTTGATTATCATCTATATCGCGATCACTCTCATGGATAGTTCTTCTTTCATCGGTAAAGTTTATTACTTCCACTCGTTTTAAAGCTATATCAGTTTAAACATCTAATGGATCGTTTTCTGAGCGCACTTATCTGAAGCGCACACACACAGACAACTGGCTGTCAGACGTCAAGTCTCGTGAGTAACTTCTCTTTCACATTTTTTGTTTTGTTTAAACTGTCAAATACACACACAGGTTCACATTAACACAGTCAGTTATGTCTGAGAACGTAAATAGCAGGCGACGTCACAGAAATCATATGTGTATATTAGATCTGTGGTGCATTCCCTTCAAAAATAAAACTAATCCACTGCTTTCAGTGGCTCAGATGTAGGTAAATGAAGACTGTTACGTTCACTCTTACATCAAACAACAAAACATCTTACCAGACATTGTTGTCTCTGCAGCTGCTCGAGCGCGGAGAAAATGGCGGACAGCGTACAGCTCGCTGAGGGCAGAAACTATGGTAATACAGGACTGTCAGTCAGCGGTCGTGGGCGTGGCCTGTGGCTAATGTGACGTCACATTAGCGCCATGGCTGAAAACAGGTCGTTGGGAGACACTGCTTATGATTTATGGGGATTTAAAAAAAGGAGTGGGTGGATTTTTATCACTATAGACCAATTTGGTGTTTGCAAACAGCGATGATGTTTTTTTTGTGAGCGGAGCCTACCTGGTTGCAGAAAATGACAGTTGAGCATAGCAGTCTATGGAAGCCACGGAATAAAAGAATAAAAAAGTTAATTTCGAGTTTATATCTCACAATTCTGACTTTTATTTCTCGCAAATCTGAGTTTATATCTCACATTTCTTACAAGGAAAAACAAAATTGTGAGATATACTCGTTATTGCAAGTTTATCCCGCAATTCTGACTTTTTTCCCCTCAGAATTGTGAAACAAACTCACAATTGCGAGTTATAAAGTCCGAACTGGGAGTTATAAACACACAAATGCAAGAAAAAAAGTCAGAATTGTGAAATAAAAATGTTATAGGCTGTTTAAAAGTTATCTATGTAAAATGTTATAGGTTTAAATATTATTTCATGCTGTAACGGCTATGTATGTATGTCCCCTATGAACTGCATATGTGATTATTATGTAGACTTACTGTTTACATCAAATTCATGCTTTAATAGTACATTAATCATTGCAGGTTTCATCAGTCCAGTCTGTGACTTGCAACATAAACGTCTCCATTTAGCTTCAAAGGGTGTTTACAACGACGGTATTCTATAAAAATGAAGACTATATTTTTTGCATTCCGATTCCAACATCCCGAGGCACTACAAAACATTTTTCTCTCCTTCTGTGGATTTTGCACATTTTCCTCCACTTGCTACAGCTATTTTTCTGCAACCACTATGCGTGCGCAGCTGCAAGTGACGTAACTGTGACATCTGCTCCAAATGGGTCTATAGGCCTTTATCACAGTACACGTGTCGTCACATCCGGGGTTTGATTAGAATCGTAAAGGAATTTCCGCCTGCATTATTGTCAATGGACAGGCACCAGTTTTGAGAAGAAAATTATACTTGTTTAGTTTAACATAACAATAAACTTCAATATTTAAAACTGTTCATTTAGACTTACATGTTATCCTACCATGTATGTCATCTTTCATTTTAATGTGTAACATTATCTGAGCGAGGCGATCATCAGCGCTGCCGTGTACTGACGGCATGAGATTAACGAGCAGCGCGCAGCTCAAGTTACTGCCAGAGGAATCATCGGACTGATTTCATTTTTATTTGTAATGTTATTTTGTTTATTTTTGCAATATAACCACCCATTATTGTCTACAGCATAATGCTATCCAATATTGCACTCAAACACGGAGGATATGATTTGTTTACGATAATTAAACCAGTTATTTTTGAATAATCGTCTATTGCCTGGACGTATTCCTTTATTTAAACAACTTCAATTTGATGCCAGCATCGTAAAGTAAGTCCATGAAAAAAAAATGTTAACATTTTTGTTCAATACAATAAATTTCCCCTAAACCTTTAATTTAATCCACCCAAAATAGACTTTAGTCCTAGTTAATAATTTAAGATTTGTCTAATTAAAGCTCTTTAAAGTGATATGTTGTTTGTATTCTATTTTTGCAGTTCTGTGATAAAATAAGGTGATAAGACTCTGAAGTATTGCGCATACAAATACAGAATGGCTTGCGCGCTCCCGTTTAAATAACGAAATATGCGTCAGAATATTATGACACCTTTTTTCTTTGTTTCACAATACTCAATTAATGATTGTAAACAGAGGTTGGTATCTTTAGAATAAGTATCTGTGCTGAATGTTACAAAAATAAATCACAACATTCCCGTGCTATGGGCACGGCCAATGTTAAAGGCTGCAGCGGAAGTTATTTTACGCTAATACTTGAAGCTTCCGCTTTTCGAACGCAGAAGTGTGATAACTATAGGGTGGTTGTGTACACACACTGTCAACACACATTTATGTCCAAACACCATGCAAAAGTGAATTTTGCATAATAGGTCCCCTTTAATAAACCAGCATAAAGTCCAAATAAATAAATTTATGGATGTAAAGCTCTGTTTCCGCATTTCTTATAGGCAAAGCAAGGCAAGTTTATTTATATAGCACATTTCATGCACGTTGGTAATTCAAAGTGTTTTACATAGAAAAGGAATTAAAATAATCATAAAATAACAATAAAAGCAGAGAATAAAATGATTAAATAAAAGTAAAAAAATGAAAAGGTTACATAGATAATGTAAAGTGCAATCAGTCGGACATAAAGTGGTTTTAACTGCCTGAATCCCTAAGTTTGAGCACCCGTCTGAATGGAAGAGACAGAGCTTCAGTTCATGAGACTGCAGACTCCAGAATGTCCATATACTGGTCCAGTCCAATCAGTCACAATTTTTATTTTCAGGGTTGTTCCTGGTGCATCCTTGACCAACCAACCCTATTTCTATTATAGCCTAATCTTAGTCAGTGATGTGAATGCAGGGTAATTTTGCATCAATCCAAGACATTTTATTGAAATTAAATCTCATTTAATTCCCTAAATATATATTGAAATATAGAAGAAATATATAAATACAATGACATGCATTAACATTAAAGAGGATGAAATCAGGTAATAATATTGTTATTATTAATCTAATTTAATCTAATAATATTAATAAAAAACAACAGCAACAACATTATTTTTAATAGTTGTCCCCAGCATTTTTTGACAGCCAATTATTTTCTAAACACATGAAAACAGTGTGACATTTACTTATCTCTAAAACTTGGACTAAATCCTCCAAATTCTTAGTTTGGAACAATTACGGCTGTTACCTATAAAATCAAAAGCATAAGCAGCTGTAAATATTCTACAAGTATCACAATAAACTCTTTGCTAGAATTTATTTAAAATAATTGGCCAGTTCTTTTGTTATATTATATTTTCTACCATCACACTTTTGATGTATACAGATTTCTGTTTCATGTCTGAAGTTGAGAAAACAGTGCTTATAAGGTCAGTGAATACTCAGGGCTTTGCTCAGACCTCTGAGGATGCATATGGGGCTATGCTTTAATGAAATGGAATTTTATACACATCTCTGGGGAGTCATTTTTTATTAAGTAAATATGAAAATATTACTGAAACTACAACAAAAAGTTGTAATTAACCCCCAGACTGTCCATAGTCAGGAGTGTTTTCTTCAAAGTCAAGCAAATCCGTGCCTGCAGAAACACTAAATACATAGATACTAACTGGAATTAGAATACTATGGAACATATCAAATGTTAAATTATAGATAAATCATAAACTTAGCTAATTTCTTGCCCTGAAATCAGACATTTGAAGCAAGTGGCTTTCATCAACATGAAGCAAGACTCTCAATTTGAGTTCCTAAGAAAGTATCACATGGTGGAATTATGGCTAGGGCAGGCTGTGAATGCAAATGATGCCCACTAAAGCTGTTCAAATGTCGACCTGATAATGGCGTCGCAGTGACGCAGGACAGCAGCATTCAGAGGACAAATTCAAAGCTCTCAAATTGGCTTCCCTCATTCGCCCCGACACTAATTAGTCATTTTCATCTTGGGATTCGACACTCTCAGCCTTCTATTGCACCGCACACATGAAGACGTAATGATTCTCTATAAGTACCACTAATATTACTGTAAATCATGGTGACATTTGGCAGACGTGGTCTCGACCAGATGCAGCACATTCAGCTGTTACGCTGTTTGCTGCCGTTTTGTCTCCCAGACAGGTAGAAAGATGCAGGTTGAGGAAGGTGAACAGTTGCATACTTTATTCATCCACATCGATTTCAATTCAGCTTGTACTGAGAAATCAAGTCCAAGCCTGTGGAACTCATTTAAATGTATAAACAGAACAAGAATCTATAGATCGTGCACCAGTATTTGCTCTTTGCAAAAAAATGGGCTACGATGCTTTATTCGACGAAGTCTCTTACATCATTATGTTTTGTTCTACAATGTAAACCGCACAGACACCAAACTGTCTTATCCAGTCACTTAATAGAAACATACGATTTCAAAAATAAACATAACTGCTTTAAAATTTGCATTTTTGGTAAGGTGTGTGTTTTTTACATTGTAGAACAAAACGTCAAAGTATTGTCAAGTTATGTTTACCACAGGCTTTATTTTACTCATAAATTAGTAATATCGAGAGGGAACCAGTGGCGAATTCGTCTTCCGGGTTTTGACGTCATCCTTGCACCACTCTATAGAAAGGGACGCTCACTGCAATATGCGCATAAATGTTTTTTGACGCTAAAAATCTGATTTTATAAACATGAGCAAGTAAAATTATCAAAGCTATTTTTTCATGTACAAAAATATCTTATTTTGGTGAATTGTCATGAACATTTTTTGGCAAATGCTTTGGGGTAAACTGTGCCAGTCTCTCAGTTAAGGGTGATAGTGATTTTCATTGAAATCCAAGAATTATTCAGAATATTAAATCTATTTTTTCCTCATTTATGTTAATTTTTAAAATGTACACATGTACCCTTAATTCAATGTACCCAAAACATGGGGTGAGCTGTGTCACAGGGCTTATAAAAGTCCTTTTTGCAGTAAAATATAAAAATATAATTTGATATATAGTAAAGTTTTCTTTGCATAGAGGACAATTATTCATAGTTTTCAGTCACATGACTGCACGGAGAGCTGGAGGGCAAAACATCCATAGAACTACAGCACAGGCATGTCAGTTTTCCATCTGTTTCAAGCCATGAATATTTAGATCACCTATCAAAAGAAGAAAAATATGTGAACAAAATGCATGTTTGGCCACTTGGGACCCATTTACAGCACTTGCAGCAATATTTCAAACAATAAAAACAGTGGGACATTCTAAAATGCTTAACATGAAAAACACCTAAAGTGCCTTAATGTGCTAAAACAGTGATACTAAAAGATCAAATTCAGTACACACGTTATTGATGATGCATACTATATTCAAGTGAGCAGATGAGATAAATATGTAATTTCTAATAAAGTCAAAGAAACTCACTTTTTTAAATAATAAACAGATACTATCCATGTAACGATTTTATGAGTAAATTTAAAGAAGAGTTTTTCGCCATTATGTTGTTTTTGTAAAGAAGAAACAGAAACAATTGTACAGTTATTTTTCAGTTGTAATTATACCAAATTATTTTGGTCCCAAGTTTCTGCGTTTCTTTTTGAGTTATTTTACAAGTTTGTCACTCTAACTGATGTAATGGTCTTGTTTATGGATTGTGATACTGGTTTATTGGAAATGGATAATATAATTAAACTACTTATTCTATTAGGGAAATATCATATACATAAAGCAAAATGAATATCGACTGTACCAAATAGTAGACTATTTTCCACTGATTTGAAGATTTTTTACGACTCTCTAACTTCAATTCAGAACAATCGAAAAGCTGTTAAGACATCTAAGCTGTTGAAAAGGATACTTGATGCATTAGAAACATGATTGATTTGTGATATATGATGCAGAAATTTGATTTTATTGTTTTACAGATTCAAATGTCTTTGTATTCCCCTATTGTTATCTCACTAAAAATAAAAAAATAAAAAACTGAAACAACACATTTATTAAATTGAAAGCGCTGGCACATGTAAACATCATACCGGATTAGATAATGTGTCATGTAAACCGTCCACCGAATCTTTCAATCGGAATGATTTTAATCAGAATGACAAATAAATTGTACATGTAAACGTGGCTGTCTTAACAAATTAGTACAAACCTGGTAAAAATGACTGGCAAACAATGAAGGAAAACCTTGTTTTGCCCTCCAGGTTGGCGTTCCTATAAGGGTGTTACGTCACTTGAAAACTATGAATAGGTAAGAAGTGGCACAACTTACCCCATTCCTCCCTACTGCTCCAAAGCACTGTGAAAAGGAATGAATGAAGAGAACTTCCTATTAAAGTTGGTAAAAGTTTGACTGATTGGTAAGCCTTTCTTAAAATCAATTTCAATTGTAATCTTTGTTTTTGCATCAAAACATTTTTGCAAATGTGCAAATAGTGCCATCAAAACGATTAATCGCATCTAACATAAAAGTTTGTGTTTACATAATATGTGTATATATATATTATTAAATTTATATATACGTGTGTGTGTGTGTGTGTATATATATATATATATATATATATATATATATATATACGCACACATATATATATAAATATAATATATATACACACATATATATTATGTAAAAAAACATTTATGTTAGATGCAATTAATTGTGATTAATCGATTTGACAGCGCTAAAATAAACATAAGACGTAAGCCATAAATGATGTAATTTTGGAAAAAATCATTGTCAAAACACAATTGCCTGTAATTAAACACTCACGGAGTCTTCTTCAGATGAGCGTGATTTATCTGAATGCATGATCAAAGCTTCACGCTCAACTTGATTAAGCAACGTCCAGCATATGTGTGTGGAAGACCTATGAAAGCGAACGTTATAAAAATAGCTTTAAGCTGCATTCTTCAATGGATTGCCTGGATTGACTTTGCATTGAATCTGTCCTTGGCCTGAACACACTGCCAAGTCGGAAACAACATGAGTTGAGAGGCTTCTAAGAGATGGTGAAAGCACACTACAGACTGAGGGAGAGCAGCTCACATCTGCTCATCTGAACATACAGACTCTAAACTTGAGGATTACAAGCACAGAATTATGCAGTAAACATGATATAATTGTTCATGTTCAACATCGTTTTCAGCTAAGAATCAGCATCAATGGTCTCAATAGACATAACAAGCAACGATGCATTAAAAACCAAATTAATTTATTCAGAAGGCAATAAACTCTCTGCAGACAGAGTGTTAAAAATGTCATCAACTCCACTGCAACTGCTCACTTCTAATATTTTTATTATTTATAATTAAATAGCAAAGTACTAATCTGAAATTAATGTAAAAATATTAAGATGATGAATGAAATCTCATAGATCAAAGGGCTCTTACAAATGGACAGCTTCCTGAAATTCCCCCATGGGACTGTAAAGCACGTAGAGTGCAAGAAAAAATCAAGATCTGTGAAAGCCAGCTGCGCACCTCTCCTCCTGAATGAATTTGGAATCACACAGACTAAAGGTAAACAACTTGGAACACAGTATGTTCAGAGAGTGTCATACAGTGGGGAGGTAGAAGACAGAGCTTTATCCATTACGCTTCGAAAGATTTCTCTGCACGTAAGATGTGCTTTCTCTCTCGCTTTCAATTTTTACTGCACTCTTTCCCTCTAAATTAAATCAGGGCTTTTTCTATGTGTTAAATAGAAGCCGCACCCCACGACTCCCGTGGTATTAAGCAGTGTAAATGTGTGTGTATTTCCACACTAGCACTCAGTATGCTGCACTGCATTAAATCACATTTAATTTGCCCAAGAACTCTGTTGGCTTGATGGAGCGGCTAGAATAAGCTGAGGTAGTCTGAAGTTCAACCATCATCCGGTGAACAGCAATTCAAGTTATTCTGAAGTCTGTATACTGATAATAAAAAGATCAGAGGGGTACCTGAGATACATTCCACCATCATAAATTACATTAACTGCAAGTTAATGTAATTTATGTGGCGAAAGTACATCATATGGAGGACAAAACCTGAAAGAAAAAAAAAGAATAAATAAATACACTACCATTCAAAAGTTTGGGGTCAGTAAGATTTTAAATTAAGAAAGAAACAAAATTAAAAACAAAAAGGAAATTAATTCGTGTTAGTGTTTAGTGTTTAATTGTACTTTTATAATTTTATTCAACAAAGATTCATTAAATTGTTCAAAGGGAGAAACAAAGATTTCCATTTCAAATAAATACTGTTCTTTTGAAGTTTTTATTAATCAAAGAATCCCACCAAAAAATGATCAACATTGATCATAATAAGAAATATTTCTTGAACACCAAATCAGTATATTAGAATGATTTCTTAAGTATCATGTGACACTGAAGACTGTAGACAATGATGCAGAAAATTCAGCTTTTCCATCAGAGGATTAAATTAAAATAGAAGACAGTTATTTTAAATATGCAATGTTTATACATCAGAATATCACAGAGACTTGTGTGTGGGTTTTGACTCAGGTGCAGTAAGCAACCACCCAGATCGCCCCATGAATTGCATAGCAATACCTAAAAGTCATTTAGAACACCTAGCAACCACATATCAATACCCTGGCGACCACCCACAATACCCTAGTACTGAAGTGGTTTCATCAGAATAAAGTAGAAAAGAAAAATCTAGTTTAACAACAAGAATCTTGTTCTTTGTAAAATATAATAAAGAACAAAACAGTGCTAGCCACATTTACACAAAAACTACATAGCTCACTTGAAAGCACAGACACTTTCACATACACAAACAGAGTAAAGGACCTAAAAGAAGAAGTAACTAGGCAAGATAACCTAAAATGGTCTTGCTTCAGCGGCTCATCACACATTGTTGTGAATCCTCAGCAGGATGGTTTGTTTTCAATTTCTCAAGGCCATCTGGAGGCAGAAGAAGAGATTGGGATCAAGTTGGATGTTACAAATTCTACAGTACTCCATATCTTCTCTACCTTAATGTGACTTGTGGGATGGCAGATATCTCCCATGGCATCACAAAAGACATGATAGAACCCTGAACACAAATTAGATGTGATTGTTGGTGCATCAGGGTTATCGGAGTTGGCTTTTCTTCCAATTGACAAGGGAAAATTCAACTGTGGAGCCACAGTACAGTATGTACGTATTGTTGCCTATTTGTGCACTCTGCGTTTGATGTTACTGGTCATTTGGGGAATCGGTGAAGTATTTTTCCATTTTTCAATCCAACTACATAAAAAGGCTCAGAACTTGACCAAAAAAGTCAATTAAAACAATTGGATTTCTACATTTTTGCACTTTAGCAACATTTACATTTCATTGTAATATGAAATGTAAATGTTGACATAAGTGAATGAATATTTTTCTGTTTTTCACTAGAAAAAACCTTTTATGTAAAGAAAAGGTTCTTCGTGGAACAAGTGATGCCAAAAAAAGAACCTTTATAGTTAAAAGTGTAACAATAAAAAAGAAGAATATCAAACTATTTAATTAGTCAATATATTAAAAACATTATAATAACTAATTTCATGTCTTCTGATTCTAGTATTCTCAGCAGCTGTGTGTTCTCGTGAACAAACGAATCACATCAGTTCATCGCTCATCAGCTGCTGCTGTTTGCTTCTATTTATGCTTTTATGAGCTAATCAAGAGCTTCAGACATACAGCCATCTGCTGTCACAAGGCTTCAATGTTACATTTATCAGCGTCATTCAGGTGTAAAAATGAAAAGCAAATTTGATAATAGAAGGCTCTTCAATACGGAATCAGTTGTAAAAGCAAGGTGGGAGTGTTATCGCCATCAGTTATTGACACTAGATTATAGGAAAATGTCAAGTGTTGTTTCTTTTTTTAAGTTCTTAATCATATCATGTTTGTTCAGGATAGTAACATGAAGATACTATTGCTTTAGCATTTAACATGTATTAATCATTATCCTTATATGATAATAGTCATAAAATCATAATTATATGCTTCATGCAGCAATACTAATATTTCTGAAATACATGTTTGGCTACAGAGTTTGTTCAGTGCAGTGTTTACTTACTTCTGTATCCTTTTTATTTGAAAATGCCACCCCTTCAAAGAAACTGAGTTACATGATGTGAAGGGGGAACAGAGCTCTGTGGGAGTTACATACACTTGAGAGGCAATGCATCATGGAAGCAGACTCACCTTTCCGCCCATGAGATTGCAGTGGGAGAAAATCAGAGCAATCAATCTGGTTCTCTTCTAGTTCAGGCCCTTCACTAAACATGGTCCACTGCATGGTTGGACAATAACTAAAAGCAACAAAGTCATTTCTCAGTTGCTTTTATTCAAGTGAAACTTGCCAACGGACAAGCCAGACAATTTGTGTTCAATCATCAGAGACGAAAAGGGAAGCCCAATTTTTGAAGCCCAATGCAGGTACCTGAATCTTTACATAGCATTCCACTTTAAATGAAGGATGAAACAACACAAGGAAGGTTTCATTTCAGAAAGTTCAACATCAAAACATAGTGCTTGATCAAAAATAACGGACAGATAGTGAGTGTTTTAAAACTCTCATTGAGTGGCACGTATCTCACATCTACTTTAAGATACAATAAGACTTCATATCTTCTTGACTGTACTGTACTAGATACTGTACTAGTTACAGATAGACTGTTGAAAAGCTGAACTATAATATAAACTGTGAACATGGCAATAGAAAAAAACAGTGTTGTTTCAAATGTTGGTGACCATTACTGATCATGTGATCATTAAATACCCCAATTTCCTATTTAAGCTCTTTTCACAAAAGCCCACAATAAAGCAGAATAAGAAGTGTGAGAATGTCTTTGGGATAATGAGCTTATTTTATGGGCTAATTAACTCATGATTGCTGTTAATATCTCTATTATTTACACTGATTACGTTCTCTCTTCCTCATGGTGAGAAAACTGAGAAAAACAACTCTGAAATCACTGACCTTTATTTTAACCTGTCCCACGTACAGTGTGTGGTTAGAAACTGCTGCTGTAATTCATAAGCTTTTTTTTTTTTTTTTTTCAATTTATTTTCTTTTTTAATACTCTCAATGCTACTAGTTGTTTGTTATTGTTCCTTGAGGATTACAACTGGCTTGAGGAGAAATGTAATTTAATCAGAAAATAACACAATAACAGAACTGTCTTCATCAGCTAATACACTGATTTGGGTCTGAGCATTATATTTCTCAAATGAAACCGACAATGTATCACAGGGCTTGACATTACTTATCCGAGAGATTAGGTCACTTATCCTAAAACATTTTTTAAACTATACAGTCTGTGTTCAGACAGGAAGTTTGGAAATTTAACCATCTAGTCAACTAGAAAATGTGCATAATTCAGATTACAGTAGTGTGTTTCTCCACTTGTGGCAAGATGGCCAAGGTCACTAATGATTATATATATCAGTTCCCCAGCC
Organism: Ctenopharyngodon idella; assembly: GCF_019924925.1. Lineage (NCBI taxonomy): Eukaryota > Metazoa > Chordata > Actinopteri > Cypriniformes > Xenocyprididae > Ctenopharyngodon > Ctenopharyngodon idella. Next base: position 25,467,552 of record NC_067225.1, on the reverse strand, counting down.
CAGCCCCCATTTCAACTGCCAAAAGCCTATTATTTTGTCTGAAACTGAAAGTGCTTCATTCCGTTCTGAAATTCTACCCAGAATTTTAAAAAACCTTTTAGCTTATTGCAGTAAACAGAAAAAAATGAATACAATAGCACAGCAGCACCTCCTTTATCAACAAATTACACAACACAAAAGACTATATTTATACCTGACATTCTCCTTCACCCGCAATCCATTATTCATGAGTTGCCAAAGTAAGAATCATTCACAAAAACCCTCTGCTACTCTTTATTCCAGTCCATTCCTCCTCAGATTTCTTCAACACGCTCAAACCGACCGATTCAAATCCTTTAATTTATAGTCATTATTCAAATCTCCATGTGATTACAATCCTGACAAGCTAATTAAAGAGCTTATTATGTTTTGTCCACACTTGAACCCACTTAAAAATCCCTTGTTTCACTTGTAATAGAATCATTGCACAGGTATCAGAATAAGTGTTTCAGTCAATATACTGTGCTTTATTATGTTTTAGACACGCAGTTTATACGCAGTTCAGCATGAGCCTCTGCCACTGGCGTGCAGTTCACAGCAAAGGCATTTTTCCACCATTTTTAAGACATGTCAATTTAAAAGTTGTTTGAAAATTGCATCATGTGCAGTGCCTGTGCCTAATGCTAAACCATACTTCGATCTTATTCCCACAAATCCACACTGATACTGTTCAATGAATCTGCAGTACTCATCCTCCATCTTTCTCCTCAAGCACACACAGGGGACATGCTTGCGTAAGCTGGAGAGATTCCGCAGTCCTTCTCTTCACACAGGACAGGAGTCAGCCTCATCTAATGACTGTGACCTTTCTCCATGAGGGTCTGGCAGACAAAACAAGACTTAGAATCGCAACAAATAAAGCAGTATTATCTCCGGCACCATAGCGACACCTATTATTAATTAAACACCTTCAGCACAGAACTTATTCAGACACTGCTTTCAAAGGATGACACCATCTTCATATCTAACATATTCAGTAGATTGGTGTTGTAATTCGCAGAAGGAAATGATTTGCGAGATGTACTGGTCGTTTGATCAAAAGGTCACATGGATCCTAATTTGCATGGTACAATGTGAAGAAAACTTTAAAGTTGATATGAGATCAAAATGTACTTTCTTAACACACATCCCTGGTGTTTTTGTGTATGATTAATCAATCCATAGTAGCCAGCAATGACATTTCCTCTCTCAAGATCCATTAATGTACTAAAAACATATTTAAATCAGTTCATGTTAGTACAGTGGTTCAGTATTAATATTATAAAGTGACGAGAATATTTTTGGTGCGCTGAAAAAAACAAAATAACGACTTATATAGTGATGGCTGATTTCAAAACACTGCTTCATGAAGCTTCGAAGCGTTATGAATCAGCGTGTCGAATCAGCGGTTCGGAGCGCCAAAGTCACGTGATTTCAGCAGTTTGGTGGTTTGACACGCGATCCGAATCATGTTTCGACACACTGATTCATAACGTTCCGAAGCTTCATGAAGCAGTGTTTTGAAATCGGCCATCACTATATAAGTCGTTATTTTGTTTTTTCGGCGCACCAAAAATATTCTCGTCACTTTATAATATTAATATTGAGCCACTGTACTAACATGAACTGATTTAAATATGTTTTTAGTACATTAATGGATCTTGAGAGAGGAAATGTCATTGCTGGCTATGGAGGCCTCACTGAGCCATCGGATTTCAACAAAAATATCTTAATTTGTGTTCCGAAGATGAACAAAGGACTTACAGGTGTGGAACGGCATGAGGGTGAGTAATAAATTACATTATTTTCATTTTTGGGTGAACTAACCCTTTAAACCACTGGAGTCACAAGGAGTACTTTAATGATGTCTTTCCTACTTTTCTGGACCTTGACAGTGGTAGTTGCGTTGGATCTCTATGGAGGGATAGAAACCTCTGAGATTTCATTAAATATATCTTCATTTGTGTTCTGAAGACGAATGAAGGTCTTACGGATGTTAGAATTTTAATTTTTGGGTGAACTAACCCTTTAATGAAATGTCAAGATCGATGATGAACTTGACTTTAAGTCTTCAAAACCTTCAAATCTTGCACAAAAAGTCTCTAAAAAGAGGGTGTTGGGTTTTTTGAAAGTCTGGCCTGCCTCTAAAGATGATCTGCCCACACTATACATATACACACTATATGGGTTTGGGGTACTCATGGTGTCAGCAAATCCTGACAGGTATTTTCTTTCCTAAATGTCTGCTAACTACAAGATTACTTTCTTTATGTTTTTAGAAATTTAATTATAGTGGTAGAGTTGCCAGATGAAGTGTGCTTTCCATTTTGTAATGTTAAAATACAAAACTAAAGTTTCATTTAAACTACTGATACCTGTAGGTCATCCTGAGTGGGTAGCTCAGATTCTCAGAACAGTCACTCGACTTCAGGTCTGGCTCCATTCACAATCCAATCAATTCCTGATGGAAATACATCACACTACGGAAGTAAAATGGGTTAGTGAAAGCCATTTCATGTTGACATTAAACAATACAGTCATGTTATGTGACAGTTGAAACACGAAATATCAATACTGAAATTTAGTCTCCATTTCGAATGATTACTACTTACCTTTGCGGACATAAAGTTTCTTGGCTGCAAGAAAGAAAACACATATGCGTGCGGACTGACACCAACTGCGTGCAACAGATGTAATGATATGAGTCATGGAATAAATGTTATTCACCACAGCTGGAGAGTGGTATTGTGATGTAGAGTGCAACTTAATTATCCTATCTCTCGCTATGATTTCTAAGTTTCCATTTCATGTCTCATATTCTATGCTATTCTGTTCTCTGAAAACAAGGAAGTTTCTAAACTTGAGTGTTCTTGGCAATGTTCCACATAATTACGAAGAGGTCATGACTGGTTTGTTTGTGTCCCTTGGTGGGAATGGATTGGAAGCAGAAGTGAACTGAGAATGGACAGAGACATTGTTAGTGGAGCAGAGTTGTACTGGGACGTGTTTCCGTGCTCACAACGGAATGTCTGGCAGCATCTTCGTGCAACAAACTGCCCAGTCAGTGTTCTGCTCAGGCTTAAGGGTTTTATTTCCAGTGGGGCTGAGATCAATGAGCTTTCACATTTGGGGGAGCTCACGTGGGTGAGGAAGCCATTAGAAGATGGGGTAAAATAGGGAAAGGGATGGGCATATGCGCAAAATCTGTGGAAGACAGAGGAACACTAAGCAATGTACTGCAGTGAAGAGAGAGTGGAGCACCTCAGGGATCACAGCAAATTGTTCGGTGTTGTTTTGCTATCGATTGGTCATGTTGTTCATGCTCCCTAAATATCAACCTGCACTGGAGAGACTAGCATGGCATAGAAAATATCATAAATATGCGATGAACAATGCAGTATTGCCTACATCATTTCATGTCGCAAGATTTCTGCATCTGCATTCTGGGGTTGAGCTCATATTCTGAACATCAGTCCTTATTTTTCTTTTCTTTTAAGACTTTTACTTTTCTTTATATTTGGGGTATCCAATGATGAATATGTAAAAACAATATTAATTTAGAAATGAATCCCCCAAATTTCATAAATAAAGTTTCATAATTTCATATAAAGTTCATCTGACCTATTTAAAAGCCATAATTATATATTATTGAAGGTTTACCTCTCTATTTTACAACAAAGCAGGCATGTACATTTCTGAAATTTGACCGGAATTTTAATTATGTTTTTGTTTGGAGACAGAATGACCCCAGCAAAAACATGTTGCAGAAAAGAAATGCGTAACTAATTGAAAAAATAAATAAAAGGCTCCAGCATCTATGTACTATGTATAGGACTAGTGGTTTGGAGAAAGGATGGATGGAGAAATGATTAAATGAACAAATAAATAAATAATAATCATAATCACGATCAGCTCTAGGAAAATTCCTTAAGTATCATCCTGATGCAAACTAATGTTAAAGGGTTAGTTCACCCCAAAACGGAAAATTGAGCGATTTAGTCCAAATTTTCTGAAGAGTAAAAGCCTAAATCTGTTCATCATAAAAAAGCAATCCATTCTCTTCAGAAAATTTGGACTAAAACACTCGATTAGTTTTCCGATCTCTTTATGAACTTTTTGAAGCGTCAAAGTGTTCGTTGCAAAGGTAGTGAATGGAGGACCTGACATCTCTCAGATTTCATCAAAAAGATCTTCATTTGTGTTCTGAAGGCGAACGAAAGTCTTACAAGTTTGAAACGACATGAGGGTGAGTAATTAATGACAGAATTTTTTTTTGTGTGTGTGAACTAACCCTTTAAGTATGATTTTTAAAATGCTAAATGGGCCTCGTTTTCTCAGATGCAAAAAAACACCAAAACAGACGTTTAAAGGGTTAGTTCACCCAAAAATGAAAATAATGTCATTTATTACTCACCCTCATGTCGTTCCACACCCGTAAGACCTTCGTTCATCTTCGGAACACAAATTAAGATATTTTTGATGAAATCTGATGGCTCTGTGAGGCCTCTATTGCCAGCAAGTTAATTTACACTTTCAGTGCCCAGAAAGCTACTAAAGACATATTTGAAACAGTTCATGTGAGTTCAGTGGTTCTACCTTATTATAAAGCGATGAGAATATTTTTGTGTGCCAAAAAAACCCAAAATAACGACTTTTCAACAATATCTAGTGATGGGTGATTTCAAAACACTGCTTTGAATCTTTTGTTTCGAATCAGCGGTTCGGATCGCGAGTCAAACTGCCATACTGCTGAAATCACGTGACTTTGGCGCTCCAAACTGCTGATTTGAAACAAAAGATTCGAAGCAGTGTTTTGAAATCACCCATCACTAGATATTGTTGAAAAGTCAGTGGGCACTGAAAGTGTAAATTAACTTCCTCACTGAGCCATCGGATTTTATCAAAAATATCTTAATTTGTGTTCCGAAGATGAACGAAGGTCTTACGGGTGTAGAACGACATGAGGGTGAGTAATTAATTACATAATTTTCATTTTTGGGTGAACTAACCCTTTAATGAGACTACTTCAAAGTTTCAGCACTCAAAAGAGAAAAATGAGATATAAAAGTCTGAAATGTGAAATTGTTTCTTTAGCACTGCATCAAGAACAAACAAAAAGCATATTAAGGAAAGCAGAAAACTGATTTTTGAAAATGCGTAAAACTGATTGACAAAGAAAAGGATTTCAGACTTCTTTATGATTTTGGAAATAAAAAAACAAGTCCATATTCAATGCTGTATGTGCATTCTGTTGCTATGGAAAGCTGTGTGTGTGTGAGTGTCTGTGTGTGCACATCCCTCTTGATTCTTGGCTCTGATGATAAGCCCCCTGCTTGCTTGAATGCCTTTCCAAACCCAGAGTCGGGGTGTTATGACTATGGATGACAAGCACAGGAGCTTTCCAGCCTGAGACAGAGGAGCAGGAAGACATAGATAATAGAGGGTAAAGAGATACAAGACATGTGGGAAAGTAAAAGATGGTCGCAGTCAGAAAAGACAAAGATAGGCCTAGAGGAGCGATGTAGGAGGGGAAAGCTGGAAGAATATTATTTGAAAGAATAACAAAAAAGTAATAATGTTTGAGAAGTTAAAGGAAAAGCAGCAGAGAATGGAGGCCAACATTTTTATACCACAATGCTGTGGGAAAATGCCACATTTAATGTGTGTGTGAAATCTGTCTGTCTTTCTATTTTAAAGACTTGCCTACTCAGAAAAATAGTAGCAATACATGTGTGCATTTAAGAACAATAATCAAGCAATTGTGAAGCAGTAAAGCTACCATATTTCACTTTGTCACTTTTTTGTTCTGTATTTGCATTCTGTTTTCAATTACTGTATCGATCGCACACACAACCCCTATTTTTTCTTTTCTTTTTTTACCTACATACCCTTCTCTTTCGTGTTGTTTTTTTCTAAGACCTTGAGTAGATTGAATTATCTTGCCCCTACAGTGCACATTCAAACAAACACAAAATCAATTTACAGTAAAAGCAGCTTATGGTGAACACTTGACCAATAATTACAAATGACAGGTAAATACAACATGCCACAGCTGCCGTCCCCTAGACAAGCAGAGGGGATGTAATACTGTATATTACATAGAGAATGACTCTTAGAAATAAGGTGAAAAAACTTCAAGGGCTAAAGGGAAAGCTTAATAAAAATGCATGTGAAATCAACTAGCGGAAACAACAAATAGAGGCCTTGAAGCAGTGAGTGATTGTTACTGTATTTTCCATTGAAAAATGTGTCCAATGCAAAGAATTTCTGCTAATTCCATTAAAGGGCTACAAATGTTGCCAAATGTTTTTGTGCAAGTTTTCTAAGCCTATCACATGTACACCATTTTAAATGTAATTTTCACTGTAAAAATTAAACAGTTAATTGATTTACAGAAAGTTTCCGTAATATAGGCGGTGAATAACTGTAATAGATCTAACGGTACATTTAATGTAATTTTACTGTAAAATACAGGTAAATGTACAGTTTTTGGAAGTGAAAAATAACAAGTCATTGTATAATTTACAGTGAAAAACCTAAACCCTGCGTGACACTTCACATTTGATGTATTTTCGTTGAAAAAAATCTGTTTCTTAGTTTTTTTTCTAATCAGTTATGTACATTAGGGTTTTATGTTACATCTAATGTTGTTAAATTAATGGCATTTTTAAAATTTCATGTGTGTTACCATGGTGGTGTTTAGTGTTTGTGTGAATGACACTGTGTGCACCTTCTATATATTAGTATTGTCCTTCTCAGCTTGTGGAAAAGCTGCTTGTGATGAGCTTTGATTCATCATGTGACTCTCATCACCACTGTGATTGGTGGTTGTCAGTGTATCACAAAGGTACAAAACAAATATTAGTATTTCTATAGGTTGGTATATTAACATTATATCAGTTAATGAAATAAATTTTTTTACCGTAAATTTAACAGATTTCTGTTATACGTTGGTACTGTATTTCTTTACGGTAAAGTTCTGGCAACCACAAACATAATTTGAGACTAAGGATGTGGACAGCGTCGAAGAAAAACATAGCAATTCTCATAGGACGTGAACATTATTTAAATCACTGTTTATGTATACGCAACATTGACGTGAAATTTAATATTCTAAAATAACCCATGCAAAAAATATTTTAGCGCCTATTTTCAACAAACATATTGATATAACAACTGTTTTAGAACAGTGAATATATTTTTGTGCTATATATTTTATGTCAGGTTTCATATCTTAATGTTACTGTACTGAAGTCTAGGCTCAAGCTGACAACTGATTGTTCTGTGGATTGTAAACATTCTGAGGTGAAGTACAGCTTTGGCACTGTAGACAAGTGTAATCCTTCAGAAAAAATGTTTCTAGTTGTGTAGTCATTAAGAGTATTGTCTAGAGTGGAGCTCTGATACAAGAAAGATGCGACAGGACTTGCATGCAGAGATTGTTTACAATGCATGTGCATTCTTATGAGTCTGTTTATCTGCTTGGATGAGCATCAAAATCCTTGAGCACAGGAAACCCTCACTATTGATTACTCCTGACAGCGCGATTGGGAACAGTTCAAAAGCGGGTGGTAAGATAATCTCTTAAAGGTACACTATGTAACTTTTTTAGTTCAAAATTAACATTTAAATGATGAGCCAATACATCATCAGTTCTTCTTCCAAAACATGTTTTTTGTCTTATCTTGATTCCCTATGGTAAGCCTGTTATAAGTGTTTATATTTTAGACCTGGCGGGATGGTTTCGCAGGAAATTGAGTACATACGTCACTCGCCTGTGCGTGTCTCATCATATTTGTAAATAGAGAAAAGTTGCTCCGGCTACTTTGACGTGTGTGAGGTGTGGGAGTGGCATAGGTTAGTTGTCACAATGAGTGAGAAAGGTTGACATGAAGCAAGCTAAATCTTGAACCTCTCGGGAATCACTCAAAAAAAAAAAAAAGAAAAAAAAAAAGAGGAATAGTCTGGTGACAAATAGAGAATGTGACAGAGCTCATATAAAACGAGAAACAAAATTGGCTTAGCTTTTTGGAGATGGTGAGAACTGAGGGATTTGTAATGTAAAAATGCCGTTTTTATTACTCAACAGGTAAGGTATTTTATTAAACAGATACATTTCCAAAGCTCTCTAACAGAGTTCATTGGAAAGCATTATTTATTGTGAAGGATGATTTCATTATGGTGGTTGTAGCACTGTGCTGGAATTTTTCAAGGAAGTTCCTTGTCTATTAATGAGTATAGCTAACTTCTTCAGCTAGTCAGGTTGAGATCTTTTCGATCTAAACTGGTTATCTCTCTTAAGCCTAGTAGTGAATGTTTTATGAGCAGCAGGATAGTTTTTCGTTTTTTTTTTTTTTGTTATGAGAATGAACCATATTCATCTGCAGTCATGCAGAGCGGAAGCACAAACAAAACAAAGTTCTTCCTCAAAAAGCATGCAGTTTTTTTTTTGTTTTGTTTTTTTAAAAACAAATAGACCTATTTGCATTAGGATTTGCCAAAGTATTGTTGCTCCTGACATCCTTTTTTTCCAGCTCAAAAGTAATTATCCACTCAGAGTCAGGGAAAAAAATAGCAGATTTCAAACCGCATGCTACTGGGGAGCCCAGCATCAGTTGATCAACTACAATGTATGAATGGAAATTCTAACAGATAGATTTCTTCAGGTATTTCTCCAGAGAGACAGACATTCTTAGATTTTCATTATATAATGAGTTCCAAATGAAATGACGAATTACATACATTTCTATAAGTTGTTTTTTGCTGTTTTATTGGAATATGAAGAAATGATAAAAAAAAAAAAAAAAAAAAAAAAAACTATTGTACATAACATGTTGGCAATGGAATTAATTTAGTCCAGATATTTAGACCACACATTCAGCTAAAAAAAACTTGAAACTGATACTTTTTGGTTACATAATGAATTGGGAACATTTCTTCACTGGGTCTTCAAACATGTTCCCATGGGAATGGAGACCACGCACGGTAACAGGCTGCTCTGGACTTCTGGACAGGAAAACTTGCTCACCGTGTCTAGAGAGAGAAATTCACATGGTTGAAATGGGCCCGTTTGGCACTATAGCAAAGCACAGGTTAAATTGAGCAGAAAGAGATAACTGAACAAAAACGAGTGTTACAAAACAGCTGAGGTACTGATCTCCCTCCTGAAAAGATGTTTATTGCATAATCATTATTGCAGACTGTAAAAATTCTCCTTTACATGTTCAGTTGCATGTCACGACATTACACAAATTAAATCCATTTTTTCCTCAATGGAAGCCTTTTCACTTTCATTTTTAAAACATACATGTAGGGGGAAAAACTACAGCACAAAGACTAATGATGATTAAATAACTAAAGGCATTAGAGCAGCAGCATGGTGTCCACAGAGATGGCAGAGCCTGAAGATAGAAAAAAAAAATAGGAAAAAAATTGAAATAGAACCTGCAACTAAAGCCATTTCCTCTCTAGAGCTCACACTAAGACAATCATTCACTGAGCCCCTTGTTAATTGTCTTCAATTTGTGTTCAGTGCCCCCCGCAATACACACAAAATTGCACCCACGCCGCAACTTTTTTGTAATTTTTTTCTAAAATCATCCAGACAGCACTTGTCTCTCCATTTCTGCTTGACAGCTTTTTGCATAGGGTGATGAAACTGAGAAAATCATGATTCTGCTAAAAAATTTACACTATGAGTAAGCTGTTTGCAGTTCAATAAGATGTCTAAATAAAATAGCATTATAATACATTCTGCATGCAATCCTGTTAATAATGAAAAAAAAGCATATTCCCTAAAATTATGATACGCATGAAGTAACATCATTTGTACACTACAGCATGGCTGGAAGACAATTTCATGAAATCTTCCATTTTTGCACAAACCATAGTGTTGTTGAATGCATTCATTAAAGCTCATCCCCGTTTATATATATATATATATATATATATATATATATATATAAAAGAATGTCCAAAAATGTTCTACTTCTAATGTTCTAGTGGTTGGCAAGTGTTTTGGACCCTGTACATCACTGACTGCAGTTGCCGTAAGGCCTAATTTTCAGAAAGCTCCTTCTGACTCTGCAGACAAATGCCTTTCCACAAACAAAATCATGGATGAAGTCACAGTATGACCACTATTTCTAAGGACTGGTAATTCCTCTGCTTCTCAAGGACATGCTTTTATCATTTAGAAGGACTCATCTGCATTCGCTTTCAAGTCAGCTTGTACAGTGTCTCAGTTATTGAAAATGAAAGTTTCTTTGCCAATTTCTCTGTCTATTCTGGTTAAGATCATGTCTTGTCTGCACAATATCCTATTCCTTTTTTCCCCTACAACAGAACAAAGGATTTTTGAGGGGCACTTAAAAAGTGAAATCCAAAAGTGGAGTAAAAGTGAAATCCAAAACATACCAGAATCTACATTTTGTTGTCCAAACATAATTTCCTCCTTTAGCCACAAACTATTGAATGCTGAAACTATTTCAAAGTGAAACACAAACAATGTGCAACATATGCTGTCACACACACACACACAAAAATTTCTTCAAAAATTCTTCAACAGTGATAATGCAGAGGGCCATCCATTTTGTAATTTGAACCAAAAAAAAAAAAAAAAATGTTTCAACCTAAAGTAAAGTTAAGCTAAATTTCATCTAAATGTGTCCTTGCTCCTCCCACATTAAAATCACAAAAATATTACATAAAATTAAAACGTACAAGTATATAAATCTGTATATAAATTATTTTAATGGCCGTTATAAATATATTATGGATGTAAATAAATGATTTTAATGTCAGTTATTTTCATGTAATCAAAGTACTTAAATACTTTTACAAAATAATTATGCAATCAAGGTGTCATTGGCTTTAAGATGACTGAAGATCTGCCTCAGGGGCTGTTTACACGACACAGTTTTCAACTAAAAACTGAAAACTTATGTGTTTTGGCCGTTCATTTACACGACAATGGCATTTTGGTGGCCTGAAAATGCAAACTTTTGAAAACAGGTTTCAAAGTGAAAGTTTTTGAAAATGGTCTGTGTAAACAACAAAAACGCAAATCTGTGAAAACGATGACGTCATGCACATGTGCATTACATGTTCAGCCTATAGCGTTTCATCACCATCTAATGGCCTGCCAGCAGAATACAGCGTTTTTCACGGATTCGTATGAATGGGGATCGTTTTGACAATGGTGTTTGAAAACTCAAAGGAAAAACTTCTCAGTTTTAAGCATATCATTGTCACGTAAACGTATCCTTAGTAACAAATGCATCCTGCATTAGAAATGTAAAAAAGTAGTCAAATTGTGGGCAGCGCCCTGAATTTGAACCCGAATTTTGGCTTGCGGCCCTTTGGCTTGTTCCCCTACTACTCAATGTACTCAAATACAAAATCTGAATGATAAATTGAAATAGGTGCAAAGGTGAAGCAATCATACAGAGATGATGACTACTGACTGAATTCAAACTGGTAAAGAGATCTAGTGCTTAATGACAGATGCAGCAAACATCTCATGACCAAGGGATTGTGTAAGGGACTAAGAGGGTTAAGCAGATGTTTTCATTATACTCAGGCTATAGATGCCAAAAGGCAACCCTCAGGATAAGCTTAACAAACTAGCAAAGAACGAGAAAAATGGTTCCTTGCAATGGTTCCTTTGCAAGTTCTGGTTTATGACTCTGGATTACTAGCACAACATTTGCAATGGCTTATCCAAACATCCAACGATCCTAATATCTTCCAGATCAGCTCTTAACAAACGGAACTAATTGATTCGTCTCATCTGAAATGGAGGAGCTTTAAGATGGCTTCATAGCTTGAACACAAGCCAACACGTGTCAAGGACCTTCACTGTCAAAAGGGTACTGCAAGTTTGGACAATGTGCATACATAAACATCTCAGCCATTCCTTTTTCTGGGAAATGTTACTCAGTAAGGGACAGAAACAGTCTATATGATGCAAATTAATAAACAAACAAATAAATAAATGAGGGTCAATGTTGCATGTGTCTACAAAGTTGTTTTCTGTAAGTGAATAATGGCAAAAAGTGATGGTACAAGGTTGCATGTTAAACAAGCTTTTTATACCTGAGATGTAAAGCGCAGAGAAGTTCATAAGAAAAAGTGGGTGATTGTGAAAGAGACAGACCTTTAAACACCCCACAGCTATCCATATGGAGACACTTTCACATGAAGAGGCTTTTTAAAATGACAAAAAACTGCTGCTTTGTCCTAGACTAATTCTTAAAAGAAAATTCTAACTTCTAAAAAATACACTTAACATACACTACTGTTCAAAAGTTTGGGGTCAGTAAGATTTTTCAGTAAAAGCTGTGATACAGTATTGTGAAATATTATTTCAATTTAAAATAACTGTTTTCTATTTTAATACATTTTGAATTGTAATTTATTCCTGTGTTGGCAAAGGTGAATTTTCCTTCACCTGAAAAAAGAGGTTGAAGACCCTCTGAGCTATGGAAATTGGCTCAGTCGTATGCTGAAAGGAGAATGTATGTGGGATTTGATGCTACTTAAACCAGCTTCCTCCCTTCTTTATGCCTTTGCAAAGAGATTTATTGTATATCAATTAAGCAGGAGCTGGGCCTGCAGATAAGCCTTCTGAGAGCCATAGAAGAAATATTTTATTCATAAGAAATATTTGATCCATATGCTTAATGAGAAAAACACAAACAAATCAGCCCTTTCAGTCTCCTGGTTCATGAATCACACAAAGCGCTCGAGAAACAGTGAGTGACACTGAGCGCTTGCTTACGGCTCCAAAAGCAGCCAGTTCAAAAGAAGAACGAATGACATCGCCTGGGACACAAAGGCAGCCGTATGTCTTGATGAAGGTTTAACCAAACAGATTGAGCAGAGGGATTTTTTGAATTTCATAAACAATGACGAGGGCGTTAAAAGGACGATCTATTCTGGAAACGTATAAAATCTTTCAACATTCCTGTGTTTGGGAACAGGCTGTAAGAAACAGCTATGAGATAACATTTCACTTCTGAGAGAAAACTGAAACAGCTGAGAACTTCAACTCTCAACCTCATCTTAGCTTCAAAGTTTAAGCTAGATTCTTAAATTCTGATTGAAGAAAATTAGGCCCTTACTGTAACAATATGCTACAGGTTACAATTTATAAATTATGACTGAGGATCATCGAGTTATATATTGATATAATAGCCAATAAATCAGGCATTTTGACATTCCCTCTTGTATTGTTTAAAAAAAAATCTACCTTAAAACTTTGGGTAAATTTCTTTTTTCTGTTGTCAATTTTTTTGATGAATAGCATGTAAAATAAACCATACTGTCTCAATAACTGCATTAAACATTAACAAATCTGTTTAGGTCAACTACTAATTAGGACTACAATGTCCCAAATCTCAGTATATGAAAACAGTATTTCAAAGGTAACCAAATCACATACTTCCAGAGGACTTTCTAAGCATGCATTTTGGGGTCATATTGGCCACATATTAGACAACTGGTTTGAGTGGTTCTCAAATGCAATTAATAAAGTATTATCACTAGTGCAATACACTTTTCATACTTAGCAGAAGTATGTAAATTGGGATTCAGCCCTGGCCTACCTCTGACGTGACAGAAACGTGGTTGGGTGGGTTATTGTAAGTAAGCATGTAAGTAAGTGGGTCGGTTGGTTGGATCAGATATAAGCCTTTCAAATGCTCTTTCCCTGAAAAAAAGACAGCTTTTTCTGTCATGTATGCTGATGAGCTACACTATTAGTATCAGTGATCTCCACTATCCAGGAACATACAAAAGCTGTAAAAACAGTGCAATTTCACTATCTGGACAGTTCTGGCCAAAACTTCTATTTACAAAAAAAAAAATTTATATATATATATATATATATATATATATATATATATATTTATATATATTTATATATATATATATATATATATATATATATATATATATATATATATAAAAATTAAAAACACTTGACTTAACTATTATGTATAAATGGATTCTAAAGAGAAAGTCTGCTTGCTAAATATCCTCCATTTTATTCACATAAAGTTCTGACCGATGAATGTGGTCAAATGGTGGTTAAGTGCCAGCACAAAGGTCTGCTAAGCCTTTGTAAATGATAGTCATAAGAAAACTGGATATAAGAACAAACTACGATTTATTGACATTCCATCAGATGACATCTACATGAATTAATGCTGATAGAGATTCTTTAAAGGCAAGAGCAGTGGCTTCAATATTTAGAGCCTGAGGAATTTCTGTAAACAGTGAAACCCAACAGATACTTTTTTATCTGGTCAAGACAACAGACGTCCTGGCACGCCAGCTAGCCTTAATATCATGTCTGACGTAACACTTTCCCACAAAAACATTTTTCCATAGCACATTTATAAAAAGATCTGAGGTGGATCCTCAAGACGGGCTTGTGGGTAATGGGTGGGAGTGTGTTGTCTCTAAACAGAACTGAACTAGAAAGAGAGCAGCTACTGCCTGAAACTCTTATCCCCCAGTGAGTGGCTCATAGTGGGGGGCACTACTCAATCAAAGAAGAGCAATCCCTTGCTGAAAGAAGGCCTTACGCACACCAGATGTGCTGGAACTAGAGAGATACAACCCAAGCCAACAACAACTAGCTACACTCTAAGCCTTCACTTGATGACTGCAGATACAGGGATTTTTGCGGGACAACATCCTGTCAAAGAATAGACCGCATGTTTATTGCTGAAAGTAGCAAAAAATTAACATGGGAAAATCAGCACTGCATTAATGAAATTAAGTGTCTGAGACTACAGTCAGTGCAGAATATATTCAACATGAAAAAGAGACTTGATATTCTGCATGGTTAACATTAACCAACAGACCAGCCTACACTACCGTTCAAAGGTTTCGGGTTGGTATGGCTGGTATGATAAAAACAATAATATTGTAAAATATTACAATAAAAAAAAACTGTTTTTATATTGTAATATATTTTAAAATGTAATTTATTCCTGTGATGGCAAGGCTGACTTTTCAGAATCATTACACCAGTCGTCAGTGTCACATGATCCACATGATCATTTTTCAGGATTAGAAAAGAAAAAGAGGATAGAAAGAAAAAAAACAAACAGCATTTAATTAAAAATATTATAAATATTTGTAACAATATTGTAATTAAATTGTAACATTATAAATGGTTTCACTGTAACTTGTGATCAATTAAAAAAAAAAAAAAACATTCTGACCTCAAACTTTTGAATGGTAGTGTCTGTCCAAAAATATCCAAGGGGGGATATTTTACATTACACCTTACATTATGAAAAACAAATTTATGGAAACATTGGGAGTTTGTGTAATAATGAATCGTGCACAATAAGAAAATGAATGTGCATCATCAGAACAAAATTAATCAAAGGGAATAAATCACAATTAAAATAAAGCAATAGAATGGTTTATGATGTGCACAAATTTTTGATTTAACATTTTGTATTTGTGTGTATGTGATGAAGTGTAAAATGTGTTATTTTGCTGTATGTGAAGAGCTACTTACTTGAGTATCTGCTGCTATTTCTTCAACAGAAAACATCTGAGATGGAGCTGAAGTAAAAGACAGAAGAAAAAATGTAATATTTAATATGTATTATAAAAAAAATCTGTAAAGATTCAGCATGGGCCAGTTTATCAGTACGAGTGTCTTACCAGGTCTATTACAAAACATTGTGGGTTGGAAGAATGCCATTACAAGCAATATAATAAATGACTCGCACTCTGTCAAATACATTAATATAAACACGGCTGCGAGGTGTGAAACATATTTTTGTGTTTATGTTAAAAATCTTTCCAAGGCATAATGTGTTTATAATATGTTTGTTTTAATGGTATTCTGCTCTAAAACCTCAGAGGTTTTATTTTATTATAGATGTTGTAGGAAATCTGAGAAACCAATTAGGAATAAATCAATATAATCTATGGTTCCCTCTCAACAGGGAGATATCCACATTCAGATTCATTCATAATATGGCAGAATTTTTAGCATTTTGACACAGACTGGAATATGGACATATTTTATTATTCTACATAGCCTGCATACAAATCTATCTGGAGAAACGGACCAAAAATGGTCCTAGACACAAACATGATTACATGCTATTTGCCCAGCGTAATAGTATAATATTTTAAAGATTGATGCCGTCAAAATCAACGTCTTGACATGGTATAGACACAGTTGACACAATGAGGTGTTTTCTGAAGGCACGTGCTCTTCACTCAGAAATATTGTGATTCTGCAAGCATGGGCTGAATTGCGAAACTAGTAGTGACGATAACTTAAGTCAAGACACAAGGCCCTGTCACTGCCACCCTGGTGCTTTGGACCCAACTCTGCTTGAGAAATGATTACGGAACTGCTCTCTACTGATGAAAAGCATGAGGGACACAATAAACCAGCCATCTGTCATGTAGGAAGTGAGGAAATTGTGAAGCTGAAGGCAGTGATGGAAAGGGGAAAGCAGTGACACGGGGGGAATTGGTTGCACAGGACGCCATGGGAAATGAAAGAAAAGAAAAAAGCATTATTATAAAAACAGTAATTGAGCCCCCAGCCATCCCTGACTTTAATTTTGATGATACAAAAACAATATTCAAAAACATACCAGAGACTGAAAGTATTATTAATCAATAGCTAATGTGGCAGATGCTGAATAAGCTAACCTTCACTTTTATTATTACGTTAGTAGAAAGAGGAGGCAGGCAAGCATATAAGATAGAGCTTTATTGAACTTTGACCTCAAAGGCTGGACACATTTGACTTTCTTTTTTAAAAGGTATATTCTCAAATGCTTGAAATAAGTTGTAGACACAATTTGTGCCTACATATTGGGGATGTGTGAGGCTAGTCGACTAGTTGATTAAACGATACTGCTCCTGTTAGTCAACTTGGAAATACTAGTCGTTTACTTTTTTTTTGTTTTTTTTTGCACATTTAATGTTTTGCTTTATATTTTTACAAAGGCTACATTTAAATTACTGTCACGTTATTGTTACATTTTAAAATTAATATATTATTTTGAAAAGTGTATATCTGGAGTTAGGGTTAGGTTAGGGTTATAAAAAGCTGTTAGCTATTTACCATCATTATACATCATGATTATTATTAACTGCAATCTTTGGTTTAAGTTCAGCCTAATGCAACTTTAAGCTGTAAACGTTTAAGATCTGAAATTAGTTGAATTTAGTAACAGAAGGACCGAGATGATTTAGTGGAAGAGGAAGAAAGAAAATCCAAGAAAAAGAGAGGGAGCCACATGTATCAAAAGCATTTACAAAACCACAACAAGGCAGCCGCACACATCTGTTTCTGCCCTGCATAAGAAGAACGGGATGTAATACATTCTGTCACAGTTTAAACCAAAGTTTGTTTTAGATTCAGGGATCAAGTAGACCCAGAAGAGCTAAGATTAATGTTTACCAAATTTACAATTTAATACATATTTACAGCACAGACACTTTCTATACAGGACAAATACTTTCTATTGATCAAATACAAACTCCTTAATACAAAAAGTCAGATTTCCTTGCCTCCATAGAAATATTGCTGTTATTAAAACAAAAAAAGGGGCCAGATCAAATATTACCAATTTAACAAACTCTTAATATTTTATTCCATTAACAAAATTTTTTTTTTTTACTTTTTGCTAAAATTTACATGCTAATAAGTAATAACAGAATCATTTAAAAAATAATAATTTTTTTGTTAATTTTACACACCTGCAGCCACACACTTCTTCATATTACCTAAAGACCACAAAAATGGTAAAGTGGCATTTTCCTGCTGAATCACAGGACATACAGAGGACATGGTACCACTGAAACTTCAAAGGAGAAGAACTTCAAAACCTCTTTCTACCTGTAGAATTTTGATTGGTTCTACACCTATGAATCACCTCAATGTCACGGTTCAACAAAAGCACTCAAATACATAACTTCAGGGTGAATAAATGCCACAAAGCAGATCAACTCATCCTATGAAGCTGGGATTTCAGTCTTTCTTTAACAACAATCAGAAACAAAAACTTTTTTTTGGAGAAAAACAAAACAAAACATGTTTATCCTATAAAACATTTTTATCGTTTATCCTGATAAACCTTTTCTGACAAAGACTTCAACTATAAGGACTTTGTGATTTTATAAACGGAGAGACGAGTTGAAATGTAGTACAAAACAGAGGACTTGCCCCAGAATACAGACTTAAGCATTTTTACAGCATGAGCTCAAAATTTCAGGATGCAAAGTAATAATGAAAAGGACAGTATCTTGAAAAAAAAACATGTAGTTCATGGTCTGCAATATTTTAATAAGCATATACAAACTAATCCCTAGAATACAAGAACCATCCATGTGAATAAGCTCCTAGTATCAGTTAATTACCCAGAGTGCCAAAGCAGAACACCATCCATCCCAAGACTCCAGTATGAGCTGCAGTTGTGAGCCTGTAATAGATCTTATCACTTCTGATTTGTGTTCTTACACTGGTGGAGCTGCCAAAGTTGCTGTATTGATGCATCGCTTAAAATTTACTTTAACCTTTTGACTCTTTTGTCAGCAAATCAAACATTTAGATGGAAGGATGTGCCAAAGCCACATATTCTAAAAATCAACTAGATCAGGCACTGGCTGATGTGAAAAACAGGAAGATGTGAAACATGTACCTCCTTGTTGTATCCATTAATGTGTAGATTCGTCTGGTAAGTCAACTAAAAACAGCAAATGAAAATGCTTTTCTCATTATCATTCACCTTGGTAAAACGGTCAACCCACTTCCTAAAGACACAATGATTAACATCCGTTACTGGAGGCCTTTTACAAATTAATAAAACAAATACATCAAATTATAGTGCCCTTGAGCAATCAATCTCCATATATAAATTTAATAAATGCTGTGTGTCCTACAAAAGGCGACATGCAGAGTCAAGAAATGAGGGCCACTTTAGAGAGTAAACAAGTGAGTATGTGATTATTTTTTCAGTTTAAAAAAATGGCAAAGATTATTCAAGCTCAGTCATAAACTCTTTACAAAGGTTACATTCTTTTAATTCCCTTAATGAAAATGTTCAATCTTAAGATGAGCATGACCTGGCATGAATATTTTATGAAATCCGGTTAAAAGTTATTAGCACATCAACAACATTTTCAGTCAACAAAACCACACTAATAATGAAAGAACCCCATCTGATGAACTTCATCACACATTCTACACCATTTTCCACAAAACTAAATTCCAGTCTAAAGTTTCTCAGGAGACTCACCAAAATATAACACCATTAAAAATGGATCTGTAAAATGACCATTACGACCAGGGAATTGTTTTGCAATGTGCAGCAGCTGCTCACATTCAAAGTGTAAAGGGCATTTTGTGTGCCACAAAGGACAGTGCAATCCAAAATGCATCTTTAACGCACACTGAAAACATTGAAGGAACTAGGTGCGTTATTCAAGTAAACACAGTCAGTTTGTAAGTAAATGTAAAAAAGTGGGATGCATAAAGTTAAATTAGTTACATCTGTAGCTTAATGCAACTAATGTAGCCTAACAGAGTTGTCAATGCTTATGAATTCATTAATACAGATCATTAATAATGTTAAATCATTATTGTAAAAATAATGTTTTAGCAATTTTGACAATATGAAATAATAAATAAAAGACCTACTGAAAATGTGTTAGTGACAACCCTATTTGGGAGCAGTAATTGAAAATGCCAACAAATCTAAAACGATGATGGTACATCATGGATCACGTCATCATGGATCTTTGAAACTATGTAATTGGAAAACTGTCTCTAATGGTTGATATTCTTTTATGTCCATTACTTTTCTTAGTAGTAACACAATTTTATCAGTAGATTCAGGGAAAAAGGTGTTAATGGAAGCCTTGACAACATCTAAAAACATAGTAATGTCAGACTGATGTGCCCTAAAAAGCCTGTTTTTTTTGTTGTTGTTTTTTTTTTAAAGCTTTGCTTCAAAATGCATCACATTGACCAATTTAGAACTCAACAACAGTAGGCTTGGGTATCGAGAACCGGTACCATATTTCCAAGAACCGGGGATTCCAAAAAAAAAACGTGCATATCGATTCCGCTTTATGATTTCTGTGTTCGCATTTTAATGTGATTTTAAACCATTTAAGTGCAAGAAGACGTGAAAGAGAACTTGCGCACTATTTTGTATGCCGCGCACAAACACATCTGAAGCGCAGCCACAGAGAGCCACTGTTTCAGTGCATGTTCCTGGCCTGTGTCCGTCTCAAACCGTTCTGCGTTTTTCCACTGCAGAAAAGGTAGTTCCGGGTCGGAACTAACTTCTCTTTCCTATTTGCTTGAGCTTGAACGGACCAATATGCACAAAATTGCATCAATATATCCTCGTAAACACAGTCGGATTTGTCTTAAGTGAACGTAAACAGATGTGTATGGGTAACAGTATTTTGGATCCGTGCATTCGGTCTTAAAGTGACCGCAGCCTAATAAACGTAATAAATGTGCCACCTGTCATTAATGTTAGTCAAAGAACAAAAGAAAATCATTCATTGATCATAACTGAATACCTTTTGTGACTTTAATGAGGATTAATCTATATTTTATTTATAAAAAGAAAACTATGCAGTGTTATTTTATATTTGATTTCAATTTCTGTACCTGAAATTTGTATTTATTTATGCCATTGCTAATTTATTTGTTCTTATTTTATTACTGACTGTTTACTTGTCTTTAACCATTTAATGTTAAAAATTTATATTAGTATAGTTGTTTTTTTCTGTGATATTTTTGTTAAAACCATTGGCAAAATTTCCTCTTGTAGGCCTAAGTGTTCTGTAGGCTGCTGATTTTTGTTCACGTTATTCAGTTACAACAACAGAATGTTTTTTCAAAAAGACAGAATAAATATGTTTGATATCTAGATGTTTTGACTTTTTTTTACCTTATTTAAATCAAAACTAGGAATCGATAAGAACCGGAATTGACAAGCAGAATCGGAATCGATAAAATTGAAATGATACTCAACACAAAGCCACATAGAATAAATACTTATGTTTGATACTTTATAATTTCCATTATTCTGCTATTTTTTGTGAGCTTAATTTTTTTTTTTTGTCTTTGTTGTGAAAATCAATAAAAAAAGCAAAAAGCAAAAAAAAAAAAAAAAAAACCAAAAAGGTAATGCAATAAATTCCAACAAAATGACTGAATAATGAGAAAGGGAACAAGGAGCTCTCAATCACCTAAATATCAAAGTATGTGAAAGCCTGTGAGATAAAAAAAAAAAAAATTCTCAGAATCCATTTCCTTGGTGACTGACAGGTTCTTTTCTGCCAAAGTTAACATCCCATGCCTTGACCTAAACAGCTCACAGGATGATTACAGAGCAAAAGACCTGTCAATATTGCTTTAAAAACAGCAGGAAATTGGCTAAAGTGCTCTGAGACAGGAAGTGAGCCAATGAAAAATCGTACGAGACAGTCAGGAACAGAGCACAGAGAGGGTACTGGAAATGATTTAGAATGTTTCCACACCTGAACGTGTTCTCAATCTCAGGATCCCAATAACAGTGATATTTAATACTAGAGATGTGGACATTTGTCGTATTTGATGTGGACTAAACAAAGAAAGGCAGGGAGGAACTGCCCTCAGGTTAGGGTTTGAAAGCAGTTGTGGTCAAACGGTATTCATTTTGTCACATAATCCAAGACAAATCAAAGCAAGTCCAAGGATCTATTCAATTTTTGTGGCTAAATGAAATGCATACTTGTTATCAAGACCACATTTAGGTGTATACCTAACTGATTCTAAGTATAACAAAAAGAAACATTAAGAGACAGCTTAAAGGGATAATCCACCCAAAATGAAAAATCCCATCATCATTTACTAACCCTCATACCATTCAAAACATAAAAAAACATTGGTAACACTTTATTTTAGGGTTTTTTTTAACTAGTTGCTTATTAGCATGCATATTACTAGAATATTGGCAGTTTATAAATACTTATTAAGCACATATTAATGCCTTATTCTACATTCTTAATCCTACCCAATACCTAAACTTAACAACTACCTTACTAACTATTAATAAGCCGTAAATTAGGAGTTTATTGAGGGGAAAAGTCGTAGTTAATAGTGAATATGTGTTCCCTATACTAAAGTGTTACCAAAACATTTTAAGAACAAAAACATTTTGTGAAATGCCTCACTGTTATTTTTTTGCTCATACAATTGAAGACAATGGTGACAAAAACTGTTTTGGTAACTAACATTCTACAAAATCTCTTCTTTTGTGTTCCGGAGAAGAAAGTCATATAGATTTGAAATGATATAGGTTTGCAATGAGGGTGAGTAAATGACAGAATTTTCATTTTTTGTTGAACTATCCCTTTTGTATTGACCACCTACAATTAGCACAAATACAAGGGTGGAAATGGTTTGCTTTCAAACAGAAGTACCTGCTGACTGACACGTCACTGAATGTAGGGCTTGATGATCTTGATGGAAGCTCAATTATCCCATCCATCTCTTCACTCTTTACCTTCAGCAGTGCAGAGACAAGAGGCTGGGAAGCATTCTGAATGCTGTTGTGTGCACCTGTTGCAAAGACATGGAAGAAAGAATACATGTCAGTTATGTACACACCACTAGAATACAATCTTGTGTAAAAACCTTGTGAAATAATAACCCCCCTTGATTTGTGTAAACATACTTGGCAATAAAGCTCTTTGATTTCTGATTCTGATATCATTTATTGGGATAACCATTAGCTTGTTTTTGTTTTTTGCTAACTTTTATTAATAAACACTTCTCAAGTAGATGTAGTCAGGGTTCAAAATTCCTCATCAAGGGCCAATTGTGAGTAAAAATTGGTCTCGGTCAGGAAAAAAATTAGTTACTTGTCATTTGTGTCACAGCAAAAGCCACACTAACAAAGGTCGGTGCTTCTTGCCACAAATAAATAACTAAATTTAAGACAGTGGATGTATCAATACACACCCTATGTAATGTGTTTTTTGCAAATACAGTTTGATGTTTTTGGAAAATTACAGTATGAAAAGGGTATTGTTGTTGTAATGATCAACACGCCTCTGAAATCTATTTTTACACATAGTCTTTACTAGAGAACTGACAATTCCAAAATCAATTGCAACTAATCTGATTGTTCTGGCACTGACTGATAAAGAGATAACCAATCCAGACTGCCAAGTCGTATATTTCTACACTGCAAACTGCTTATTGACTCTGAAGTCCACCTATAGAGCCATTAATGCTTTGGTGATAACAGCATGAGGCCGGTGCCTTATCATCAGAGTAGGCGATAGGGTCTACAGACTCGTTTACTGCAATTGTCAAGGTGCCGCACAAAAGTACTTAAGTTTCAAACAGTGTTTATGTGTGTGTGAATGAACTGCGAGTACAGTGGTTGTAGATTTGAGATGTTTATGAACTCTTTATTTTTCCATACATTTCCTCAAGCCCTAAAACTAGATAAAGATAGTCTAATCAAACAAATAACACAAAACATTGCATATTTTCCCATGTTTATCAAGTAAAATAATCCAAGATTCACTGGCCCTCATTTATCAAACAAAATTTGGCATTTATCAATATAAGCGTGAGCGGTGGCTATGATCAAATCTCACGTCAGGTCTCAGCTCATGCACGCAAGTTTTTGAGTCAGCGGGAACTTGCGTGTGCAGCATAGTAAATCTGGTGGAGAACTATTATGAGAACATTTAGATTATTTTCCTGACCGACAATCACTCAGTAACCGATCATTAACCATTAAACGACACGATTAAAATGTCAAATTAAAATTAAATTAGAATAGATGTGCGTCTTAAAATACCACAAATGTTTTTTTTTTCTTTCCAGGGATTTTGCTTTGTATGCGCAAATGGCTGCATCAACAGAACATTAGGATTCACATATCATGCACCTGCAACGCAGAGAAAAACAGAATAATATAGCCTACAAGGAATAAAAAAATAGGACTAGGCTACACAAAATATTTCACTGAAATAATTAACTGATTAACAAAACAAAAGAGAAAAACTGTGCATCAAGTAGGGCTAATACGGTTTACGCTCGCGTTGTATTCGTTTTCTTTATTTTATTAAAATGTGTATCTTTATTTTATTAAATCCAATTAATCGCGCAGGCGCCTCACTCACACACGCAGACCCAACATATCAGTTCTAGCATTGCTAACATTTTAGCCATTTATCAGCAAACTAAAATGCAGACAAAGTTAACACTTCTCAGTTTAAATGGTCCGCTATACATCTGTGCCAGTCGGAGCACGCAACGCCCAACCAAACACATTTTTGCGCATGTGAAGGATGATATTTTAAGTGGATATTGAAACAAGACTGAAATAGAAATCCTTGTTTACATAAGGAACAGTAGTTCAGGAAGCAATAAATGTTACATCGCGAATATGGAAACGTTTGGATTCTTCCCGAATGAGAGAGGTAGACTAGGCTGTGTGACCCCAATTCAGTTTTGCTTTAAATAAATTCATTTCTGCTTTATAATGAATGCCACTATAGCCTAATTTGTGTTTCAATTTATAATATATAGCTACTTATTTTTTGTTCTTGTTCTGTTCTGAATAAAATAAATTTAAAGGATTTTCTGTGGAGTGAGGTACTAAAATAACCAAGTTTATATATATTTATAATGCTTGTAAGTATTTAGTTTTATTTACCGGTATTTTTATTTAAATAAATTTTATTGTTTACATTTACGAGGTTGAGGGGTGTTTTTAGAGTAAGATAAATTTCTTTTTTTTCGATTGTTTTCAGCTGCCATATTTATCAACACCTGTTCACTCGTGCGAAGGAATTGGCCGCATACGAAAGTTTAATGAACCACATGTGAGCGATGTCGTAAGCTGATTTTTTCATTCGGATGTACGCTGGTTTCTACGTTCGTTTGATAAATGAGGGCCAGTGTCTTTGCTGGAAAATGTATGTGAACCTTTGCCTTGGGAGCAGTAATAATGCAACCAAATGCTTCCATAAACTTTGGATAGTTTTGGATAGTCTGCACATCAGATTGGAGCAATTTTGGTCCATTCTTCCATAGTGTTGCACGATATACCGATACTAGTACCAGTACTACTACAAAGGTATCTGCTTTTAAAAAACGGTACAGTACCACATTTTATTCGATGTGTGAAAGCAGGAGACAGGATGTATGTGCAGAGCTCTGCTTTCATTCCCTGCTGCAGGGAGTAAAATGGTGAGTATTCACGTGAACACAGTTGGATATGTCTTTAGTGAATGTAAACAGTTGAGAAAGAAATTGGATGTGTATCATTGTATTGGATCTGTGATGGAATTTTAGAACTAATTAATTATGAACTAACATTTCTTTTCTTCTACAGGCCTAACAAGCTAACTTTGAAATAGAGAAATAGTCACTAGGACTGAGTGTTTTAACAAGTGGAAAAATTCTGCTGTGCTGGCTAGACAGCATCCTTCTAAGGATAAAAAAAATAGTCTATGAAAATTGTTTTGACCTATTGAGTAATCAGTGAACTATTAACCCGGTGATATTTTTTGAAGATCCTGTGATTCAGTTGTTCTAATCTAAATGTACTCCGCCAGTAAGCGGGGCAGAGGAACTAAGTTGTTTTTCTTAAATCTGAACCAATCATATTAAGACTGATGATAATGAGTAATAGATCATGCTATTCTGACTGTGAGATGTACCTGAAATCCTATAAAACCTGCTGTATTCCTTTGATCGGAGAGAGATTCTCTGAGATTGATAAGAATTCTCCCGGCCGTGATTAAAAGCTTCGAAGGACAAAAACTGGAGTCTCTGGTTATTGCTGCGCAGCAAGTTAGGGAGCACTAGGTTGACCGAAATATTATTGGGTGTCGATTAGGAGACGCCCAAAAGATCAAGTATATTATTGGGTGTCGATTAGGAGACACCCCGAAAGACCAGGTATATTATTGAGTGTTGCCAGTAGACGCTTGGGTGTTGATTAGGAGACGCCCCAGGATTAGGCAAACTTAAGTCAGGTGCACAGGGGAAAAATCTACCACAGTTTCATGCAGGTCTTAAAGTTACAGCAGCAGCAAATCAAACAACAAAAGAAAATAGAAAAATCACCCACTGACCGCTTGTCTGAATAACGTTAATATATTTATTAAGATTCTGTGTATAATTAATTATAGAGTAAAGACTATGCACTGTTTTTTACATTTGATCATATAATTTCTTACTTGAATGCTACTGTTAAATAGTCCTACTGTAGCCTACCTGAAAAATTTAAAGCACTGTTTAATTCATCTTTCTTATATTATATTTGTCATATTGTTTGTAATTTGCATCTTTGCTCATTTTTAATAACAAAGATAAAATAAAATAAAATGATTATATTGTGATATAAAATAACAATATTTAAAAAAAAAAAAAAAAAAAAAAAAAAATGTAATTACTCATATTGTGAGATTTTGTTCATATCATCCACCCCTATCCACCTGTTCAGAACTGTGTAAGGTTAGCAAATGTGATTGTTGCAAATAGTAACATTTTAGAGCGCAATCTGAAAAGAAACTGAGGATAATGGGACCTTTGGAGTCTGTCTCTTCTGTTGAATTCCCCTCTTCTTGTTTGATCTGTGCTCTCTTGGACGTCTCCAGACGACCTCTGACCTGGGCAATCAAACGGGAAAATTCGCTACTGTGCTGCTTTCCTAAGAAAAAGAATTAAAAGGCAGAAAAGTACAGTGTTTAGTACTAATTCCAACTGTATTTTATCAATTAGTATAAGAAACTAGGAATAAGTTAATTTTTAATCAAATTCTGAATCTTGAAAAATAAGCATTCTATATCACAATGAATATTTCAGGAGGCAAAGCATATTATTAGATTTTGACAAAAGATTAATTAGGTTTTTTTTTTTTTTGCAATAACGTGCAAAAAAAAAAATGATGTGTTGTTTATTATTTAACTTATTTAACCTGGAATATTCCTTTAATATCAAATTATTATTAAATTATTACATAGTCAAAATTAACTAACAAAATAAAAAACAGACATAACAGGAAAATCTAAACGCAACTTGTACTGAAAAATGATGAGGATTATACTTCAATCTTAGCTAACAGAGAATGAATCCTGCAATGGAAAAAAAAAAAAAAAAAAAAAAAAAAAAAACAGGACCTCTGAAAGCGCTGGCATACCCAGGCAGACCATGATAAATGTAGTGGCGAAAACCAACAGAAGCAGATGAAAGGTCATATGGCCTGGTTTTAAAAATCACATCAACCAAAAGACCCAAGAACAGATCAGCTGAAATAATGACGACTGAAGAACAGTGGGAGAAAAGATCCAGGGATCCAGCACAGTTCACTATCACAGAAGCACATCGCTTTTAAACAACAGCAGACCCTGACATGCATCTGTGTCTGATTTTGTTGCAGCATATGAATCCTGTTTCTAGTATATTTGATATAACTGAACAGGCCTAAGGGTTGAATTGATCATATTTGCATTCTATCCATAGCACACATTATAAGGTTGTCAAGGCTAAGGATTTTTTCTACAGGCCTGATCAGGCCAGTGGTTCAAATTTTTACTTGCCCTGCCAAAATTTTCATTAGCCCCACTATAAAAAAGTAATAAATAAATACATTTAAATAGTAATTGTTTTCACTGTGTTTGACCCATGCAACCTTAAATAAGGTTATGACACCAATTTTCAGATATCAGTGAAATTTCCTGATTCCAATTTTGAAACCACAGCAAAAACTACTAGCCTAACTAATATAAATCTCAAATATTACTCAATCCAAATTAAACAGCCAGTAATAAAATAAGAACAAACAACAGCAATAGCACAAATAAAGACAATAGAACAAACATACAAAAGAAATGAACAGAGCTTTTCAGGATTTTCAGATAGGTCTAACAGTAGTTTTCAGGGAGGCTACAGAGAGGGAAATAAAAAATAAAAAATAAATAAATAAAATCAATAATCAGTATGTAATCAAATGTAAAATAACACTGCAGTCTTTACTGTAAAAATTAAATGTAGTTTAATCCTTATTAAAGTTACAAAAGTTATTCTGTCAAAAGCAATGTGATTTTTTTTTTCTGTCCTTTGTTGTTTGATTAACATTAAAATCACAGACAGCAGAAGGAATATTAGGCCGCTGTCACTTTTAGAACTAATGCCCGGATTGAAAAGTGTTAAAGAAGTGTTGTATTTCTCAACTATTTACGTTCACTTAAGACATAACCAACTGTGTTTACGAGGATACTCGCAAAGATGGGCATTTTGACATAATTTTGCATTTGTGACATCAAGTTATTGTATGTATAAGTGTAAGTATGTCCATTTTTAGACATTAAAACTGGCAAGGTAGCCTGATATCCATTCTAATACTTCATACTGCAACAGCTGAAAGTCCATTTTGGCAATTCCATTAGAAACCCTGTTTAGTGATTTAGACCCTATTTAGTTTTCATTCTTCAAAATTAGCGAAAAAAAACAAAAAAAACTCAATTCCCATCTCTAATTTTGTTAGCTTGTAATTTTGTCATTTTTTAACTGCGTGTTTTAAATTGTTTTGAGCGTTTGTACATTCTGTATTTTTAATATATTAGGTGCACATGCACAACTGTAGTATGCTGTACCATGCTGTTGATTAGCTGATGTTTCGCTGTTGCACTGCAATTTCCTTCACACAATCAATAAAAGTATCTAACATCTAACATGCAGTACAGGATGCAGACCTTAATAAAGTTTTAACCCAAGCCATGCCACCCGCCAGCTGTATCTGATCTGTCTCTTCTTGCACAAGTCATTCTTACGTTGAAGACACAATGAAATGAGACCCTTCTTCCAGAGCCAACATCATTTTATATTGTGAAAACACTGTCATATCAAACAGGCAGTTCTTGAATTTATTCATTTCTGCTAAAGCTGTGGAGCTGCTAGAATAACAACTAAAAAAAGCCCTGAAGAAGTGATGTATGGATAGCTATCACAGCCTACTTTCATAATGCTACAATGCTTTCAACCTGAAAAACAAAGACAGGAATGGGAATGCTAACGGATAGCTTTCTCCTGCTATTTCAGATCTCTTTGGGTGCAGGAAAAAAAACTTCACAGCAGATCTTGAATTTAACAGGTTTTCCTATTTGGTCATAGTCTACATTAAAATATGAACATGTTGTGAACATCTTGAAACAATTACTAAGAAGTGGGTGAAGTGTTACAAGACATGCAATGTCTAAATATTCCGTTTCATACTCAACTCATAGTGCGTCATACTCAGGACACTTAGAAAAGAAATCTGAGGTTTCTTCATGGAAGACTAAAGTTATTTACTATGGAAAAAAAGCAGGCTCAAATCTGATAATGGCCAGTCACCCGACAAGCTCTTAAGTTTAGTATCTTTGTGTATCTATATTATAACAAACACATAAAGATAAAGAAAAATTATTACAAATGTAATGACTAGCAGAGCTCCCATTATAATGTACAGACTAAACTGAGACTCTGCATCAGAATCATTCAACAAAATAAACCTCTCCATGCAACACATATGTGCCAAAATTCAAAACGCATGTACAAGAAAACAGATCACTGCTCTGTTCCTTTTCATTCACTCATTTCTGACAGACTTAGTGGAGATGGTTGGATTGAATATGGGTAAATAAAACATATAATGCTACATGTATATGCATTTTCAAGAGAAAAAAATGTGGTTCCTTGTAAACATACAGATCCTAGGGGAAAGCACATGAAAAATTTAATTTGACATGAAAATTTTAAATTAGGTTTCCCTATTCCTATGGTGTTCACACATTCAATTTTTAAGGATGTCATCATAGTCAATCAGGGTTTGAATGGCAAACGGTAAATTAGTGGTTAAATTTTGTTTAATAAAAAAAAAATAATAATTTTTAGTTGTACATTATTTCTAACCATTTATACCAAGTCAGATACTGAATTTTCATTCTGCAAATGGCCGACAACCTTTTCAAACATCCATAAAAACAAAAATAAATGAATAATAAATAAATAAATAAATAGATCATTGAAGAAATATTTTCATTGATATTTGCGCTGTTGCTTAAGGGTGAACTTTTGTTTCATTATCGAAGATGAACCTGTTGTATAGAAAAGCTAGATTTCTGGGTGTGTGTCTTATTCACACCGTATCATTTCCCCATTCATCGGACACTCCATGAGGCTGGTGAATCATCAAGCCCCTTTGATGATTAATCAAGAGTTTATCTCGGCATGGCTCTATTTATAGAACCCCTCTGTGCTGTGCATCAATATTTCAACATCCTGTCTCAGACATCACAGCCTGGCTTCTCTAATCGCACAGTGGCTTTAATCTTTTCCTGCTAGGTCAATTTTACATGACAAATATGGACCATGTTTTCACACTTCCTGAAAATTACACCAATCCACCTTAAATGGCTTTGTTTCTAATGTTGGCCTCTGGGAGGAGGTTGTTAGGGTAAGTGGCTTTTCATTATGGCAGAGACGCCACTAGGACTAGCAGCTGTTACCTGTGCATGTCAAATAGAGACATGGTTTGAGCACCAGGGACTAAACCTTAGAGTTGAAGTTTACAGAGGGCACAACATTAGGAAATGTGAAGACATATGTGAGGATAAACATCCATAAACACAATTAAAGCAATAGTTCCCTCTTAAAATGAAAATTCTGACATCATTTATGGACCCTCAAGTCGTTCCAAACCTGTTTGTCTTACTTTCTTCCATGGAACCTAAAATCAAAATTGTACTGGTCTCTTTTCAATGCCATTAGTCCCTATAGAGACTGAGGAATTCAAGCTTAAAAAAAAAAAAAAAATAAACCAGAAGTGTCATAAAACGGTCCATAAGACTTGTGCACAATATTTTAAGACTTCTGAAGTCATATGATAGCTTTGTGTGAGGAACAGACCAATGTTTTTCATTAATTAACTCCTCTATTAGGCTATTAACTGCTACAACTGGAACAAGTCAGCCTAATTGTGAATAAATCTTTCAGATCAGTTTTGTGAAGCATATCAACCAAATGAATGAAATGATCTGACTTAAAATAATGATTTATTCACAAAATGATGCAAGCCACTTTTATATTACTTTTATGGTGCTTTTTCCTATTTGTAGCTTGAAAGCATCAGCCCTCATTCATGCGCAGAGAAAAATAAATCAGGTTTGGAACAACATTAAAGATTTAAATTGTATTCCATTAAAACAACACAAAACACTTGATATAAACTAACTTACAACCTTGCTCATTTGTACCTGATCCCCTTAAAGGCAGCATAAAAGTACGCCCTCTCAACAGAAGTCCATTAAATGGTGGACAGTATCTTTAAAGCTTGGAGCCCATTGTCTGATTTTTTTGGTCTAAGCATTCTGAGCTGGGTCACTAAGGCAGATTGGAACATTTAATGAGGTAAGATCGATCTTGGGACCCTGTTGGTATTGTCGTATTGATCACCACCTTCTTCTCCAACCCCTCAAGGGATCTTTCTGCCTTACTCTCTCACTCCTCATATACACACTCAAACGCCTAGTGAACTTGGAGTCACAAAAGGCAAAGGTTTCTGGAAAACATTTTGGCTGAGAACTACTGAGGATAACTGAAGTGAGATTATTTATATCGAAATCATCAGGAGAGAAACTTAAAATGAAAGTGTGCAGCTCTATTCAAGATGTAGCTAAATCTGTTTTCAGTTAAGAAATCTCTGCACCACAGTTCTGCATAGAGTCCAAACTGCACCTGAACAAGAAGATCTGATATATGAGGTGGAAACGGAAATTGCAAATGCCCTTTCAGTGCACACTGATGATACATGGGCATAACATTAAAGCAGCAAAACAGAAAAGGAATTTTTGATGATTACGATCGCAGCTGTGCCTTCAATCTGACAGCCATTTTCTGCCCAGAAACTCACTGTAGCATGCACACCAAACACTTCTTTAATGTAATTACACAGTATTTTTATTGCAAATGATTTTGAATGTAGCCTAATGAGACTTTAATAGTAGGATTTTCTTTCAGTCCGGACTGTCTGGGTCAGTTAAAGAATACAAATGACAATCTAACCATTACTGATGTAAGTGGAATGATTCAAATGTGTATAATCTATTTTTTGCATTAAAACTAAAAAAAAAAAAGAATAAGAAACTGCCCATTTTTTTTTCCTGACCAAAATAACTTGATGGCAGAACTGAACTAGACTCATCACAAAGACTTAGTGTACACTATACACATTAAGTAATATCAAGAATGGCTTAAAGGATTCACCCCAAACACTGTAAAAATAGTGCTGGAGCCACATGAAAAAAAAAAAACATATGCAAATATCCTTAGCTGATAATTAGCTGCAAAAATACAGAATGCATATGCTCAGTCAACCTTGAGGTAGAGAAAGTACTCAATGTTATTCAGCACATATATCAAACAGACATTTTTATTTTATAATGCACCGGACAAACAGGAGAATGAATCTGACCCTGTTGTGACATCACTCAAACATTTTTTACAACGGTGCAAGGACAGCGCATCCTCTACACCTCTAAACTGACAAGAGCAACAGTCTCATTCTTTATTCAATGTCAGTTTTTATAAGTCAGGACTTACGGTACTTTGAGTGTAACTCCTCAATTTCTTCAGTTGTCTGATTCTTTGTAGTGACGATTACCTGTCAAACACAAAACATTATGAGAAAAAAAGAAAAAAAAAATCTAAAAGCTATAGTTGTTTCAATATGACTGCAACTGATGTTTCCCAACAAACCTAACAGAAATACATATAGACACTCACACATCTACATATCCTGTATATACAGTGCTTAAATTTATTACACCACCAATCATAATAAAGAGAAAACACAAATATTTCAGGAATCGGTCAAAACAACGTGTTTAAAACTAAGTATTTTATTGTCATTTATTAGACAAATAAACAAACAAGTAAATAGTCTTTATACACACATAAAAATAAAAAATTACATATTTTATTTTTATTTTATATGGCAGCCTTTGGCGTTGATAACAGCTTGCATTCTTGCTGGCATTGTTTTTATGTACTTTTCCACAGTCTCTTTTGTTATTGACTTCCAAATAGTTTCTAGTTGTTCCCAAAGACTTGCTTTTGATGAAAGTTTTGTGAACCCATTAAATCACAACAATAATTATATTTTAGCATTAGAAACACTACTGTGACTAAAGAGCTTACACATACTTGTGTGTATTAACCATTACAGAAACATAAATTATGATTTTTGGTAATCTCCAATATTGTTAGTTTAGGGCAGCTGTAGCACAAACCTAACATTGGGTGGTGGTGTAATAAATTTGTTAAATGTATTTATTTATTTTAAAGAAATTACAATCCATAGTAGTACATACAGGTTTTCGTTTACTGTCCAATTGATTCTTTAACCTCTCATTGTTTTCAACTTCTTTGGCAATTTCTTCAGCTGTTAACAAAAGAAAAAGCAAACAAATTTACTATAAACTACAACCACATTTTCTGAAGACTTAAATGACCAACATATAAATCTATCCAAATACAAAAAAAAAAAAAAAAATCCTCTCAATTTCAAACAGCATCTATTTCTTGGTTTTCTTGCATTTATTAAAGCACACAGGAGGAGGCTCATTTACAAATCATTCTTGATAACTGGTTGTTTCTGTACTGTAATTCATCAATTCAAATCTGCCATTGTATATGACAAAAAAAGAAGCCCACAGGTAATGTGGAAAAAACACAAAGCACACTCAAACAAGTCCAGCTTTTAAACAGAAACCATGGTAACATGGGATGAATAAAAGAAAAATAGAAGGTTTCCTGTGAAACCTTTGACAGCTCAATGAAAAGAGATAAATTCAGCTCTGAAAGGGTCAGTGAGAAGCAATGCAGTAACTCAAAGAAAACTTGAGGGATGAAACAACTGTATTTTTCCAGCAGCCCTGTCATCTTTCTGCTAGGGTCCCCCACAGGGTGACTAACTCCAGCACATAAATTACATTCCACCGCCTACAATCACTGGACAGAGAGAAACTGTACCCAGCTAAACTCTCTTTCACCAGCAATACATGCTTGGCCACAGCATACAGCTGTCATTCATTGTCATGTTGAAACACATTTACATGCACTCTTGACCATGTTTTCAATGCCTATAAAGGAATGTCTCACCATCCATTCGGTTATTGATCTCCGACCATATACCTGCTTTGGGGTTGAGTGAATCACACTGTGCGTTATAGATGTGGGTGAATTCCTGGTGGCGTCGCACGAGCTGATCTCTGCTGCCTTGAGCGGACAGGTGGCATTCTTTAAGCATCTTCTTGAGCTTTGGAACCGTAATCAAAGTATACAACAGCTTAGGCATCGCCTTACGCCTTCCACCACTGAAACACAAACGCATGCACAAGTCCAAGGATCATTTATAGAAAAAAAAAAAATAGTGCTTAATATAATGAAAATTATACAGAAAAGAAAACTAGTTGTCAAAACAAATTTACAAAGACAGTTCCATTTTTCCACTTTCCATTCAACCATTCAAATTGAAATTCCTGAAATGATTCAGTCATTGTACAAACATGAATGTTTGATCATTACAGTTGTTGTTAATAATATTCACTAATTCTTCCACAAGTAGTATAGTCGGTTAACTGTGGGCTATTGACCATTTCAGAGAAAGGCAGCAACTTGGCACATTAATATAAAATTCTCCTCAAGTACAGTAATAAGTGTGTGTATCAGCTGTTTTTATCGATTTCATCACATGCAAAACAATGCTAATTAGATGGAGAGTGACTGTTCAGGTCATAGTACAAATTTTAATTGGAATCAAGTCTCTGTCTAGAATACTAACTATAAACCCATAACTTTATTGTTTTGATGTGTAGTTTGTGCAACTGTCATGCGACAAAGTAACTAATTCATATCTCTGGCTGACTGAAACAGGTTCTCTCAAGGATTTGCATGCATTTGGCTTAATCCATTTTGGCCTTGATGCCAACAAACTTTCCAGTTCCACCATCTGAAAAAGAAATCCCACAAACCTGATATTGTCACCGAGGCAGATTAGGTGTTACCTGGTACTGGGTTGTATTTTTTGCCAAACATGGTACTTTGCTTTTAGGCCAAAGAACTAAATTATTGTCAAACCACAAAATTTACTACCAAAATGTTTCAGGGTTTGTCCCATGGCTTTTACGTGATTTAATGCTGGTCTTTCTCAGAAATGTCTTCCTCCTAGGCACTGTCCCAGAGATGAATCTCAAGTGGTGAAGAGGTTGTTGCTGTCAGGACAGTTTCTCTGATGTCAGCCAAATAGCTCTGCAACCCTGTCATTGTTTTGCTGGTCCTTTGGTATATTCTCTGAAAAGTATTTGTCCGGTTGCTCAGTTTGTCAGGGTGGCATGATCCTAGTTGGCAGTATTGCTATTTACTTGTTTATTAGTCTTTCCTATCTTTATATGGGTCATATCATAATTTTTTTTATCTTTCCCTGACAGAGGAAATGCGTCACATCTACAATGAAAATTGCCTGAAAAACACATTGTCTTTTAGGCTATTTCTATTCTATTCTATCTTATCTTATTTGTCATGATATATAATTTTCTTTTTATCAAATTGTTTTTATATATGTCCTTACCTGATGGGCTGATTTACAAGATAGTATTACTCATAAATTTAATTATGACTAACACAGCAATATTTCTTTGTTCTCAATTATACTGCATACAACAGCCTTTAAAAAGGTATAGTGATTAAAGGGACAATCCACCCAAAAATGAAAATCTTGTCATTTTCTCACCCTCGTGTCATTCCAAACCTGTACGACTGACTTCCTTTTGTGGAAATTTTTGGGGGAAAAGACTTTTATTCCCCCATACAATGAAAGTCAGTGGGGTCCACTGTAGTTTGGACCCCAATGTTCTTCAAAATATCTTTTGTGTTACACAGAAGAAAGAAAATCATTAAGGTTTGGCATGAGGGTGAATTATTACTTATATCTAATACTTAATATTAGGTATAAGTATCAGACCCAACACTATTACACAAAAATATAGACAGCTAAGCATGAAAGGGTGCACATTTCATTCATCTCTGTAGCATTAGTATGTCAGGATGGGCTTAAGGCCACAGGAGTGCTGACACACACCCCCATTCATCACGATACCCTCAAGGTGTCCAGTAAATGAAATCACCCTTTCTGTCAATCAGACATACACACCAAATGTCTGCCCTTCAGAATGTCCCTCAGGTGAAAAAGGGGTGGCTTAGTAGGGGGGAGGGATGGAGACAAGCTATAATCTATATGGAAAGTTATTTAATAAGGACTGAATCCATTCTTTAACCACCATGTTAAGTACTATTCAGCTACTTTTAAAGTGGCCATAATTATTCCCCACAGAACAATGTTATCTTAAATTTTACTATCTATTCAAGAAAAGTTTTTTTTTTTTCAGCAATCAGTTTATTTGTTAAACTTCATCCAACTAACTCAGACACATGCATAAAAGGGAAAAAACGGGTTGAATAGGGTCTCTGATTAGGTAGAAAAATAAACAGGTCTAAGAATGCTAAGCTTGATGGACAACTTGGCAAACAATTTGTACAACAAAAGCACAATTTACTTGAAGAAAAGTGAATTACATTATGTAATACAGAAATTATTTCTGCTCCACTTATTGGATAAATGGTGTTTCAAGATATTTGAAATGTTTCGCCGTTTGCATCAATCCTCTTGTCCGCATTTGCTACATTGAGTGTTTGGATCCTTTTGAAACTGAACAATATCTTGCCCTATTATGTCTGAAATGCAAGTTATTCAGTATTCATTTGTTTGTTTGATTTTGTAAAACTACAGCACAAAAACTGACAATTCTGAATTTGAATAACAGCAGGTCAATTAGCAGCATCCATTTTCTAGAAAATCACTAACTTTATACTGCAGTCAAAGAAAGACAAGACAATTTGCTCCATCACACTTTACAAAGTGCTATGCATTACAGGGTAAATATTCTCCATACCTTCTCAATCCCTCTTTCTTATCATCTCGGCTCAAGCACATATCCAGATGTTTATTAATGTGCTGTTCAGGCACACACACTCCACAGACAGGACATTCCACTGCAACAAATGATTGAAAATTATTGCTTATTCGAAAAAGCACAATTAGGCAATGCACAAATACAAAGTGCTTGCAATTAAAATCTCAAAAAAAAAAAAAAAAAAAAAAAATCACAGATGTGATTAAAAGGATTTAAAGATTTATATAATGCACTTACTGTGAAGAAAACAAATCAATGCATTATGGGGCAACCCATTATCAGTAAAAATTACCCATTTTTTTTAAACACCATACACAATAGACAAAAATTACGGTGTATTAGACTGAAAAACATTTTAGAAATCAATTATTTTCAACATTTAACTAATATGCATGTTTATACCTAACATACAATATAAAAATGCAACAAAATGGCATATGTGGCGCTAGGTACCTTTAACCATCGGCTTAATGCTTTGTGATGTGGAAGGAATATCCATCTTCTCCTCTTTCACCATTCCTATTGTATTCTCCACACTTTCTTCCTTGAAGCTGCCTGGCTGTTGAACACACACCTCCATAGGTTCTGATTTTGGAGTCATGGGGGTCTTCTTTTGGAAAAAATGACTGAGGGTGTTTGCTTCCTTTCTGAGGCCCTTCTGTCTTGCTGCTTTGCCTTTGATCATCATAGCCGGGGTTTGAGGTGAAATAGGGGGTGATTCCAAATTTGAATGACACAACTTTTGCCTGGAGATAAGAAAAAGATGGAGAGTTACATACAATGTGTTAATAAAAGTGTGAATGCTAACAATGGTGCTGGAGTTTCTGGTTAATCAGTGTTTTAATCAGTTTGTGAAACATTAAATATAGTTTAAATACGGTAATGTAGTTTGCATGCTTGCATTGTGACTAAGTTAACAAAAAAATAAATATATATTTTAAGTGGACACTTTATAAATACTTTGGCCATTCAGAAATAGTTAGCATTCTATTAACTGGAATTGTGCATATACACTAGTGTACACTATTTTTTAAATGTTTTTAAAGGAAGTCTCTTATGCTCACCAGCTGCATTTATTTGATCAATAATATAGTACAAACGGAAATATTGTGAAATATTGCAATTTAAGATTACAGTTTTACTATTGTAATATTTTAAAAAATTATTCCTGTGATGGCAAGGCTGAATCTTCAGAATCATAACTCTTTCAGAAACCATTCTAATATGCTGATTTGGTTCCTCAAGAAACATTTCTTATTATACGGTTGTGCTGCTTAATATTTTTGTGGAAACCATCATACATTTCATGGCTCTTTGATGAACAAAGTTCAAAAGAACAGCATTTATTTGAAATAGAAGTTGTTTAATGCACACTTTACTAACCCCAAAAAATCAGTCGTGTATAATGACTTTGCATTCAAAGCAATTATAAACCACATTTTACAAATACATTGTCAAAAAGGCAGTATCCTGGTTTTGACTGGACTGAATGGTTTATCCCACACTTGCAGAGATAAAAGGGTCTTCCACATACTTTGGGTCATGAGATATATGCGAGGGACATGTAATATGTAATATCAAAAATTCAAAACTCTTGAAGAACATAAAATGGGCCAAGGACAAAAAAAAAAAAGGTGTTTGAGCATCCTTCATCTGAGCCACTAAGGTGACAATTTGTCAGTAAACGTGTTTTTGACAGCAATGCTGTGAATCTCTATACAATGTGTAAGCCATCGAATATCTCCCCTTCCCCACTGAGGAAGAGTGAGAGACGAAATAGTGAAAAATAATTTGAAGGGAGGACAGAAGGGCAGAAGGAGCGAGAAGGAGAAAGGAGTACATAAAAGGAAGTGTGAGAGAGAGTGAATGCAGGCAAGCACCTGTCGGTTTCGCAATTCCAGTGGAAATGTGGAAAGCCAACAAACGCAGTGAGTGGCTGTGAGGCCATTACTGAGCCATAAAGTGGAGTCAATGAGGTGTGCAAACGCCACTTTCCATATCGAAACCTTTTATTTCTCTTTGTCTGACTGTTAGTCCACATATATGCACACAAAACTAAACGCTTAAAAAAATGTGAAGAAAAGAAAATTGGTATAAAAGTGGTTGTGACCATTTTTGGTCTACATTAACATCTGAACATCAGTTGACATCAGTTTCCCTCCTTATATGTCAATGCTATTAGAAAAGATCTAACATCTCAACAAAACCCACAGACCAAAGCTAAAAGGGGAAATAAAATACAATCTTCACCCATTACCCTAAGAAAAAAAGGAAAGATAAAGCCTCAATCCCCATCTTCCTGTTAAGCTAAAAATAAGATTTAATACATGCTCTGAAAGCTCCATTTACAGGATGGCACGGTGACTGAGGTTATTAAAAACTCACTATGTGGACCTATATCTCAACATAATACCTCTGGCCCCTAGATGAATAAACAAATGTGTGTTTGTAGGTTATCTGCAAGAGTCAGTTGAGAGTAAATGAAAATGTCAAGAAAGATTGTAAAACAGCCTAAACAACAGGATTCAGGACGCTCATTTTATGCACTGATTGTTGGCAAAATTGGGAAAATGTGTTCAAAGTATCTGAGAGTACATTGTATAATATGTTCTTCTAAAATATCAATGTGTAAACATGTTTATGTAGAAGTCTTAAAGACAGCAGGAAAAAAAGAAAATAAAACATGATCAAAAATGGTTGTTTGGAGAAATAACCTTGACTAACATAATAAAGGGAATGCAGGCAAAAAAAAAAAATGCTAAAAAAAAAAAAAATATATGAATATGAAATGCTAAGAAAAATATGATCCCTTTAACTAATAAGCAACAAACTATCCTAATTGTTTGTCCTTTCTTCAGTAATGCTTTTAAAAATCAATTGCAGTCTTGTACCTACAGGCATAACCACCCAAACAGCAGGACCATAAAAAGCAGGCCACAGAAAATCCTTTCTACTTTCAGTCCCCCAAAGCGCTGATGTGAATCCGGTAAGGCAAACAGAACACACCAAGAAAATTTATTGCTTTAGTGAACCAAATATGTTACATAATCACCAGCACATTACAGCTAAGAAAACAGGACAAAGTAGAGGAAACGCAGTTTTGAACAGGTTTATAAAGAATAGCCATGACTGAAGAGTACATTATCCTGGATTTAAAACCAAGTATTTGATTTAAAAATAAAAATCAGATTTAAAAAAAAAAAAAAAAAAATTATATATATATATATATATATATATGTATGAACACAGCTTTCTATAGCTTATGGGCTACAACTGCAAAAACTATGTTGTGGTCAACATTTTAACAAAGCCTACGAAGGCATTTAAATAACGCTTTCCCAGTTTGAAAGTGAAATTTCATTAAAGATTCAAAACTTGGATGTCTTTGGAAGCTCACTGATCTTCTGACAAAAAGAAAAGGAAGAGTCAAAGGCAGTGAGCTTGCAACAGCAGTAGCTCAGAGGGGTCGATATTCAGACCTGGAAATGCAAGGCTAATTGCACTCATTGAGACCAAGGAGGTCTATAATATTGGGAAAAACTAAATTAGCATTCCCATTCAACTCAATGACAGCTTCCCAGCTCGCGCGGGACAGTGGGAGATTTGAAATCTGTCATCTTTGCTAATGGGCGCTCAGCTTACCTGAGCCATGATTATTCCACCCATTCTTAAAAATATATAGTACAGTTGCACGATTCATGAGAATCATGATTTTTTTGTTTAAAATAGAGATCACAATTCTCCCACTATTCTGAATAGACAACTAAACAAAATAACATGTAATTTACTAGAGGTTCCAACATACTAATTGCTGCAGTCTATGTAAATTTTGGCCCTCTAGTGGTTAAAAAGCAAAAATGCATACATTTTGCAGAAGATAATTCACTAATAATTGCATTGATTATTTCGTATTTGTACGCTCAGGAGAACTTCTCACGAATAACCTCCACCTAATTCACAACACATACATACGCGCATGAATTTGTTCTTAATCTCATTCTAATGATAGTGAATTTGGAGTATTCTAAAAGAGTGGCCGTGTGCACAAGGTTAGCCATTTGCATAAAACACGAACAAAATATCTCCATTTAAGGGCTTTCAGCACGACCTTTTCTTTACAGCCTTTCATCACTCTCGTCAAACATATGCCGCTCTCTGCAGACGCGCTCGATTCTTGCCAGATCCTCAAGCAAGGCCAAGTGTGCGCAATCTCAAAACCAGTTCAAACACAACAAACACATTTTATACAGACCAAGATTACAGACCTCAGATTAGCCAGCTGTACATACACGTATCTGCGTTATTCAGAGAAACCTCGCAGCTGAAGCTATAATGCAGCTTTTCTTACTCTTTCACTGTATATGATGAAATATATTTAAGATGAAATTAAATTGTATTGTTTATTTATTTTATTATAATTTTATATAATATATGTTAAGATGAAGTATAAACTTCTTAACACAATTATAAGGCCGCACAGAGAAAGTTGCTTTTTGCGTATGTGTGGTTTCAATTGTTGCTACATTTTTTTCGTAAAGTTAGAATAAATTTTATACAAACGTTTTTGGTGAATCGAGATCTTTTAAAATGTAATACTATGTACACATATATGAATGTAATAAATCACAAAAAGATATTCTACCCAAGATACACTAACCAAAGAAATGCAAAAAAAAAAAAAAAAACAACAACAACAACAACAAAGCTATATCTATACCAAAGGCCTTAATAACTGTCCCCAATGCCCTGTCCTAAAAGATGACACATGCCTTTGACATCATCACTCTGAGAAAACAGGAAATTAAAACACTGTCCCATAAGGAACCTCTCTCTTCATCCCGATGGCCATCTGTAACTCCACCGTCCAACTATATTAGGTACACTCACAGGCAAACAACACAGAGGAGATTGATGGCACCTAGAGAGACTGAATTAAAAGCCAATATCGCAAATAAAATCTACTGTGCACTCTGGCTATTCACTACCTTGCACTTTTACACTTGATGTGAGGTACATATGTGGGAAACGTCTTACTACAGGATGGTAGGTTTAACAATATTATTTATATATATAAAAAAAAAAAAAAAAAAAGACACTCCTTGTCAGTTTCTTTTGGTAAGTTTGTAATACTTTGTAAGACTTTATGTCTGTAATACTGTATGTCTGTATGTCCACAGTCTGAGAACTTAAGACTCTTTGAAGAGAAACATGGCCAAGCAGCTTCCTTGAGTCCTGCAGCAGGTGAAGTATGCCAAAGATATAGACCTGAATATTGAAAATAAAATCCCACTTGATTGTTAAAGGAAATCCACTATCTCATGGCAGACTAGGACGTTAGGGCAAATGAATTACATATTCAAGTTAGTCACGAGATGGTGAACCATATGAGAAAATGCATTCAATAAAGCACCAGAATTATTCTAAAATAAATCTCTTAATTCTAATAAATTAGCTGAATTTCTGATACTTTCAGGCAAGTTAATAAATTTTAAAGTCTCCTTTCATTAATGGATTTAGAGTTACAATGTCACAAATAGTTGTTTCATGCACATGGCAGAACTGAAGCATAAGTTTATATATCATTCATAAGAATAATATATAAACTTAGAACATTTTTGGTGCCAATTTACACAAACTCCTGTGATTAAACATATTTTGAGACAGTCAATCAGCATGTCAGGGACTTTATAGCTGAATCTAAATCAATGATATAAAGATAAATAAATAAGAATGGTATTCATCAGATTACGTCATTTTAAAAGTATGTATTATTTATAGAAGTTTAATTTAATTTTTTTTTTTTTTAAACATATTCCAATAACAGGAGTCTCTCCATATATGCAGAGTGGCATGCACCAGATTCAACCTTTACCTTCTGAGATTAAATCCTTGAGCAAATGAAAACCGAGTATGAGCTCTCACTCTGTCCATATATCAAAAATAGACCAACTTCCCAAGTATTCTCCATTCAATTTTAAGTAATTAATTTTTCCTGTTCAGTTTTATCACTACTCACTAATGAACCCTCAATTGACTTTCTATCAGACTAATATTCAGGCCCACATATAATTTGAGGTTGTAGAACTCCTCAGAAATTAATCACAAATTATTCACAGAGCGATCACAGTGATAGGCCTTCTCGATTGTATATATATAAAAAATATATATTTTTAAAGAGTTTTACCATGTTTAAACCCATTTAGCATAATTCCAGATGTAAACCATTACATTGCAAAATACAAAAAAAAAAAAAAAAAAAAAAAAGTCTACAGAACAGACCCACTGACATCTTCTAAATAAAAAATCAGCTCAAAATAAATGCTTGTATTTTGAAAAGAAATAAATTTTACCTTGCTGCTTGAAAGCTCTGAACCAAGTCATCTAATAATCTGTTGTTCCTCAGGTCTTGTTCTGTTGATGGCTGCAGGGAGAGTTCAACTAATATTATTGGTTATAAGTTCTTTACTGAAAATACTACTGAAAATATTAACTTAAATTTATTAAAATATTACAGACAGACAGACATGTTTATTTTTAATTTTTTTTACATGACTCACCATGTTACAAACAGGACACAATAACTTATAGGAGAGAAACTTCCGTATGCAAAGAGAACAAACTGTTGGAATACCAAAAAGAAAATAAGTAATACTTTAGTATCTTGCTTAGAGAAATTATGTCAATTAAAACGTCAAATGAATATAAACTGAACTGTAAAGTGTTATACGTACAGTTGTGCGAACACTGGGTCATCATGGTGATGTTGAGACACTCAAAGCAGATAGGACATCGGAGGAGAGTGTCTATGTCCTAATACACATAAGAATATACCAGATCTGATGTCAAATAAACCTACATATCCCGATTTATGACTACTGGATATCCATGACACGGTGCTGCGTGACATGTTTTTAATGATGTACAAAAACATGCAATGCAATTTATTCTGTTCAATTTCAGGGAAGCAGTTGGCACAAAACATAACAGAACATAAGCACAGAGGTGTGTTATATCTAGAAAACAACAACCACTGAAGACTGTAAAAACGTCGAATTTGGGTTAATATTCTCTGTCGGATGTGTTAGAGCTCGAGACTGCTGCAGTGCAATTTTCTTATACAGATGTAAGCGGCAAATAACACACTGGTAGCGGATTATCTTGTTTTAACTGCAGAGCTAAACAAAGTTTAATATCTGAACGTACTTTGAGACATGACAGGTTCGGCGGAAAGTCCACTTCATTTAGCTGAGCCATTCTATGCAAATTCCTGTGCTGTTATTAGCTTTAGTAAGATTTAAAAAAAAAAAAAGAAAAATTAATTTGAACTCTTGCTCTCTAGACAGCAACAATAAACTCCCGCGCATC
This sequence comes from Ctenopharyngodon idella, assembly GCF_019924925.1. Lineage (NCBI taxonomy): Eukaryota > Metazoa > Chordata > Actinopteri > Cypriniformes > Xenocyprididae > Ctenopharyngodon > Ctenopharyngodon idella. Next base: position 25,423,068 of record NC_067225.1, on the reverse strand, counting down.
GCTAAACACTTCCTACAATGGCATCACTTCCGGTTGAATTCACGTAACGTCAGTATCACACGTTTACAAAAATACCATGGTAACCATTAAAGTAATTATGGTATTTTGACAGAAACTTTTATGATTTTACTAAGGAAGGCATTAGTAAAATCATTAGTAAAATAATTATGACAACCTCAGTCAAGATTTTTTTTCTTAGTGCATGAAAAACAAGATTTGAACTTTTTTTTTTTTTTTTTTACACATTTTGTTTTTCAGATGTCAACTTGAGTGGACAGAATGCATTTTTGGTTTTAACTGAAGAGATACTGTATTAAACATAAGTAATAATACTGTGTGTATTTAACAAATCAAATATTAAAATCATTTTAAATCATGTGAAAACTATAAAACATAGGCTATACAAAAAATATATAATACAACTTCAGTTATTGCAAATGCAATTGAGTTTGTTCCCTTTCGACCAGCAGACGAAGAACTTCATAAAAGTCGATCTTTGCGTGTCTTTGATATCCGAACATGAGGACGTGATTTAATAAAAGATCTCTAACTCTGGTACAACTCTGTGGAAACCCAACTCAGACTATGTAGAAAACGCTCATGCTCCCTCCAGAGTACGCTGATTTACCCTTATTAGCTAATAATTCCAATTATGTTCAAAACTGGCACATTTCTACCATAGCTCTCCTCTCTGGGAAATTCAACTGAAATATACATCACTAGACCTATTGATGTTTTCAGACTGGAAAAACTAGCAATCAGGTGTTTTCAATCTCATCTCAAATGAGCAGCACTGGGAGTAACGCATTACAAGTAACATGCATAAAGTAATCAGATTACTTTTTGATGTAACAAGTAACGCATTATAAGAAACGTACATTATGTAATCACATTACTTTTTTGATGTAAATGCAAATTACATTCTATTAACACAAATACATTTATTTACAGCCAAAAAAAGTTACTGCAGATTAAGTATTTTTAAGAACAACAGTCACTGTAATATTATGAATTTTAGCTGAAATATAGCTATGATGTCCAATTTAGTGGACAGATAATTAATCGGAATTTCCTCCCAATCTAAAATCAATACTTGGACAATTTAACAATAATGTGACTCCTTAGATGATAATACAGCATTTTTTTTCCTGCAAGAGACTCCTAGGATAGAAGGAATGGATTGATATCCTGGAGCAACTTGGCATTTCTGACTAACCGTCGGCCATCTTGGTTAGGAGAGAAAAAAAAAATCCAAATACAACGTCTTGCCACTTGGTGGCAGTGTATAGGATGATTCACTAATGTCCACTGTAGAGGTTGATGTGCAACTGTGCCTATCAAAACCCATGCATACACAAGAAAATGCTTTTTGAATAGCTGTCCACTACTGACCTCTATGTCTGAAAGGGTTAAATTAAAATACAATATGATTGCTTTAAAATTGAAATATTTTAATTAACAAATAAATTATATGTTTTAGATATAAATGTTTTTTTGGGGGGTTTTTTTATAATTTGTATATTTGTTGAATTATATTAAAATGGCCTCAGAGCTAAATACTGTCATAATTAAGGAAATTAATTGTTAGATGTTTTTTAGTCTGGCATGATCTTGATCCTTTGATTTATTCCACAAAACAGTGGAGAATAATTTATGGCTATGGTATCCTAATATTATGAAATATTTGAAGGGGTCAAGAAGCCAAATTGTAATCCTAATATTAATCCTTAATATTAATCTTTATAGTTGCTTTTTAATAATGCTATTGTTGATATACACTGCTCTATTGTAAATATTTTGACAGTGAAAGTGAGGCTCCACAGGACTCATAGTGTCACTAAACCAAATCAGTGATCATAGCCAGGTGTGAGACTGAATGAATAAGTCAGTTCCACAGTCATGCACCTCAAGTTCTCTGGAATAACATACATAGTTCCTCTATCTTGTCTCTGAATGTCAAGGCTATGGAAAATAAATAAAAAAGTATATGTGAATACAATCTGGGGTTTTAAGATAAATCTGTTCTGTATGTTTGCTGAAAGGTTAGGCATACTGTACCATATAAAGAGAATTCATGTGAACGGGAACTTCTTTTGCAAGAAAAGAAGACCAAAGACGTTCACTTTCATGAAGTAAACATACAATTGTGAACAAAACAGTGTGTAGGACAGGGTCCCATTGCTCTATTAAACTGAATATTTTTCTTTAATAATATTGTTCTTAACAAAATATCCCAAAATTAAGAGAGTTTCATACAGTATTGCAGTAAAAAACACATTTTTGCTATACCACTATATGAGTAAATCACACGCATATGTAACTGATTACCTAGGCTTGACTTGGATAGCCAACCTCATCAAACCTAAGTGCTCCAAGAGTATGGAAAATTAAAACACACATGTTGATGCTACCTTGAGGTTCAATTGCACTTTTCAGCTGCTTATTTTACATGAATATAATTACAAACGAGGCTGACTGACAAGTCTAGGTATACAGGAATATGTTCCAAATGACTTAAACATGAAAGAGGTTATTCTCCAGTGTCTACTGGTGCCTCTCTTTGTGGGATGCATGTGTGGGCAAAATGTAATGGATAGCAAAGTAAGACTGCAGTCTTAACTGCCAAGATACATGAAAACCTTTTCGAAAATAATAAACCCATTTTGTCCTCAAGGTGGATATCATTAAATGGGGGTTCTCCGATCATCAGACCATGTCCACCAGGATTCACTTTAGATTTGGTTGTGTGACATACATTGATGAGCACCACGGAAACACCTGTGATGGTACAGAAGGGGCTTTCAGCATTGTATGTCTTGGCAGAGCTACAACTGGACCATAAAATCTGTAATTCAATATCCACAATGGGCATTTAACTAAGCTTTCTTCATTTATCTAAATCAAAAAAGTGCAAGTTTTTTCAAATGCAAGTAGCACTTTATTGACTACCTAATTGCCATTTAGCTGTAAAACAAGAAAAAAAAAAAAATGCAAATAGCAATAGATGCTATTTACACTAAGTGACAATAGCAGCATTTTCTTAGTGATATGCTATTTACACTAGGTGAAAATAGCGATAGATTCTATTTATACCATGTAAAAGTATCGGTTCTTTGCGACAAGATTAGCCTAAATTGTAATTAGATGCTATTTATACTTTATATTGGCAGATAAAACTTGCACCTCAGTATTTTTGTACATTAATAATAATAATAATAATAATAATAATAATAATAAATCCTTACATTTATATAGTGCTTTTCTGGGTACTCAAAGCGCTTTACATACGGAAGGGGGAATCTCCTCAACCTCAAGGATGCAAAAATATTATAAAGTGTAAATGATTATATTTATTCAAATTATTAAATGGATGCTGCCTTATTGGAAGAATAAAAACCCTCCCTACACCTTCCCCTAACCCTACCCAATAACACTTTTAACATTTAACATTATATTAAACACTCGTTCGCAGTTTATTTCCACTTATAGAACATTATTTTAATTTTTATTGAAAATAAATGTGAGTTCAGCAAAAGGTGGATTTGAACCCGCGTTGATCGTGTTAAAAGCCAGGTCTGCAAGACTTAATCGCTACTGCTGCGCCACTGAAGACGTTTTTTGTGCATCTTTTTTTCAAACCTGAGTGGCCCAACCAGACATTGGTGGGTGGAGCTAGTGTAAATAGCGTTAGCCAACAGGGGACGTTATTTGCACATAGTGTAAATAGACACTCCATTTAAGGCAAATGTGATACTGAGAAAGGCCCCAAAGAAAAAAGAAAGAAAGAAAGAAAGAATGGCTGATTCAAACTGTACACTACACACGCTGGGACTCTATTATTATTAAAAAGATTAAAAAGTGGCATTTTGATCCAATTCTCTGTTTGATATATTTCTATAGAGATTAATAGAATTTCAAGATCTTGCACCTATCCCAGGCTTTATAACCGCCATTGATTAACCCACATTGTTTAATTTGGTGAGGTGTCTTTCTAGATGAAATCACAAAGAACTATCTAATAACAATCACGTAAGACACTATTTAGAAGGGTACACATTCGATTGGTTGATTACACAACAAATATCAATGCCTTTGTGAGGTGTCTCAATTAAAGCATCAGATCAGGTCAGATCAATGCTGCTTTCATTGAGACCAAGCTGCACTTGGAACTTTCAGATAAATCTGGACAATGTTTGAAAAACCATCATGCTTTTCTTGGCATTGTGAAGTCCACGTATAAAATATTTATAAAACAACTCAGTCTTTAATCAGGCTCTCCTACCAAATTGGACAACCAAACAGGTAGGGCAATTGTAAGAGTGGTGACCAAAGACCAGCTTGGATGAAACAGCAGAAACTGTCCAACAACAATCTTTTCAACACTTCATTTGTTGGCCTCTTTGGGAGAGTGGCTGAAAGAAGGCCAATTATGAGAAACGCCAACAGTACTGCAGTGATCTAGAAGCAATGTAAAGCATTTGAAAGTGATGAAACTAAATTTGTGCTCCTTGGCCTGAATGCTAAGCACTGTGTTGACCAAGTAACACCTTCCCTATCATCAATCAAGAATGGTTGAGGAAGCATAAGGCCTGTACCATAGGGTTTCTTTTAAGAAACTGGAAAATTTGATGGAGACAATTAAGGGGAATATGCATAGAGCCAGATCCAAATCCTTGAAGAGAATATGTTTTATATCACTTAAGATTTATTTTCCAGAAGGACAATGACCTTAAGCAAAAAGTAAATACTATAAAGAAATGGCCTGGAAAAAAAAGAAAATGAAATATTCTGAAATGACACAGGCAGAGCCCAGACTTGAATTCAAATGAAAAAAAGATGTGTTATGACTTGAAAATTGCAGACTGAATAAAATCTTGGTAAAGGGCTATTATAATTGAATAATGGGGAGAAAAACAGTATCTAAATGTGCAAAGACTGAATTGCATTGAATAGTATTAAATTTGGGAGTTAAATACATTTATAAATGCGAGAGAAAAAATCTTTATTCTATTTAATAACATTAATGTGTTAATATTTAAAATTTGAACAGAATAGAAAAGTTTTGCAGCCCATTTGTTTTCCCCACTCAATGGTAAATAACACCCAGTTGCAGTGCCGCTAATGCACATATTAGTTCCTAATTATGCATACACATGCTTAATCTCGCTCTGATTTTTACTTGCAAAACAGTCAGTGAGATGGAACCTTTGGGGAACTCTCCTTTTCAGTGTACTCAGCTTAATTTCTATTTCCCTTTCTAAACACAGGGCTTGAACCCAGCAAGATTTGATCACATTCACTGGTCTGATCAAATCCGACAGGGTAATAATTGAAGTTCTGTCGGATGACGTGAAGCACACACACACAAGGACATATACAAAACTGAAAAATATTATTTTATCTGATGAACCATTTCCTCAGCCGTTAGTCTTTGACAATTGCACCAGTCCTTCTTTCTAGCCCAGTTTTAAGCTCCTTACAGTGGATAAAATCCATACACACATGCTTATCTGATACTGGTATATTGGATAAAATAATAATTTGTACAATTGCAGCAATGCACTGATATAAAAAGCAATGTTAATGTTTGACTGGTGACTGTCCATCTCTGGCTCAGGATCATTAAATATGAAAGCATATAAGACAGAGGCTTTTAACTATATGTTTACTTACATCTATAAATGATTGTCAGTCTTGGTTGTGGAGCATCTGGAAGAGCAAAAGCCCTGCCAATGGTATGACCCTGATGTCTTCAATTGAAGTGAGGAGGAAAATGACACAAATTGGCAAAAAAAAAATTGTTCAGGACAAACTTTGAGCACAAACTATTCACTAAATTCATATAAAACACTTTTATAATACTTAAATGATGCTTTTTAGTTATTTTTTTAGTTTGTCAGGCCATGGTCACCATTCACTTTTAGTTATTATAAAAATAAAAAAAAGCCTCCTTCATAACATCTATTTTGTGGTCCACGGAGAAAGAAAATCATTCAGGTTTGGAGAAAATGAAGCCAGAATGATCACTTTTGATCCATCTATCCTTTTAAGTGAACATAGATAGAATCACACTGATGATTTAAATAGCAAAAAGTCCCAGTTTTATTTCTTGTCCTGTGATTGTTGAAGAATAATTATGGAGGTCAATTCACAAACACATGCACATGCTCTCAGGGGACTTGTAAATGTCACAGACAATCAGTTCTCTCTGGCTCAATTCATTTCATTAGTCTGACTGATTAAATACCTGAGGATAAGCCAATACATCTTCAGCGCTCAATCTCTTTAACTCTGGCACAGTGAGAGACCTGCTTTTAGAAAGAGAAGGATTTAGACGGCAAGATAATTCTTTGCTCACTTAGTTTCTGTTTCTGTGGGAGATATCATTTGTTTTCCTTGTTTTAGAAGAATTGGAAGTTAGAGAAACACCTGGGTTTCGTTAATTAACTACTTTTGGGTCCAGATCAAACAAACAAGAAGACTCGTGAACATTGACAGAGACATATGGTCATAAACAAATAAGGATATAAAATTTCTCAGGTTCTGAAAGACATTAGATCACAAAACAGGTTGTTACCTGCAAAAGCAATTATTTGCATACAAAGATGCTCTCTCTTTCACACACACACACACACACACACACACACACACACACACACACACACACACACAGAGAGAGAGAATAGCTAGATGTTGAAGGTAACCAGATTCTTTGTCAACCAGACATTCATTGCCTTGGGCTCAGAAGGTGATATTAAACTATTCAGAGCTGTTCCACTCCAAGCAGCAATCGAGTTTGGAACAGGATGACGTTCAATTACTAAACACGCCGTCACACAGCAATCTCGTCCGTGAGGCTGCTATAGCTTGGGTTTCAATCAAAAAGGCAGCCAAATATTCTGTTATAGCAAAGCAGTGCCTATGAAATGAAAAATTACCTAAATGCAGATATACAAAACATATTTTGCTGAATAGACTCTGACACTCTAAAATGCATTTTTATATAAGTTTTATTCTATTAATGCAAATTATACCAAGTATTATAGCATAATGTGTATGGTATCAATAAAAAATTTATTACATTGTAAATAAAAACAGCACATCTCAGGTGATAAATTATGGTAGAACAGTGATAAGGATTTTGAATTTGCTACATAATGCAATGGAGACAATAATACTGATCATGTGAATTCATAATGCTTTTATCAGACTATAAACCAGTGGTTCTCAAAATGTTTTGCTTCAGATTTTACATTAGAGCGGTGACTCATGTTTATCCTTGATGGATGTGACCCCGTATTTAATATAGTCTGAGTCATACTTTCTTTTACCTTCCATAGTTTTGTTCATAGTTTTTGAGAATGAGGGGATATCAAGCAACATTCCATGTTGCCATCTGCCCAATTTGGCTAGCTGAATTGGCGCCAGAATAATGCTTGATTGGACACACGGCCTTGACGCCAACAACAAAAGGTGTGGGAAGCGTTTTAAACTCCCTTTTAAAAGTTGATAAGCATATTTATTTTTCTACCGTAACTATATACGATTATTTGCTAGGTTGCATTCTGTTATTTGCATAGTATTAGTGCAGAATTGTTTTCCCTGCTGTCAGAACAAACAGTGACTGCAATACATTTTTGGGTCATGACCCACTGCTATAAACAACCAAAAATAAGTTATCATTTTCTCAAATCTCCCCTTCAGCACTGCCATTAACATATAAACATCTCCTCCCTGAAACTGTTCAGAATTCATATGTACAGATGTGAGGATGTGAGGAGATTATATAAGCGCAGCTCTCAGACAGCCTGTCGGATCTGGGAAGAAATGTAAGCGCTTACTGACACCTGCTTTTAGGCGCTCTGACTGTACACAGATATGCAGCTGCTAAATATAAACTACACAGCAACCATATTACAGACAACAGAAATAATAAAACCAAATCATAATAATCAAAACACTTTCTGTAAAGAAATATAAGCCTGATTATTTATTCCAAATATGGAAAATGATAAAATAAACAAATTTGTAATGGTGCATTTAAAAAAAAAAGAAAAAAGAAAAAAAGAAAAGGTATTTGTGGCAGTTTTCATGAGCTTTTTGAACTCGTTTCATTGATTATTTTAAATATGTCTTGGCTGAACTTAAAAATGTCAAGTTGTTTACCTGCGGCTCCAGATTAGTCACAGGAATTTATGACCAAAGATGGTAGATTTCAAGTCGTGCATTTTGAGGGGTCTTTGAGCAAGCGCATTGAGATGAATGGGAATGCTAACAGATTGCTTTCTCTTTTTTCTTTCATACAGACTTCCTGGACTTTCCATGCAAAAGGGGTCAAGATCAAGTCACTATTCATGACAACAAAATCAAGAAAAGCACTATAAATAAAACTGTCAAATTCTATTCATTTTTCATTCCCCAATGCATGCTGAGAAGAATACGAATGACACTTTTTTTCAGCATTTCTTTAGAGTATAATAGCAAGATTCTTGTAAAAACAAATCATAAATGTTTGTGGAAGATGGTTTGGCCTTTACAGTTCTGTAGCTCTTCTCTTGTCCATTCAGAGCACAAAGTCATCTCTGGCTTCTGCATGAGCTCTTAACCTCTAAACACAGAGTTTTAAATTGGATGTTAACTGAGCAATTAGGCTATTGCTTAACCTTACCCCCACATTTATTTCACTAACTAACTGTAGAATAATAGAGTCATTAATCCTGTAAGAACTCATTAGTATTCTTAGAAAGCAGTAAATGTTGTCAGAGATGTTTTTCTATTGTAAGGCAGACAAAAATAACAGTTTCAACCCAGAATTAACCTGTTTTGTCTTTAATTCTGGTGTTGAAAAAGAGAAAGTCAAAAAAATTTCTTATGAAGAATTAAGAGTTTTGTATATTTGTACCCCAATTCAAGTTCAAGACTGAATCCAGTATGAAAATCCAGCACAAAAGCACACAGACAATTATAAAATAAATGTACATTATACAAGTAATTTGAAATTACTGTATTTGAATATCAAAGCAATTGTATGACTCAGGTCCTTGTCTGTTTTATGTCACATCATGATAGTTAAAACAAATTACATGGAGACGAATTTCAGTGGTGTTCATTTGAAGGACAAAGGGCAACAGGAAATGACCAGCTCTGCACTCATATGCTACCTGTCAGTTCCTTATGGTAACAAGACTTTTGAGGCTCACTTGTAAAATTCTTAAATGTCAGATCAATCAGCACATAATACAGCATTTGTCTGTAATCTTGCTTTTTAATGTCTCCTACAGAGAGATCAGCTTAATACGACAAACCATTAGGTGAGTCATCCAATTGCATTACCAACTGTTCCAGGTTTTCTTCACTGACTGAAGGCTATATAGCAGGGGTAAATGCAAACACACTCTTTTACTCTTGCTTGCTTTCACTCTCTTGTCTGTTTCATCCACTCACTAGTTTAAGTGGTACACTATGTGGACACACTGCATGTTTTGTAACTAATTAAGGTAAGGTATGTTAACGTGCAGCATTTCAAAACAAAGATACAGAGAAAAAAAATCACAAGGATGATATCTATTAAATACCCCAAACATGTTTTGTTTTCCTCATTCAGCCTCACAGTGTGCTCTTCCATGCATTTTCATTAGCTGCAACAGTGTGTAATTTGGCTCCCTGGAGCTGCTTATAGGTACAATTTGCAATAGCTAAGATCCAATGTCCTCTGGTACTTATTTGTAAACATGGGCAGCATCACAAATGCGGCTGGCAAAAATTCTTGGCCTGCCATATTTTATGGCTGCACGGAAAATATTCAATTGTTTTTAAACATTCAAAAAATCATGCAATGCATATTTATATCTGTGCCTCTGTCATCTTAAAATACCAGAACATCCTGTAGCTCTGTTCCAAAAAACAACTCTAAAAACTACAAAACACAAATATTGGCAAAATATTCTTATTTACCTCAAAGGAGGAATAAAGTTAAAGGTTGGGTAGGCAATTTCAGAAAGGCTAGCAATAGCAAGCTAGCTTTGAAAGCATGAGATCACACCCTTCCTTCAAAGCGCTCTTCAAAGCCACGCCTCCTCCAAAACACATGAGCGCACACAGCAGAGTCTGCAAAGTGGTGTGAGACAGCGTTAAATTACTTCATGTCTCAAAGAAAGCACATAATATTACAATAATAATGAACATAACTTACAGAGGACTGACTTGTACCACCTGACTGCTGCAGATTCATTTTGCCGTTGACAGTGTTATAGAAATGCATAAATAAGTGTCTGAGGACGTGAACAGCTCTAGGTAGAACATCACAGGTTGCCATCTCGTAATTATGGTTACAACATGGTGTGAACACAGCATAAGTTCGTTGTTTTTGTTCAGGGGGAACTGTAAAAGGTGGCCACTGTTTGTTTTTGGTGCTTGGTGACTGTCCACAACTCTGTATACGCGCTAATGCGTAAGATGTCTGCGCGAGCAGGGTGCACGGAGGTATGGAAATACATATGTTGACAGGCAGGACTGAATGCAATGATTGGAGGAACATTTTTTGGTCTTGAGACTTCCACAGAAGATTTATGTACATTTTAATGACCACTTATGCTATCAGAATGAGTTTCAACCAGTATAACAAAAAGTGTCTATAAAGAAAAAAAAAGCCTACCCTACCTTTAACATAAAATGATGCTTGCGGCCCATGCTGACAACATTTCACAAATGCTTTGTAAAAGAGGAATATTTTAGCATTAACTAACTTCATACATTCCTTCAAATGATTTTTGTGTTAACTGACCCTCACATTCAGTCAGCAAAAAAAAAAAAAAAAAAGGGGGAAACCCTTCCTTCTGAAGCTCAATAGCCGTCAATATTTTCCAAAGCCCGATTCCTGTTTATTGCTGTGAATCGCTCTCTGTCACCCCTCATCTCCTTTAGCCAGAGCCTAGCATTTAAGAACAGATTACTGCTGGATTATGGGTATGGTCCAAAGTGCTCTCTCTGCTCCCAGAGCACGTCCCTATAGCCCCTGATGCCCACTCAGAGAGAACAGAGAGCCTTTGCTCAGACAGTTAGTCTACGGCTGACTGTGTTCTCCCTTGGAGAGAAATGTACAGAATTAAAGGCTTGCTGTCTCCAGACTTCACCAGCATATAGACAGACTGCTTTTGACAAGTAAACTCAATGGCCCCTTCAGAATGGCAAAAATACTTTTTAGAAGCAGTTTTGCAGGAATTGGTAGCCTATCACCTGCTATGAAACTTTGCTCATGGTATAAGTGCACAGAAGGGTGCAAAGTACAGACATAGTGTTTCCTTTTATGGTTTAAAATACACTGCAATTAAACCCCTCAGCAGTCACTTATAATGCTGCCAAGACCAGTAAAGTGCTAATTTGCCTTTCAGGTTTACATTGACATTTACCACAGGACAGAAAAAGCGTTGGGTACTTTCTCATAAACGCATTTAAACAGCAAACAGGCATACTTAAAAGTATTTTTCCCCCACATTTATGCTCAAATATTAACATAATTTACTTAGTTTTATAATTAGACTGTTAGATGGAAGCGTTTTACTCATTTAAATTATGTAATCACCTTGTAAAGACATCTTGTAAGGGTCCAACATTTAAATAAAATAAATCCATAAATTCTGTAGACATTCGTTATATAACATTTGGACATTTTTGGACTGTTTATGGACTACAACTGTTCCCTCTTATTAGGATTTGACCTATACACACACACACACACACACACACACACAAACACGTGTATTGGGGGGGGGGGGGTCAAAACGACTTTCCGAGTAACAAATAACATGTTCATGAGACCAAAAATGATCCAAATATAAATATGTACTTTTTAAATTAAATTAGGTTCTAAAGAGATTTTTTTTTTTCTTCTTGGAAAACCAACTGAACAAGATCAAGTATTCAGTTAAAAATGAATACTTCAGTATGTAATGATGAAGTACAAGTCAAGTAACTGCTGCTGTTCTTGGCACGCATTTTCTTCCTAAACCAGTGTGAGCTTACTGTTAAGTGCGTTAAGTTCAGCTTTAAGTATGGACAAGCAAGTTCTTTCGAAAAGCTGTCCACTGTCTGAAATCAAACCACCACCACTCAAAGTATTTGATCATCATTGATATAAGCCCTCCCTGGAATCTGCTTTACCTTTATCTGGTGTGTGATCTGTCTCTTGCTTTGGGTTCTGTAATGAGGTGCTGTATCGATCCGTTGAGTGCACGTGGAAAACAGCGCAGTGAGCCATCTGCCAAACTGCACTAATTCAGACTGATTGCCCCAGCATTAGCACAATGCACAAGCAAGCATATAGGAGCTGTTACCATGGTAGCTGCAGTGTGACAGCATCACAACTTCCTGCAGGTCCTTATAAAGGTTTGAATTAGGGATGCTGAAATGACAGACTAATGTGTTGGTGAGAATACAGAATTCTAATTAATAATACTTTGTATGATGACTTAGAAAATTTAAGGTAATATTTCACCCAAAAATAAAAAATTCTGTCATCATTTACTCACCCTAATGTAATGTTGTTATCATTTTCTTTGCCTTGCAGAAAAAAAGCACTCCAGAGTGCTATGGAAACTATAAAGTTTCTTCCACAGGCCAATTGTTTCACTTCATAAGACCTCAATGAATCGTCAGGAGCCACGGGTATTAATTTTGTTTTGCCTATATGTGTTTTAGGCTCATTAGAAAAACGTACATGTGTAAACATTTTTACAAAACGCAAAATACGTCGCGTCGTGCTCATTTCGCAACAGTTTCAAACTAAAATGTCCAGTGAGTGGCGCTAAAAGCGTGTTTAGTTTTTTCCGGAACAGATGAACATGAATATGGTACGTTTTATTACGCAGGAGTTTTTACGTAGCCTATCACCGCAGTTCTGAATTGAAATGTCCAGTAAGTGGCGCTAAAAGCTTATGCTCCATCACGTTTAATAGCGTACACCTACACCTACACTAAACCCTAAACCTACCCGATAGTGTTAACAAAAGCAAATGTGATATAAAAAAGCAGTCGTAACCATGGCATTTTAGCTTGTTTTTGAACTTTTCTTTATTGTGACTTGTTTTTCCACGGGATTCGTACTCGAGCTTTCCGCATCGCAAGTACTATTCTGTACCAGCTGAGCTACCGCGAAAGCTTATTGCACTAGTAAAACTTAACATGGAGCTGAGTAGGCCTAAGTGATGCAAACACCAAAATATATTCGTTTTCAAATCATGCACTATGGTAAACAGTGTTTTTTTGGTCATAACATAATTGTGCAAGAAGCCGCGTGAAAAAAAGTCTTTATTAATCCAATCTGGCCCTGAAAACGATTAAAAGTGCTTTACTGCCTCTAGTGTCCATTTCTGTTAGAAACTGCAATGATATGGTACGTATTTTGCGTTTTGCAAAAATGTCGACACAGGTAGCCTAAGTTTTTCCAATTAGCCTGTGTTGCTATTTTTTTTTTTTTTTGTATGTTTGTTTTTTTTTTGGGGGGGGGGATGTTGTTGTTTTTTTTCTCTCTCAAAGTGACGGTAGCCATTGACTTGCATTATATTAATCACCAAGGACCACAGCTTCAGCTAAAAATCTTCTTTACTGTTCTACTGAAGAAAACCTTGGATGGCCTGAGTGTGAGTAAATTAACTGCAAATTTTCGTTATGGGTAAACTATCCCTTTAACTTACTGTAACTGCACAACAGAAATGACATATTTGTGAAAGCTTCATGGAAGGTCTATGAGAACAATGGGACATTTGAAAATCCATTTTCCATGCATTTTGATCCATTTAAATGTGGCAATGAAAAAAAATTATTCATTCCCGATTTGCCTCAGTAAAGATGAACAAGAGAAGCAATAATCAACGGCTCTCAAACCAAGAGACTTTGTTCCATTATATGATTATAGCTGTCATGGTCATGATAACGTAACTCTCACCAAGTTATTTTATAGTGAAGAGTTGGACTGATGAATAATAATAAAGAAATTTACTGCTCTTCTCACACTGTATCTCACACTGATCTAAGTTCACATGCATTGCAATGACAATCTATCTTTTCTCTTATCTCGGTTCTACTTTTGCCTACAATAACACATTTACAGACTTTTTGCATGCCATTTTTGATATCCCGCCAATAAACTTTCAGAGTGGTTTGCTTTGTCTTGACTCAAGTGAGTTATTAATTAACACACATTTTCACCTTACAGTCTATCACCAGCCGGCCAACACAATCAATCAATACATCAGTACAAAATGAATGTTAAATCGGAGTCTAAATTCCTTCTGCATTCCACTTTTTCTTCTTCTCTTTTGTGTTTCTTGCCCTTCTCTGAACTTGGAATCTAAAGACGTAGCCAGATCCCATAAACATGACAGAACATAAATGTATATCAATAGACAATGATGAAGAGATGTGTAAATTATCTTTTCTCTGGAAATAGTTATGTTCCCAAGGCCCTGGCTCATATAAAAATGAAGCAGCTCCCATTAGAAGACTATGGCTGAGTAGAATATGTAATCTCCTAGCTTTTCTAGGGGGGACAAAAATAATAAGACAAACATGTGATATTCATGAAATTGTTTTTTGTATAGTCCCAATGATCACACAGTATTTAAACACTGAATATACACAGGAAATGCGTTATGCATTATAATACCAGAACTAATACTGTTATACCCGACCGGAGAAATCATAGGCACTGACTCTTTTTTTTTCCTCAAACAAACAAAACACACTGTCCATCACATACAGCTATAATTTTAGTCTTTGGATTTCTCAATCTGATATTTTTTTTCTTCATTATATTGAGCAAACAGATTTTATAATGATAGTAAATTATGCAATTCTGATGGCAATTTTCCTCAAGGGTTTTCCATTACCACAGTAACTGCCAGCAGTTCATTTGCCCCAATAAAGTAAGAATGAGAGGCATTAAGACAGTGAAAGACATTATCGTAACATTTCCTGTTCTGACATAAACACTAACAATTAATTTTAATTACGGTGAATGTGCTCATTTGCTTGCTTAACATCGCAGAGAAAAAGCCAAATTAGAGAAACTTTCACAACATCCTCTTTCAGGTCCCCAGTTGTATACAGATTAACAATGTTGGTTTAAACCAGGCCATCTTATTATAGCTGATGGATTATTGATGGAAAAATAGCATTAAATAATTCTAGTTAATCTACATTACACTCAAACCCCAAAGTGTAGCTATAAATTGCTTAAATAACCTGGATGCATCCAGATTTATTGAGTAGAAAGTGCTGCTTGTGTGCCTGCCACTGCATGTGGATCACACGACTAACATATGTTTAAAACAATGGGTGAATAGTTCACTTGATTGTTTTATTGCAATTTTGATATAGACCAACATTTACAATGCATTTTCAAACGCTTTTCTGTGCGCCGACCTGAGGCAAGCTCTAAACTCTGCAGGACAGTGGCCCTCCAGGACCAAGTTTGGACACCCCTGAGTTAGGGGTTAAATATTCTGTCAATGTTGACAGACAGATTGCTTTTCACTGGAATCTTGTTGTGGCGTTGCGTCGGGATAGGACATTATGTGTGCAGTAAATGTAGCCTACTTTAATTTGTGATTGAAGCGGTTGAAAAAAAAGTCCACTAGATACGCATCTATCCGTGCTCACGGTTAAGCCTTTTTGAAGGCGCGTTCAACTGTAGGAAAGTGTATGGAACCTTGTGTCCACCACTAAATAAAAAAATAAAAAGGTAATTGCGACTTTTTATCTCACAATTCTGACTTTTTTTCTCGCAATTGTGAGTTTACATCTCGCAATTCTGATTTTTTCTCAGAATTGCGTTAAGTTATAAAGTCAAAAATGCGAGATATAAACTCGCAAATGCGAGTTATAAAGTCAGAATTGTGAGACATAAACTCGCAAAAAGATCTAAACTTTTTTTCTCAGAATTGCGAGTTTATATCACAATTCTGACTTTATAACTTGCAATTGCGAGTTTATATCTCGCATTTCTGAGAAAAGAAGTCAGAATTGCAAGATATAAACTAGCAATTGCGAGAAAAAGTCAGAATTGTGAGAAAATTCGAATTTATATCTCGCAATTCTGACTTTTTTCTCACAATTCTGACTTTTTTCAGAATTGCGAGATGCAAACTTGCAATTGCGCGAAAACAAACTTCCTCTACAAGCAGAAACCACAACCCTGGAAAAGGATGTAAGCCTACACATAGTTGATTCAGAAAAACTCACATTGATTGTCATGACAACACCACAGTTAAAACTCAGTAGAATGAGACATTTAATTTAGCCAAAATAACATCACTTTTGCCCACAATAATAATAGCACAAACATAATAGGCCTAAACAAACAGTCATTTTACTTGTTTCATTCAAACTATAGAAAAAATAAAATTGGCTCTGTTCACTAGCTCTGGCATGGTGCTCTGCAGTCTAAATGCTGGTTTGTTTTACAGATCACGGATCTAGTCAAAATGTTTATAGAAAGCTGCTCAGAATTTCGAGTTGTCAGAGGGCAGCCATCATATTATCACTGGGCTGAATCTCTTGGTTTCATAGCCTTGAGTGTTGATTCTGTGCAGAGTTAAAGCTGTCAAATCTGATAAGTGTAACACTCTATATGTCAGGTGAAGGAGAGGTGTGAATGGCACCTGAAGTTTATCCATCCTGCTTTTTTACTAACCTGTCCTGGAGCCAATCCTGTCACTCAGAGTGTGATACTGCGCGTTTCATTTTCAAAACTTGGTTCGTACACACACACACACACACACACACACAGACACACACACACATCCTGTGTATCAATGCATAGAGATGATATAGAATGGCTAATTCATTTATGAATTAAATCTAAATGGGACTTTTAATAAAAAATAAAGTATTTTAGCATCTTTTGGTAGAAATTCATTATCAATGAATCAAAAGAAATTAATATATGAAACTGTCAATGACAGCATTAATGAGATCTAGATCTAGCCACGCCCCCTCCAGCGATTGAATATGTCATTATGAATGTAGAGGAAAATTTAGCCAATTTAAACCTTAAACGTAGAAAAAAACAGCCATATTTATACCATTTAAATTAAATTGGTTCTTTTCATTCCTTGCTTCGTAAAAAGCAATCTAGGTTGGAGCTGTTTTGATCATTCTGAAATTAGCGCTGTTGCATATTCAGTAGACGGAAATGCATTATACATAAGGCTGTATTGTGAGGCTGTACTATTCTTCCCTGGTGTCGTGTGTTGATCTTGAATGTCAGTTCACATTGTTTTGAAAGGTTCTTGGTGGCTTTGAACATTTATCCACCTTACCAAGTCCTGCTGTCATAACACTTCATACTTTACAATCACAACAACAGAGAGGAAACGCTTTTATTTTTTAGCTATGAAAGGATCGAGTGCAAGACAGCAATATGAGGAAAACATAAACATATATCATGGAAGATGAGTTACCTACTCTTAAACATCAGAGAAACAGTACTCTAACCCCTGCATTATTCATGATGGCATTACAAACACATTACAAAAACATGCCAAAGGTGATATGCTCTTTGACAGCGTTATGTAATAGTTATCCTACTATTCTAATTTATATTATGAATGTCTAATAAATTTAATATTCTAAGTGACATTTTGACTGCAGGTTTTTTTAACAGTAAGTGTTACAAAAGTGTGACGTTATGAACTGTCTTCACAATGTCTTCAAAACAGGGAAGAGGGAAGCATGTTGGAATTAAGTAATTAATGAAGTGACTGAAAGGAGAGAGAGTGATAATATTTTTCATGTTTACGTCTTGTTTATTAAGAGTCCCTCAGGTGTAACAAATGGGATTTTGTTTATCTACACTCCACGCCTGATTGGCTGCCTATATTGTGTAGCATTATGACAAATGAATAATTGATTGGCGAGTATCTCGCTATTGCACTCAGAGAAAATCAAAATGCACTTTGAAAGACATCAGACTCACTGCGGGCTTAATGGTTTCCATTTATTACCTCAGTTTTGGCCACATTTGGTGTCACAAATAACCGATACAAAAAAGTCTGTATTTCAAAGACTTTATGATCGTTCGACTACCATCCAGAGCCCATCTTCTCCTGCCATCTAGTGGCCGGACTCAGTACTGCAATTAGGTGTATCTTACACTGATACAAGCGCACTGTACATTTCAGTAAATAAATTGGGGATTCTCACGAAAACATGTCCAGGTTTGGTTTAAAAAAAAAAATGGTGGAATTTTACAATAATGTCCCATTAGATAACGTTAGTTAATGCATTAACTTCCATTAACTAACAATGATCATTACATTTGTTACAGTATTTATTAATCTTTGTTTACATTAGTTAGTAAAAATACAACTGTTCATTGTTAGTTCATGTCAGCTCAGGTCCATTAAATAATATTAACAGATGTGGCTTTTGAGTTTAATAATGTATTAGTAAATGCTGAAATTAACATTAACTAAAAGTCAAGAAGTATTTTTCATTGTTAGTTCATGTTAACTAATTTAGTTTACTAATATATGTGAGCCATTCCACCGAATGGGTGACATTTCTGTCCCCAGGACATTGTATGTATAAATATGCATGAAAATTAACTCTATATTATTATTATTATTATTAAGCAAAGTGTCCTGAACATTAATCTAACTGCAAGTGTAAAATACATCATTTAAACATTATTAAAAACTACTGAGAACGCACACAAAAAAAATAGCTTGGCATTTGTTACATGTCCCCGCTATCTAAACCTTAACTTTATCATGAAATATAATAATTAAAATCTTTCAGAAATGTTTTTTTTTTTTCATTGTTGTGACTCCATATACCATCTATGCTAAACAAAAAGAAATTTCATAAGAAATCCATAATATGTTATATAAAATACACATTTTAGTCATGTCCCCAGGTTTTCACTCAGTCCTGTTACCCTCACACATTGCCCCCTCTAAAAAACTTGGAACATGCCACCAGATACATTTTCAACAGGAAACTGCATCATCTGGATCTTATGCAGACCATGAGAACACCAAAAGTAAGTCCTCTCATTTTAATTTCTGTATATTTGATGAAATTGTACCTATGACTGAGATCAATCTCAATGTACTGACCTGTTACCTAAATTATTTCTTAGATGTTATTTGTTTAAAAATATTAACTTTAGGTAAGTTACTAGAATTTGCTTAGTGTCCTCATGCTATTATGCCATATGGCAATTTGTCATGTATTTGATAATTTTTTGCTTAAAAACTCATCCCTGTTACTTGCAGTCCTGTTACTCAAAAATAACAGGAGTGAGTAAAAGTAACAGGAGTAGAGTCCTCTGTTTTGTTGATTTAATAGTGTGAATATTGTTTGATATAATACTATTCACCTGTTTTATGAGTTTTACAGATGAAATTACTTAAATTGTAGATTTTTAGGATTAGTTTTACAGTGTGAATACCATACTTGCAGGGAGCCAGTCCACCACGAAAAGACTTAAACTTTTTGTCTTTGTCTTCCTTATCTTTTGTAGAAGATGGAGAGAACCCGTATGCAAGTGCCAGAAACACCCACCCATGGCAAGCTGCAAGGGAAGGAGTGAAACATACCCGCGGCCGCAACCCTTTTTCCCCCCTTTTGTCTTTCCTTCCCTCTCTCTCCCTCCCTCTCTCTTTTCCTCTCTCTCCTTCTTTCTCTTTCCACTTCCTTCACTGTGAAGTTGTACTAGCACATAGTACAGCTATTCATACTTACATACTTAAACCCAGAAATCACACATGCACACACAGCCATGTACTCTCCATCTCAATCTCACACACACATATGGACACTCATTCCTGTTACCCAGTGTTCATTCCTGTTACTAAATTGTATTAGTTGTATTAGTTAAGTTAAACAACTGTTTTTATCAGTTTTGTTTGGTCCATAATTTATTGTTAAATGAATTAAATTATTTAAAAAATGATAAACTTGAAGCTTCTGTCTTCTTTTAAATGAAAAAAAAAAAATGATTTTGCATTTTTTAGTAAAATACACCTTGCCTTAATATAAAGTGATTTTTTAGTCACAAATATCAATTATTTGAACAAATAGCCAACCATTTCTTTAAAATAACACTTTCTTGAGGTGAATACAAAGGAATTGACATGCTTTTAAACTTGCTTTTTAAATGGCACACAAGTTTTGGTAACAGGACTGA
Organism: Ctenopharyngodon idella; assembly: GCF_019924925.1. Classification (NCBI taxonomy): domain Eukaryota; kingdom Metazoa; phylum Chordata; class Actinopteri; order Cypriniformes; family Xenocyprididae; genus Ctenopharyngodon; species Ctenopharyngodon idella. The sequence goes on along the minus strand of NC_067225.1, from coordinate 25,402,877 downwards.
GAAAACATGCATCCATCTTCTGCTTTGAAACCTTGTAAAAAATTAAATAAAGTTGCCTGAGATTGACCAATACACATTTTGAATAGTTAAATATGCATAGTATTAGATTCAGTGTTGAAAAAAAAAAAAAAAAAGTTTGAAGAGTTACACAAATAGGTGTCATTAATGTAATATATATATATTACATTAATGACACCTATTTGTGTCAATTAAGCACACATAATTAAGTATAAAATTTGATTGAAAATGGAACAAAAATACTGTAATTATTATATATATGTGAGAAGGTAATATATATGTATATATATATATATATATATATATATATATATATATATATATATATATATAGTTTCTTAAAATAAATACCTTACAATAATTATTATTTTAAAATGTTATAATGTTTTAATTATTTAGGAATATAGTAATAAGAATGTGTTTATTCAAATTATTCAAGCATGATATTGTAAGTTTTAAAACAGAACTAAGCAAGTGTGATATTATGTGTTGCATTATGAATACAAGCATATAACATGGGCTTCAACCAATATATTTCAACTAAAATGAAAAAATGACAACAATTGAATATAAGGTTAAAAAAAAATGTATTTATTTGGACTTAAGAATGGTTCACATCCAAACAGTGGGATGGTGTAGGATAACATCACAGGGGGGTAATCCAACCATTCAAACACTCATTTAAGAACAGCATCACTAGACAAAAAGTGTTTAGAGGAGGAAAAAAACCCAAACGACAGTTTTCACAACCCACTACTACAGACAGACGGCACTTTTGTCCTGTTGAACATCGTGTCCAGAGAAGGAGAAAGCCTATTTTTTTTCTGTTATCTTAGCGTACATACAATAAACACCCACTGTGGCATACGTACAATACACTCCCAATGTAGCATACATTCCCAAAACATACTTCCAGTAACATCACATACAGTCTATTAAGTACAGGGATGCACCAAGTGCCTTAGAAATCGTGCAAGTACCATACAACATCCTATTATCAGACCAACACGGTCTTAAATACTGCAATGCATTAGCTTGGGTAGAAGTTTTAACTTAACAGCAAAAGTGTACGTTTTTCACAGCACAGCCTCGAGTTCACTGGCAGAGGAGAGATAAACAGAGATGAATGACACAACATGAATTAAAAGGCCATGACTATTTTAGTATGTTACGGATGGCAGTTTCTGTAAACTTGATATCATTTATTATCAAACATCGGCTCGTTACATAAGCGCTACTGTACACTATGTATACTAGATGAGCTGTACAACAGATATGTGAGAAAGTAATGCACTGATTTTCCCAGCAGAACGAGCAGAAGTCTGATACTCAAGTATTTAAATTCATAACACTCAAAGGCATGATTACAGCACGAGTAAAGACAGTGTATGAAAATCCAAGGGTGTGAATTTCTCAACGTACACTGATTTATGTGAACCTTTGGTGCATGGCTGCTAGTGCAAGCTAAAGTTAAGAATGCCTACAATGACACTAAGAAAAGATATTCCGTAGAACGTATGAGAAACTTTGAGAAATGTGGTAACAATTTCACATTTGTACCAAAAAGCTTCAAGTCTGCCAACAATTTGAATTTTTCCTGCACATTCTTTGTCAATGAATGGGCAATACCAGCACTGACCAACAGAGGGAGACTATGAGCGGGGATAGGCCAAATAAGGCCACCAAAGGGCAGTATTTGTCTTAGCCCTTATATGTAGAGAAAGGTTTGTCTGGTAAATCCACACTAAACAAGACTTCAGTGCTTCAGGGTACAGGGTTCCCACACATTTTTTTATCATTATTGTTTTTTTAAAATCCACCTGTAGTCAAAACTGTAGTCAATTTATCCCTTGAAACTAATCTTTGATCAATAAAATTACATATTTAAACGTTTTTGTTTTTTTTTTTCCTTGAAAAAAAATCTTCATGCCTTAAAATAGCTTGAATGTAACTCTACACCCTTGCCTCACGTGGTTTTATGAATATGCAAATAAGCTCCGCCTCTACTCACACCAGCTCAGATATCCACTTGTTGACGATCACACCTTGACGTGATTGGTTACAAGGTAGTTTGTGACATCAGAAACACCGGTGATTTCAAACCGCGTTTTTGAAATTGTCTTTGGATCATTGCAGTTTTAAAGAGAAAATACTCAGCAATGGTGTAGACTTGAATGAATTTGCATATGGTTTGTCTTAAAGCATATTAAAGACACCACATAGACATAAAACAACAATAAAATCTTGATTTTCACCACAGGGGGATTTTAAAGTAAATTCATTCATGATTACTGGATGAGGATGTATTATTATTATTATTATTAACAACACCACATTTTTTATTTTTTATACTTCTTTAAAAATTTCTATAGAATTTTATTTCTAGCCAATCAATTATTTTCATGCTGAGAACAAGGAAAGTGCATGCCTGTATTCACTATAGAAATTTCCATATTTTTTAATGACTTTCATGTTAACGACTTTCGAGGCCTGGAAATCTCATTATTAAGATTCCAGGTTTTCTATGGGAACCCTGTACTTCAAATCACAGAATGATGACCCAAAAAAGTCTGTTTTATACATTGGATTATGAATTATGCATTGCAATATTCTGCATGTTTTCTTTACTGTAAATAGAATTACGCCCTCATCCATCCAGGTGAAATTATGCAGAAGTGTGATCATGACTGAATTCAAATGAACATCCAGAAATAATTGTAAATAATAGTCTTTACACATATAGTATGTTTAAATGGTGCCTATTGGGAAGTGATACGGTAAGATATAAGAACAAAATTAAAATCACTTCCTGAGATGAGCCTAATCCTTGCAGCTACGAACCCGGTTTCCCTTCGCCCCCTTGTGGCTGAAGGCTAATGCATTTAGTACTTTGTATCTAGGGAAAGGCACCACTATTAGTCTTTGAACAGTGTTGCTTATTGGTAAAGAGAAGCACGTGCACGTCGGTCTCCCTCACATGCGGACAACAGGCTCATGCTACTACAAAGCTTAGGAATTCAGACAGAAGCTAATTACCAGTCTTAGCAAAATCATTCATTAAAGGAAATTCGAGATGGCAGCAACAGGACATGGAGTCTCGGAAGTGATTTTTAATTTTTTATGCTCCTAACGCAAGCGTAAATCAGTATGGCATCAACGAGAAATGTAAGACTAACGCGGACAGATGATGCAACAGCTCAAGCATGACTTCAAATGCAAATAAAGGAATATTTTTTGTGCGTTGTAACAGTACTGTTTTAGTAATCAGTCTATTTTTATGTAATTCATATTTTTTTCAAGCTACACAAGCTCTCACATACGGTCACTCTGATTGGACTGCGTGAAGTGGCAAATCCTAAGGCAAACTGTAAATGTAAAATCAGGGAAGATGAGATTAAAGCTTTGGGTTCAGTGTATTTAAGTGGATATCTAGGTCAGTCGGGCAAATTTTGTTCACGACTGGGTATTCCCTCTTCAAGCACAGCTCAGGGAGGAGGGGTACCACTGAAGATGAACCGGAGATGATATGACAGATTGGGGGCAGTGAAGCTTCTCTTGTTGGAGCTGGTTTCTCTAGGCTATTGAATATTTAAATTGGGAGGAGGGGTCTGTACCTCACCAGAGAGAGTGTGGTATGGATTTACAAATGTATCATTCATTACACTGGGAAATGCGATGTACTTTGCACCATATATCTGACATAAACAAGACTGTTTTTGGGTGAATATCACAATTAGATGTCCGGATTATCCCAAAGCCAAGAGAAAAAAATATAAAAATATATTTTGCATAAGAAAATGAGGCATATTTTTAGGATGTTAAATATTTAGATTGGTTGGAGGGATGTGAACCTCACCAGAGAGAGTGCGTTATGGATTTATAAATGTAGCATTTATTACACTGAATGCTGTACTTCGCATAGTATATTTAATATACAAGGAAAAAAATTGTGGGGGGGAGGGGGATCTCTCTAAAATATGTCCGGATCATCCCAAAACAAAAGAAAGAAATATGAAAATATATTTTGAATATGAGACCTATTTTAAGGATTTTTTATATTATGATTTTTTTTTTTTTGTCATGCGAGTTAATCACATTTTCACGACAAATTCTCATCAAAATATGACATGGACACATTGTTTGATTCACTCTTTTGAGGTCACCAACACTTTGGTCACTTGTGTACCATCTGGTTATTTTAGTAAGTTTTAATATTCATATAATAAGTTGAAGTATATATTACGGGATACAAAAATGTAATATGTAATTGATGGATGTTTGCAATAACGTGGAGGGAGCTCATGGGAATACCCTAAAGCCATGTAAATTTATAGAATGATGCATTTAAATGTGTAAATTCAGCATGAAGAACTGCTTTTTGTATTAGGAAACTAATGTGATCCAAAAAAGGGGGGGAAAAAAGAACACTCCCCAAACTAATATTTATATTAATGGCTCAGACTGACTACTGATTCATGATTTGTTTGCTTATTGGTTGTAAAAGCTTTTGCCATTCTAGTCTCCCTGCCTGGTCATGTCCTCGGCTGTAGAAGATTGACACTTGAAAAAAGAATCTACCCAAAATTTATATACAAGTAAAACTACATTTTACCACAGGTTTCTTACAATTAGTTGGTATATTGGTTTTCTGCATCTCATATATGTATACAGCTCGGCTATGTCGTTACTTAGATGTATATCGCTTATTCTACAAACGAAAGGCATTACAAGTTCAAGTACAGTATATCTCTATTTACAACAGCTCAAAGGTAGCTGGCCATGTTAGACAGTCTTTGAGTGACCGTTTGGTTCTATTATATGTACAGTCCAGTTCTTGAGGGAGGAACTTGTCGGTTATCTTAGAACAGTCCTCCAATGAGAGATTCTTCACTCCTGAATTACAGAACTCTTCTGGCCAACCAGTGCAGAGAAACAAATGTGTTTAATCTTGCTCTAAATAAAGTTCACATAAGAATAAGAAGGCCAAAAAGGACAACTTAATATTAATTCTGAGGTAAAATTAATAATAATTAAAAAAACTTTTGTTTTTTTTATCATACTTTATATAATGCAGCTCTGTTGCATGAAATTTACCTTAGAAAAGTCTTTCTTTTTCTTGTTTTTTAGGCTTTTTTGTCTCTTTCATAGAGAGGACAGGAAATTATGGGAAGAACAGAATGGAATGAGGAGATCACCTGAGCCAGTTTCAACTCATATTATCCACAAACAAGCTCAGAGCACGTGTGCCGACCACTAGGCTTCAGCTTTGCACTCTTCTAGGCTCAAAAAATTACAATTGAAAATGAAATAAAAAGCACTCCTGAACTTCCTTCCTGGAGCATCATGCCCCGGTTTGCCCTCACCAGCACAGGTAGCTTCATCGCATCACGGGCTACATGGTTCCAGGTTTCTCGCCCGAGTTTGCGGAGGAAGCTGCAGCATTGCTTGCGTTGTTTGGAAAGATCTTCTCTGTGGGGGTCACGGCAGGGCTTCCCACCCCAGAGGAGCTGGAGCTGCTGGAGCGATGCTGTGTGGGCGGGGGTCGCACGGGTCTCATAGGTGGAGGTCTGAGCTGGGCTCCGGCCAATCGGGCGGACAGCGCCGGTTTAAAGGTTGTCATCATCTCGGAGGTGGAGCTGCTGCTGCGCCTCAGGGCCGCGTCCGGGTCTCGGATCATGATGGTGTGTAAGGGGCTCGCTGGCTCTGAGCTCACAGGGTTTTTGAGCGGTTCTAACGTATCCAGAACTACGTCGGGAGCTTGTTTGGCCGTGTTCTGGCGTTCCAATTCACGGAGCTCATGAAGTGCAGTGTTCATTGTCTTCTCAATGTCCTGTAACAAAAATATTGTTCACTTTTTACACTGTTGATTTTGTTTTAGTCATATTTTTTTCTTTTGATGAAAATATTCTTTAAAAAGAAATTAATTACAAAACCTTTTTTTCATTTTACTCAAAATGGCATCTAATTTTATTTGAAGAAAATAACATTTAAAATTAAACCAAATGTTCAAGCATTTTTTTCAAAACCTAGCTGAACAGTATGTTTTAATCAGAATTGTTGAAAAAGAAATGAATGACAAAATATTGACTGAATTTAATAATTTTTCACTTTACAGTAAAATGGCATCTAATTTTAGCTGATGAAAATAACATTTAAAATTAAACCAAATTTAGGCATTTTGTTCATTACCTAGTTACCTAGTTTTTGTCAACAGTATGTTTTAATTAAAACTGTTGAAAAATAAATTAATGACAAAAAAATTGAGTGAATTTAGTCATTTTTATTTTTTAATTTAAATTATTGTGGGCTTTATTAAAAATGTTCTGTTATTTTTATTAAAGGTGCAATGTGTACATTTTAGGAGGATCTATTGACAGAAATGCAATATAATATACATATCTATGTTTTCAGTGTTGTATAAAGACCTTACATAATGAACCGTTATGTTTTTATTACCTTACAATGAGCCATTTCTATCTACATACACAGCGGGTCCCCTTACATGTTAAGTCGCCATTTTGCTCCGGCATGTTTCTACAGTAGCCCTAAATGGACAAACTGCTCTACAGAGCACATTTGCTTGACTGGCTACTCTCTTCTGTCTCAGAAGATGACATCTTTGTCCAGTGTTGGCCACCGTAGATTCTTTATATTGCAATTCGCAACCTCACCGCTAGATGCCGCTAAAATTTACACACTGCACCTTTAATACATGACAGGAAATTTCATTTTACTCTAAAATGGCATCTAATTTTATTCAATGAAAATAATATTTAAAATGAAACAATGTTTAATCATTTTATTCATAACCTAGTTTTTTTTTTAATGAAAATTGTTTATCTATTGTCATGAACATTTGTCTAATTATAGAGTTGATAAAAATAAAAGAATAATCCCTTTATTAACTTACAATTTTGTCTGTAATTTTTAATGGCGAGATTAACACTGAACAAAGATCTATATATTCATAATTTAAAATGGCATTATGTTGAAAATAGCTCTCTAAATGATGTGTACTCATTAACTGGATTCATTTGTCTTGTCAAGTATTTCGGTTACACTTCGTATTAGGTGTCTTTAACTTCTATGTACTGACATCAAAAAATAAGTGGAATGTACTTAGTGTGTTGATGTTTTGCAAAACAGTTGCTGTTATTGAGGTGGGATACGGGTAAGGTTAGAGACGTTTAAAGGTGGGTTAAAAGGGAAGGGAAGGGTCAACAATATAGCTGTAATTACAGAATGCAGGCAATTATAATAATATAAGTACAATGTAAAAACATGTATATACATAATAAGTGCATTGTATCAAATGATTAATTTAAATGTTAGTACATAGTAGTTAAAGACACCTAATATAAAGTGGGAGCAGTATTTCTAAAATAGCAAAGTCAAGCATTAGAGATTTGTTTAAATCCTCTAGCACCACTAATAAGAACCACGCTGTGAGAAAATGATCGATAACTTCAATTTGTCGTTTTTCTGCACAGAAAGTATTTATGGAGCTATATGCCCTTCGAAATCTCTCATCTTTCCTGGGGATTCATCGTACTTTCTTCCGGAGAGGTCTAGTATATCACGAAGGCAGATTATGTTTGATATACACACAGTGTAGCTGCTATCCTGATAGACTATAAACTCACTGCTTTCCATTCCTCTTTCAAGACCGACCATCTCCGTTCTGTCTTGCAGCTGAGCATGCCATAAAAGTTTAATGCTCAGAAGATAAAAGGCTCATGAAGACACATGCTCACGCACAAAAAAAAAGTACCTTGCAAGGTCTTATTACCGAGCAGATGTCATCAATAACCCCACACACACTCCTAAACACATCCCACAAACTAAACATCAAGCAGTAATGTTATTTAGATCATGTAGTCTGTGCTTATAATGCATTATCAATATACAAAACAACACATTTCTCTCCAACAATATCCATCATGCCTTCATTCTGATTTTTGTATTCACATAAGCCATTTTCTTTTCATTAGGTAAGCGTAGACACAAAGGGGCCATTACAAAAGATCATTAACTGTTCTGTGTGCCACAGACTTCATTATTTAACCATGTGCAAATGAAAAAGATGGATCAGTGCCAGCCTATCCCGTTCATGCTGATATCTGCCTTTAGTGCCAGCTCTTTGTTTCTGCTGGACTAAATCTTGCCAGCTTCTTCAGGCACACAGAATTCTTGGCTAATCACAAGGCTCAAGAGAAAGACCAAAAAGCTTTCATGACTACAACTTAAAAGTCCTTTTGAATCCTTTTGAGCTTTGATTTAAAAGGGTACAAAATATAAGAGGATTTATGGTACACTTAGTGAAAATATTTGAATGTTTGATCTTATAGATCTCATACATCTCTAGAATAGAGATTTATGTTTAAAAAAAATGTAAACAATGGTAATATTTAATATTAATATTAAATTTAACATTGAAATCACAATAGTGTATCAGAGTAATTTATATAAGATTGTATAAAAAAAATTAAAACTTTGCCGTGTAAGCCTTGACTTGAATGATACCTCAAATACGGCAGTTTTTTTCACTCAATTTAATTTTCACAATGTTTTCACACATTATATATATATATATATATATATATATATATATATATAAAAAACTACATGTAATGTGTAAAAAGACACTAAAAATAAAGTAAAACAATAAAATGAAATGGAATAAACTAAAATATACGTTAAATAAACGTAAAATATAAAAATAAAATATTTTATTTGAGCTAGATTTGCAACATTTCCCATTTTCATTTAGTAACTTTATGACCTATGGAAAAAAATAAAATAAAACAAATAAAATTGATATAGACATATTTATATTATATATATAAAAAAAAAAAAAAACCCTTATAAAAAAAATGACAAAAACAACAAAATTGCTAAAACTTTAACTGAAACTAAAAAGAAAACGGAAAATACAAAGATAAAATCTAATTCAAAATATTAATAAAAACTATAATAGTATCTCAATGATACTAAAATAACATTGTGTTGCCCTACAATACTGTGAATTTGAATGAGAATCTAAAAATGTGCACTCACTCACCTCTGCTAAAGCCTCAGCCTCCAAGGACTTGTGGTCCCCAAGGCTGCTGTGTCTTGTTGCTCCTGGAACAGGCCTGAGCGGGTGACCTTCAGGATAGACCTTCCTCTCAGGGTAGTTAATGCTCCCTGCACTGCCAAAGGTTCCCAAACGTCTCTTCTCAGGACTCTCTATGTGGCCCCTAGTGACCGCCACCTTGTGGGGGCTGCTGGGGCAGGCGGCGGCCCGTGGTGGTGTGTCTCGGGGAGGACTGTGAGAGTCAGTCCCACTGCGGCGTCGAGGAATGGCAGACCCATCCGAACGCAGTCTAACCCTGCATAAACACACAATGAGATTGTAAAAAGCTTATATACAGACAGTCGCATTGTGTTTTAGCTTAAAGCAGACTGCAAACACTGTACAATCTGAAAATGTTTGTTAAATATTCATGTCACAAACAAGCCTTAAGAGATGATTAAGTAAGCTGCAAGGAGAAATAGGATAAGATTAAACACTTTTTTTTTCCTGAGGATGAAAATATGTGGAATAAATACAAGCAGAATTCTGCATAATCAGCCACTGACCGGCCCATGACCCCGCCAAAGTTGTAATCATGCGAAGGTTCACAAGGGGACTGCAGATCATTTTTGGATGAGGTTTTATCGTCCAGTAAAGGTCCACTGCTGGCCTCGCTGTCAGCCTTCTGACTCAGACTATCAGAGAACGCATCATCCCTAAAGAGAAAGAGATAAACATCTTTCCGGTTACTCTGCAGACCACTGATGGTCTGTGAAGGGGTGCTAGAGGTGTGATTTGATTGGCTAACAAATAGACCAAAATAATTAAAATAAGAAAATGTTCAGAAAACATTCCTATATGCTGATTTGGTGCTCAAGAAGCATTTCTCATTATCAATGTTGAAAATAGTTGTGCTGCTTAATAAAAAAACAGCATTTTTTTTTTAGTCCTTACTGTCACTTTTGATCAATTTAATGTGTCCTTGCTGAATAAAAGTATTAATTTATTTTTTTTAAAAATCATACTGACCCCAAACTTATGATTGGTAGAGTTATATAGTCTTAATGTTCTCCAGCTAAACTGTCTCTCACACACACAAAAAATGTACATAAAGCTGGCAAAGAAACAAGCCTCTGGTTTCTTATTTTTCAATCCCAGCAGCACCTACATCACTCTCACTTCATGTCTCATTCAGCCCACAGCAAGCAAACATCTACTGATCACAGTTTCACAGCATGTTCTCAGGCTGCTTTTACAGTTCTCATGGGAGACGACAGCAGAAGGTGTTTGGTAATCTGAAGCTGTTGAACGTCACATTCATGGGAAAAAATGTCTCAGAAAAGTCTTCAGCCCAAGTGTTTTATTATGCAATCCTGTTTACTGATTGCCTTTTAAACACAGGACTGAAGTACGTGCTTGTCGAACACTTAATTTTTTAAAACCATTGCCATTAGCAGAAACCTGATCCAATCCAACACCATACATTTTTCTGGTACGGCTTTTCACTAGATGTTTGAACATGGATTCGGCGATTTGCTCCCATTCAAACACAATAATTCATTAGATTTTTTAAGTATTTAAGTCACTAGATTACTGAATATAAACATTATATGGCCAGCAGCCATTCACCCTGTAGCCCAAGACTGGTTGCCCACTGAAGCTAAGCAGGGCTGAGCCTGGTTAGTACCTGGATGGGAGACCTCCAGGGAAAACTACGGTTGCTGCTGGAAGAGGTGTTAGTGAGGCCAGCAGGGGGTGCTCACCCTGTGGTATGTGTGGGTCCTAACACCCCAGTATAGTGATGGGGACACTATACTGTCAAAAACCACCGTCCTTAGGATGAGACGTTAAACCGAGGTCCTGACTCTCTGTGGTCATTAAAAATCCCAGGATGTCCTTTGAAAAGAGTAGGGGTGTAACCCCAACATCCTGGCCAAATTTGCCCATTGGCCTCTGTCCATCATGGCTAATCATCCCCATATATACTGATTTGCTTCATCACTCTGTTTGCTCTCCACCAATAAGCTGTCGTGTGGTGGGTGTTCTGGCGCAATATGGCTGCCGTCGCATCATCCAGGTGGATGCTGCACATTGGTGGTGGTTGAGGAGATTCCCCCTTCCATATGTAAACCGCTTTGAGTACCCAGAAAAGCGCTATATAAATGTAAGGAATTATTATTATTATAATTATGGTTATGTTGTATTAAAGGCATTTTAAGGCAAAAATAACTATTGTGATAAAAGATTTTGGTCATTCCACCCAGCCCTACTGCAGTGTAACCAGCAACCGGTTGTGTCCATCTTCTTTTCATTTTAGCAACCTCAATTTTACTTATTTGCTGCTGTCAAATCTTGCAATATTAGGAATGGGACTTGGCCTGACCCTTTTAATAAACTCATTCATCAAACTGACATCAGTTAAACCATACAAAGAGATAATGAGCATGTCATCATTTTAGTAATTACTGAAACAGTGGTAGGGCAGTTAATATCAGCCGTTGATATAAATGTGACCAACTCAAGGACACTGCAATCAACTTTTTTTACTTTCATGTCATCTCAATAAAAAGTAAAAGAGAAGATCGTCCTTCTTTCAGCTCACTTTAACCTTAGTGAAGCATGTCATGTCCCACTGCACACAACAGGCTTTGACATAAATGCATGCCTAGCACATTAGGGCACTGCTAATGCTTGGTACTTCAGACACACAATTAGGCTTATATAGTGTAAAGGCCCCTGCCAAAGACATAAGAGCATTCTTTAACTGCCACTCAGTGCTGTTAAATTTTAATTAAAGTGTAAAGTGTTAATGGCAGGAACTATTTGATTCTCACTTGAGCTATTAAGGTATGAACTCAGGCCAGATGGCAACACTTTCACAAGGCAACATGCATCGAATTGTCCTGTAACTAGTGCCAGTACACAATAGTAATTTTTTCTGATGAAAATGTGGTTGATGCAACTTGCTAAGGTGTTCTGTTTATTTTTAGCATGTTGCATGTAGGTTGCTAGGTGGTTACTTACTGATGCAAGTCCACAGACTCAATGATAATCTTGAGCTTAAATATGGCTCAGGTTCCTATAGGACTTTTACACCAATTTTTTCACTTCTAATGCAAACATTGCAAGTCTTACTTGAAAAAAAGTAAGATTAGGTCACTCTTCAACAAGCTGCAGTGAAGTACCACTCATGTCCAAATATTATAAAATAAAATTTTATAGAAAATAAATATTTAGTATAGATACTTACAGGTCTTGTACTACTATATACTGGTGGGGTATGAGGCCATCAACCCCGTTGTGTCTGCCCTCCCACCAGTCCTCAGATGCACGATGATACAGCAAAAGGGACGCGCCTTTTTTGAAGGACAGCTCTCGAGGAGTCCGACCCATGTAGTCAAACTTTGCAATGGCTTCAATCTGCTCCACCTCTGTGTGTGTATGAAAGAGAGAGGAACAGTGAAACTAGGGCTCATTAGCATGTTTGCTCAGAGAGTTATGTCAACAAATTTTCAGAGAGCTTCAAAGCACTGCAACAGACTCAAATCTGTCATGCTCCCAGCTGGTTCTCAGCAAAAACACACACACATACACTCATACACTCACACATGTCCAGCTTCCAACGACAAGTAATTCGTCTGTCCAGACCAAACTCAAAACTACTGCATGACACTGAACACACACATTTATATTTATTTATTTAAAAATACAGTTATGTCAATGACTTTTGACTGGGTGGGGCAGAAACAGAAACCAACAGATTGACAAAATGTCACTTTTCTACACAAAAACTATTGTTAAGTCCATAGATTTATTGCCGTAAATCTCCGAAAACAACAATACGAGACAAAAATCGAAACAAAAAAAATACAAACTAGAAACAAAAACAACAACCAACTAAACAAACAAAAACATGGAACACTGCAATGCAAAATGCCACTTCTACACAAAAAACAAACAAAATCAAAACAAAACAACCTAACTTTTGAACAAGAAAATACACAAACGAACGAGAGAGAAAAAAAAAAAAAAATCACTGCAATGCAATATTACATTCATCACATTATAATCTTACACGTCAGAGGATATGATCTCATCTGTTACCCCATCGGGACCACAAAGAAACAGGCACATTTCTAATACAGATGGGCTACTAAAAATGCAAAGTGGACTTTATCTAAATCCAATCAAATCTGCCACCCAGTTTCCATTTAACGTGACCACTGCCATCATATGACCACAGATCAGTTCACGCTTCACCCCCCCAGACACTGCCAGGGGCAAACAGACAGTGGGGTCATTCAGGGTTAAGGAGATATACAGAGCAAATCAGAGCTTGGCAGAAATCTCCAAGTCGACTAAAAAAAAAAAACAATCAGTTTCATTAGGGTATCCACCCAGGGGTGAAATTAAATGCAGGCATGGCACAGAAGTGGAAGGAAAGCGGAAGAATGGAAATGGAGAGAGAAAGAAAATCAGCCTTTGCAGTTTTGTATGTTGTCTGATTGTTTCCATTGTGACTGCACCTGATTGGCTGGATTGAAGGCTCAGAGTCTGATTGCGGTTTCTCAGCATGTGTCGAGGGTTACAGGGAAAGTTGAGATAACGCTGTTTTGGAGCTAAAGCATGTGACTTCAAACAGTCCTGAAGTCATGCATAAGGCAGGCTGTAGCTGATGAGCTCCAGAGGGAAGGGTAATTTATCCTGAAGTATGCGTTTGTTAAATTCGAAATTGCAAGACACGGCTGGTCATACAATCTCAATTTGGTGGCCATTATGAGGGGGCAAACAGCTAAATAAAATAGTCTTTTATAATCCACCTTATTTTTTAATGCAGAATTAAGCCATTTCCTGTAAAGGTGCTGGACTTCTGATTCATTAAGCGCTATAGGTAAATAACTAGAAGAATGATAAGTAAAACTGCGAAACTATTTGAGCTACAAACCAGTGTGTTTATGATTATGATGATAAATAAAAATAATATGATAACAAGAACCAGTTTGCAAGCAGCATAACAGACTTGCAGGCGCCTTGCACATTTTAACTAAATAAAAAAAGGCAGCGCAAAAAATAGATAGCCCGCTAGGTCACTTATATCTGAATGTACTCCATTTTAAAGTCACCATGAAATCAAAATGGATGATTCTTGTTTTTTTTAATCGAATATTGCAGTATTTATTATAAATAATTTATCCATGCACATTGTTTTCTTAAAATCCATGTGCCATCATAATTTTTAATCAAAATAGCTTCCCCTAACCCTACTTGCAAAAAGAAAAAAGGTCAGAGGAATATCACTGGAAAAAGAAGTGTTATGATCAGGCAAGAGCTTTAGGACCTGCGTTAAAATTAGAAAAGTTTTCCAGTGCTGGAGAGACCAAAGCAGGAAGGCCTAAAAACAGATGCTGAGGTTGCGATGTTTCTGTTTTATACGTGAGTAACACTGCTATGTTTTGCTATGTTTCACAGAACCAAGATATGCAGTTGTTGTAATGTTAGCTATAGTAACAGGACAGTTTTGAGTGTCATTGTTTGTCTTAAGTTGGTGTGCTGCTGGAAACTAACAACCAACTCTTGCTTGTTTATACTCTTGTATAAACATTTTCATTTGTTTTTCTTTGCTTCAGCTATGATAAAGAGACGTCCACTCTTGGATTGCGTGTTCGTGCATTTTAGGGGGCGGAGCAATGAAGGGAGGGGTGTGTCTGTTTGGGTTGATTTCAAATATAAACAGTGTCTCAGAAATCACTTACTGCACCTTTAAGTGGAAAAAAGAGCACCTTTAAATGGAAAAACCAACCATGCTCTATTTTTAGTGTTAAAAAAAGACCCACTCTTAATTCATTAGTTGAGGGGTGAACCGTTTTAGTGAAACTGAAAAAAACGGAATGACTTCTTAAATGAGCAGCAAGCTGTATGCGAGAGATTGTATCAGCGATGTGGCTGGTGTTTTGGGTTAGCGAGCGAGTGCAGCTCCATCAATCAGTAAATGAAGGGAGCAGGCGCAGGAAGCCCCGTGAGACCTGTTTACTCACCCTGAACAAAGAGCGTGCAAGAAAGCAGGAGAGAAGAAAAACAAAGTGATAAAAGCCAAAGGAGGAGGCAATTAAGCAAATAAAACCAGGGGCTGGAAGAGAGAGATGAAGCGCGAAGATTGCTGAAACTGGGCCGAAAGAGATATTTCCGTCTGCTTCTTCATTTAATATAGCAACGGAAACGTTGCTAGACAATGTTATCATGTCAGAAATGAAGAGGCTGAGGCTGGGGAGAGGAAGGGAGAGAGGAAAAAAGCAGAGAGAATGACATTTTTTTAAGACCTGGAAACTCGCATAACCCTTTATGAATCTGTGCTGCCAGTTTTCATCTTTCTTATCTCCTCATAGCACACCGGCCAATAAGGATGCACACTGCTTAAAGGTCACCACTCTGATTGGTTGAACTAGATGTCAATCATTATATCCACAAAACAACACAACCTGGTGTATGAAGCATTTTTGTTTTATGGTTGGTTAGATGTTTTACTGAAAAACACGACACAAATACAGATTCAGAAATTTTTTGTCTCATATTGGCTGTGGTTGTATGAATAATATTGTTGTTTCTTTTTGTCTCTTTTTTTTTTTAGATGAAACTGAATTTGACCAAGATGTTTCAATGCCAGTTTTGACATCTGATGTCAATTAGGTGGTTGACATACATGTGCACACACACACACACACACACACGCACGCGCGCACGCGCTCACACACGCACGCACGCGCACACACACACACGCACACACACAAGCCTGAAAGCTTAGAAAGGTCAGCCAGAGCATAACACAGCAATACTAATCAGCACATCATCTTTAAAATACACAAGGCAAAACAATTTTTCAGTTTTTTAAGAAGCAATATGTGGACATTTTTATTCCTTTCACTCCAAAGGCTAGCATAAACATCTGACTGTACTTCTATTGACTAAGTAAACTAAAAACCTCAAATGCTGATTTCTGCTTCTGGTTATTTGTGGTCTCTTATACAATAGAACTGAACACAACATCCTGCAATAAGAGACAATGATTAGACTGTGTATAAAGCAATGAATGAATGCCAAAATTCCTGTACCATCATCGCTTGTGTGTGGTTCGGTGCAGTTGTCTGCTTCATCAATGGTGCCTGGTTCACTGTGAGGGCTGTCACTGTGTGAATTTACAAACACAAAGAGAAAGTGATGTTTAAAAGCACAGTAAACACAATAACTGCACATGTGATAATGCCAGCATTGAAAAAACCATGGCAATTATAGTTTTGCAATGTCACTCCAACAATAATCAATATTAAAGACTCCATGAAATGGTTTGACGAGCATAGAGGACTAAAAGCCACAAGAGTCAAATTTTGATTTCATGGCAACTTTAAATCAATACGCCACAAGAGACTGCATTACAGTGATTTAACCATGGTTAAGGGCTGGTTCACACAAAACACGTTTTTTTCTTTTAAAAACACAAGATGCAGGTCAATGGGGAAAAAAGGAAAGCTCTTGAAACATGTTTTTTAAAGTTGAACTTCTTTTAACTTAAGAGCCTCATACTTAGAACGCAATGTCATGCGCAAGATGCTGCAAAAGACGTGAGATGCCAGCGCAACGGTCAAACATGTTTGTCTAGAGCATGTTTACATAGAGAAACAATGGAAAGTAGCACAGTGTAATGGAAAAATGTGTTCTGTGTGAACAGTTGTTGTTAGGCACGACGTAAGAATATAGCAGAGAAAAATTGGATAACAAAAAAAAAAAAAAAAAAAAAAACGGGTAACAAAGAGTATCAAGTGCTTATTGCTTTTAAAACAGCACATTCCATAAATACATAGTTCATAAGGTTTTCTTTTTTTGAAAGAAATTAATATTTTTGTTTAGCTAGGATGCATTAATTCTATTTCAATTTCAAATAAATACTGTTCTTCTGAATCATGGAAAAAATGTATAAAATTTTCCACAAAAATATTAAGCAGGTTTCAACACTGATAATAGTAAGAAATGTTTCTTGAGCACCAAATCAGTATATTAGAATGATTTCTGAAGGATCATGTGACACTGAAGACTGGAGTAATGATGCTGAAAATTCAGCTTTGCCATCACAGGAATAAATTACATTTTAAAATATTTCAAATTGTAATAATATTTCACAATAATATTACAGTTTTTATTGTATTTCCAATCACAAAATGAAGCCTTGGTGAACATAAAAATCTAATTTCAATATTAAAAAAATCTTTTCAACCCCCAAACTTTTGAACAACAATTTTTAACATTTATTACTAAATATAATCAAAGCAAAAATTTCCACCAAGTATCCTAGAATACCATGTGAAAACTATGGTATATTAATCTGGTAATCTTTTAGAACAATAATACAGTATATATCAAAGAACCATATGGTATTTCCATCTGATACCAACACTGTACCTTGGTAATGCTACAAACATTTTTTTATAAAAAATTATAGGGTTTATAGCCATCTGTTTTATAAGTAGAAATATTGCTTTTAGCAATAGTCTTCCAAAGGTACTCCACTTTATATGACCTGATTGCTAAACTCCCCATTCATTTGGAGTAGAGAGCTCAGTTTAAGCCACAACTGGCTCTAAAAGAGAAATTATGACATTCCTCAGTAACAACAAAATCCAGTTAAAATCTTCGAGCTCACCAGTACTCCTCTCCTCCAGTCATGCATTTCTCATAGACAGGGCCGTCCAGCTCTCGCGGGCTGGGGAAGATGACCTCATGGTGGATGATGATGGTCTTAATGACCTCATTAACATGAGCCTGGCAGGCCACAGGATCCTGACCCTCTGGGATGGGCATCAGAGTGGGTCCAAAACAGATTGCAAGGTTATATGGGTCCATCATGTTCTCATCACTGTACTGGGACAGACTAGAAAGATGAAGAGACAAAGATAGTGAAAAAGCTTTACATGTCCTTATGTTCTTAAAGGTGACGTAATACTGCAGAAAGTACAAACTTCCAAAAATGTTCTCTCTTATCCCTGCTGTCTATTTCAATACATTCATTCATAACTTTATTCCGGAGAATTCATCTTCATGTACAGTGAATTATCTTTCAACAGAAGAGAGCTCATCTCTCATTGGGAACTCTCTTGACTGAAGAAGTTAAGTTCGAATGAGTCACAGCTGCAAGAGCTGCGGGCACCGACAGCAAATGAAAGGGGGAAAGAAGTCAGAGGGAAAACTCATGATGTGAAATCAAATTCTCTGTTTGGTCTGGGGGAGGGTGAGGACAGGAAGCATCAATAAAAAGCCAGGAGAAAAGGACAGGTATAGTACAGTACAGACTGATGGTTTTCTTCTGGCGTAAATATCCGCTAAAGCACTCCTTGACAGACGTGGTCATAAATTAGACAAGAACAGTGGGGGCTGTTGAATAGCTCTTTGTAAATATAATGAATGTCTTTGCTTGTGACTGCTGCTATTCATATAAATGGAGATTTACTACGAGATTTACAGTCTAAAGACAGAGACGCTGTGAAGGCAGTGAGGTAAAATTACAGTTTAGCATCCCACTTTTGAGAATGTATGTGTGTGTGATTGTGGATCAGCTGGTTGAAAGTATGCCACACAAAACGGTCACTTACTGATTGAGAAAAGCAAACAGGTATCTCATGACAATGATGATGGTGCGAGGAAGGGTGACGATGATCTGCTGGATGTGGTGGGCTCTTTCAGCAGATGATTCAAGCTCTGAAACAAGCAACCGACAAACCAACATTCAAATAAAACAACCTACAGCTCCACATTCAAAATTTACAAACTGCTCAAAGCTTTGGGGTCGCCATGATTTTTTAAAAATGTTTTTGAAAGAAGATTCTCACCAAGGCTGCATTTTTTTTTTTTTTACAAAAATACAGTAAAAACAGCAATATTGTAAAATATTATTATAACTCTTTTCCATTTTAATATATTGTAAAATTCAATGTATTTGTGTGATGGCAAAGCAGAATTTTCAGCAGCCATTACTCCAGTCTTCAGTGTCACATGATCCTTCAGAAATCATTTTAATAAGCTGAACTGAAGAAATGTTTCATATTATTATCAATGTGGAAAACAGTTGCAATGCTTAATGTTTTTATTGAAGCAGTGATAATTTTTTTCAGGATTTTCTGAAAAGTTCAAAAGAAGCATTTATTGGAAATTATATATATATATATATATATATATATATATATATATATATATATATATTCTAACATTATAAATATCTTTACTGTCACTTTTGATCAATTTAATGCATCCTTGATTAATAAAAACATTAATTTCTACTATGTTAACTAATTGCTTTGTCAGGTTGCAAAGATGAAGCCAAGTGCCAATAAGAACACACAACAAATAACAAGATATCTGTGGAGTAATATCAGATTGAATCACTCCAGTGACATTTCGACCTATCCTGCAGCTGATGCAACACTCACTGATGGTGGAGATCATATCCAGGAAGCGCTCCTTGGGGAACAAGGGGTTTTCCAGCCCTCTGAAATACAGCTTGAGAACACCCGCCACTGAGTTGATGTCCTGATCGCTCTGATCATCAACCAGTGGATCCTCACCTGAAAGAACAATAAATAAATCAAATACAGTATATTAACAATTAAATTTAGACTTTAACTATGCAATAAGTCACTTAATGAATACATGCATATCTTCAAATAGAGATTTGTCTCATTCCACTTCTAAGGTCCCTATGATGTGAATCAGTTGAACATGAACACAAATTTGGGCACTAGCAGACACCTTGATCCACTTAATATTAGGATACTGATGATTAAATTACCAGTGACAAGGTTGCGCATTAAAACATAGCTATTTATCAACAAGATCACTGTATAATTTTTATGACTGATATTCTTCTGGTATCATTTGTTTATCTTGCATATCTCTTGTAGATGAAATATGCGGTTGTCCTCCATATCTGATGAATTATTCCTTTTTTTTTTTACATTTATTTTCTTGCAATGCTTTTGTCTTTTTTTCTTTTCTACTGTTAAAATCTGATTTAGACCTTTATGTGAGAAGGGGAATATTGTAATTTTTTTTGTGATTTTCCTGCTATTGTTTTTCAGTGTGATCTTGTACGTGTTCTTACAATTTATTGAATTACAAAACAGGAGAATATAGCGAACAGCCCACACTCAGGGGTTTCAACGGTGCATTCTGGGAAAGTCTAGGTAGTGAATGTTTCAGTGCAATAGAAAGATTTCAATGACGGTAAGCCTTAGAAATGACAGACTCTCTGTTTCTGACACCATTTGTCAATTTCAAAACCAGGCACATGTATCTGCAAACCCAAGCTAAATGTAGAATCAATTTGTTTAACATTAAAGCTTTGGTAAATTGAAACCTGCTTTCAAATGTAATTTTATGATGTTATTTACACCCTCTGCTCAGCGACGACATTCACAGTTTAAAAAAGTACAAAAAAAGAAAAAGAAAAAAGAACTGAAAAATAATTACAGTTCATCTCTAGGGGACTAACCTCTTTCAAATGAATTTTTAATATCATTGACTTCCACCTGAGATCCAGGAACTCGGAATATGCCTTGTTGTTGCAGCCCTGGCACAGGAAAATAAATAGAAACATGAGTCGCAAACTTGTCAAGGCATGATATTGCATTATCTCAAGTTAAAACAAGATGCGCACAGAAGAAATTGCAACATTTCCCTAAGGGATCCTTTATTTTGGCACATATGAGTTTTGTTAAAGAGGTTCCAATCATTTTCTGAGATTTCTCTAGATCCTGAGGGAACGCCTGTGATCTTAAAGCAATAATCTCACAGAAAGAGTAGATTAGGTTCCTGTTAGCAATCTTTGAGCCAGCACAGAGAATTGAGAGTTTATAGCATTATTATTTTCTGCCTTGACATCCATAAACATTTATAGTCTCTAGCAGAATAATAAATCATCTATCCACAGCATATTTAGCAGCCAAACCGATGTCATTCTCTAAATTCACTGACTTCAGCTTCACCCTGACAGATGGACTTTTATATGGAACTTTTTCGAAAGCATCACGGGATCACTAAAACTTACAACAGATGAGTCCTCCTTATTTAAATTAGCATCTGTGTCTCTCTGTGGTTCAGAGTGTCGAGCGCTCACTGAATGATAAGGGGCTGTGTTGTTTTTGGAGAGCTCTCTAATGGTTTCCAGTAGCTTCTGAGTCAGCATGTTTATCTGCAATCAATTAGTGACCTTTCCTTGAACCGCTTACCATATAGATTAATGTATCGAATACAGCTCTCCACCACCAGAGGAATGGGTTGACCTGAATCCTGAAAGACAACAATCATTACGAAATGGCACCAGTTTTAAAGCTGTGGCTGAGATTTAAAGGGATAGTTCACCAAAATATGGCAATTCTGTCCTCATTTACTCACTCTCATGTCATCCCAAACCTGAAAAAATTTTTCTTCCATGGAAAACAAAATATAACATTTTAAAAGACAGTTTTGTACATACAATGTAAGTCAAAGTCAAACAACATTGGACCGAATTAACTTTCATTGTATAGACAAAAAAAAAAAAAAAACATTTTTCAAAATATTTTCTTTTGTGCTCTGCAGAAGAAAATCATACATTGTGAGTAAATTATGACATAAGTGTTTTTTTAGGTGAACTATCCCATTAAAAGGTGCACCTGCACGTTTTTCCCTCATTAAAAAAAATAAAAAGTACTACTAAGAAAATTATGTTTAATATCATATACAATCATAATAAACCTAATAAAACATGCTGTATTTTACATGGAGCAGGTCACATCATTAGGCCTCTATTTTGAGATCACATGACCAGCTAAAAACTACTTGCTTTTTTTCCGTAATTCCATAATTATTGGACATGCTTTCTTGTGGAATATGAATATGTTGAATTAAAACAGCTTTCTCAAGGCTAATGCTCATGTTAGTAGACATTATTTTAATTCAATTGTGTATAGTGCTTTTTTTTTTAGGTGCTGTTAAATAGAATAATCACGATTAATCGCATTAATATATTATTAATGCGATATATTAATATATTAATATATATATATATTATTGAATCTAACATAAAAGTTTGTGTATGTATGTGTATATATATATATATATATATATATATACACACACACTGTATAATCACAATTAATCGCATCTAACATAAAGGTTTGTGTGTGTATATATATATATATATTATCGAATCTAACATAAAAGTTTGACAAAACAAATATATTTGCGTATCATTAGAAAAATTTTAAGAATGGAAAAACTGCTTGGTGCACCTTTAAGAAAGTAACAATTTTCTAAATGCTTCAAAAACAAGTAATATATCCACAAAACTATAAAAAGAAGTCTTTTTTGGTTGTTTTAGTAGAGAATAAAGCAAAGCATTATGCATGTCTGTCCTCGAGAGCATTACACAATAGAAAAAATGATTAAAAGTTCAGCCAAGGCTGCTAGTAGCAACTCATCCTAGGTCGCTACAGAAAGCTCGTTAGAATTTCTCTTTGAACTTTTGTGAAAAGAAACAATGACAAGCCATTTGTCTAAGCAAATGTATTACAGCCTTATCTGAAAGGTAAAGACAGTCCATGGCTGGCCCTATTCTACAGTACCTGATTGCGGGTACGAGCATTCCGTCTTCCCCTAGGACACAAAGCAGTGTAGAGCAGAGCAGAGGAGTGAAAGAGGTGAGAAAATCACAGTTAGAGAGGAAGGGACGACAGAATCGCCATGGAGACGACAGTGTCGTCGTGGTGACTGGGTGGAATAGCATTAGGACAGCTGCTGGAATGGCTTGAGATGCAGTAAAGGGAGACGTATGGAGAACGTGATGCCCTTCAGTTAATTTTTTCCTCTGCTATTTAAAATGTCTTTTCAAAATAGTTTAAGTTTAAGGGGTAATCGACCACTTAATTGTGTAAATTAAGCATCAGGGCAGTTGCTTAATAACTAATGGGCCCTGCAGAGTCTCTATTTAGGCAGGAGGGCATCAGCTGCCACCCTTATCATCTGCATCATCGCCACCTGGCGAAAGACGGAAATTAACAGAAGCAAATAGAGGGTGTAAGTGCATGAGTCAGTCAGAAAAGATAGCCAGAGGTTTAGCTATCCCTCCAGCCCACCAGAGGGCACTGTTAGCACCAAAGTCAGTGGGTACCTTAATGAAACTCTCCATATTGCCATTAAACAGCTTATGGTTATAGATGGAACGAGGCCTTGGTTTCCGCAATTTCTGTGGTTTCGGGGGAAGGGTTGGGGGTCTGAGGAATGGAGATGGTTAGATGGAACAAAAACACACAAAATTCCCTTTGAATCACATATATCAAAGACCTTAACTCTATTTAGCCCAACCCTTTCCAATCTACACAATCGTGCCATTAACTCTTATGTCTTAGCAGAGGAAACAGCCGATAATGAAGGGTTTAAATAAGCAACAGGCATTAATTGTTGTTCTTTAAAAGATCGTAATTACATCCTAATGCTTTTGACCTCAAATTAACCGATAACAACTGCAGGGAGTTTTCTATTCCCTATAGCAGCACTGAATTGGGATCTTATTGAAACATTTAGCTATGGAAACATAATTGCTGTTGTGACAGACTGGTAAATGCAATCAAAGTCAAACATGACATGGCTCTGTACTTTGGTTGTAAACCTGAGGGCATAGCGCATGCTGTTGTCTATATTTGCTTACGTGACTAATCATTAACAGAGATGGGGATGTTTTCAGCTGAATTAGAGAATCTTTGCATGATTAAGTATAGACATTGTGTCATAGAGCTTGACCAAATACCTATTCATTTTATTGTTTAGGTCTGAAACACGTGAATGCAAATGCTATCAGATACGCAAGCACAGTTTCATAGGTCGCTGCAACAACATATATGCCGGCCAAGCTACATTTGCGTAATTGTGTAGTGTAGGTTTCATTTAAAAATTTAAGTAAAGGGCATATGATTATCAATGGCAACACTGATAGATGTCATCCAACTGAGAGGTCAGAACAGGTCTGCATCTGTTTACCAGGAAGGCTCTATTCTCAGCATTCTCCGACTGTCAAAGGACATTCTGGATAACCCAGCATGAGTTGAGCCCCTGCCAGTGACAGCTTGAGGTCAAGTCCCCTTTTGACCGCTGAGCAATATCAAAAAAGTTTTGTTTTTCCTCTCTTGCTTTTACCCTAGCCTGTTATGTGATTTAGAGGTTGTTTTATCAGCTGAACCTGCAGAAAATGGACTGATAAATAAAGTTTTTATCTCTATTTAGTATAAAAATGCCATAAAAAGATTTGTGATTGTGATAAATTAACTGTTTTTTTCATTAAAAACAATAACTATGGATATGGATCATGAATATGAATGAGAAGTATAATAATGACGGGATCTTATTCTTTAATGACCCCATGGCCTGACAAGTTTTGAGACCATATAATTGGACAAAAACAGATATTGTGGTAAAAGAGTACATCTTTAATCTTAAAAATAAAGGTTCCAAAAGGGAGTTTTCACAGTGATGCCATTTTGGGTTTCTTTCAGTTAAAAGTTCTTAAAAAGAACCATGTGTTTCTTAGTTTTAAGACTATTTTAATAATTTTAGGAACCTTTTTCCACTATAAAGGATCTTTTGTGCAATGTAAAGGTTCCAAGGATGTTAAAGGTTCTTCATTGAATCATAGATGCCAATTAAGAACCTTTATTTTGTTTCTAAAAAGTGGGAATTCCATCATCATCAGAACTCTCTTACCTTGTAGTTCCACATTCGGCCCTTTCTCCTGAAAGTGAGAGAGGAAAGAGGGAGGAGTCAGAAATGTCATTATTAGTATGATCTCACGCACTGGGTTCTAAAACTCGGTCAGAGTGTACTGAGGGCTATCGTGAGAGTGGCCAGCACTATTGAAGGCAAGATGAATGGGTGAGCAGCCACACTGCGCTTGAGACAAAGAGGAGCACTGGTCACCGTAGAAACCTCGGAAGGACCCTGCGGGGTGTCAGACGGTCACAGAAGGGAACTAAAAGAGACTAAATGAGTGTGTGTGTTTGTATTTGTGTGTATGAGGGTGTGTAAAGAGTGGGTGTGCATCAAGAGATTCATTTCACACTGGTGACACTGAGCGATATCTGTGACAGCTCACTAAGTTCTTTGTCCCAATATTCAGTGCGCCCAAAAGGGTTCCCTGGTATCAAAACATTACAAATGATGAAAAATATACACGCCCACAAAGGAAGGTCACAAAAATCCCAGATAATGCAAGAATGTTAAACTACCAAACTACTTAAATGTCAGTTTGGAAAAAAAAAAAAAATGAAAAAAAAGGCCCAAAATTAACATCTCAAGAGCACATGCACATAATACAGACCAAGTTTTTCCAATTCTGAATCGCCATGTAATGAGGTGGAACCACTAATGTTTCTCCATGGGTACTTTAGTGATGTGAAGTGGCCCCTCAAATCATTTCATTTCACTAAATCTGCATATCAAATGGAGTGGTTCCCGTGTGCCTTTGCTTTGCCCTCTAAAATCATTCCAAAAACTGAAAAGCTTTTGTCCTGCCAGCTGAGGGGTTAAAAAAAGACTCTGAATCCTTTCCAAACACGTTTCTGGATAGCAGTTAGGGAGGATCTGGTTTACATACAGGACATTCTCAAACAGAGATCGTTTATTCTTCTACATTACTCATTTAAATGATAAGAGTGAGCATTTAAGCCAGGTGGCTGGCACCATGGCAACCCTTGATAACATTAATGGAGAGAATTAGATGTGCCAAGCTAATTGGCTTAATGGATTGAGGATCAATTAGGTGAATAATTTAAAAACATGGGCGGTACCTGCTGCAACCATATGTGATAAACTCATGTATATGCAGCATACGCACTGACACACACACCTTGGCTAGCCTCGAGTGTCTGGTTTTACTCAGACGAAGAGGTGAAGTGTAATTGAGCACACAGTCTGGTGAGGGGAAGAGGGCAGGACTGGTCAGCTATCATATACGTGGATAGCTGGACTCAGCTGGGGCGTCCCACAGCGTGCCGTCATTAGATTATGAGCTGCCGCACAGGCAGCTGCCGAAATTCCCCCCCTGGTGCCACTAGCTGATTGATTGGGCGTAAACTGCCCGTAACCGAAGTGACAAGAGGCCTTATGGGAAATGTGGCCATGAAAGCACGGTCTCTATAATCATCTGATAACAAAAGGGATCAGACTTAAAGGAATATTTAAGGTAATTTTCAGCTACATGAAAATACTTATCCTTCAGTTTGTAAAAACATATAGGAAGCGTGTTTACACTAATACATATACAATGGCTGTCTAGCTTTTTTGTTAAATCACTTAATTGAATTCTTCATATCCAATGCTTGTTTTAATTCTTTAATTCCCATTTTTATTAACAAACTAGGTCTAAATTGATACACTGTGGGATATAGGTGTGGTACATACTGTAAACATGAGGTTGAAAATTACCCACTATTTTGCTTAAACGTGTAGTTTAAAGCTCTATATCCAACAATAGACCTTTATTAACCTTTCAGATATTGGGATATTCGTCTGCCACTAGATTCCACTGTGGCATTGTGATAACATGGTCATACCTTGAAGGCTCAACACAGTGAAGGCTGGGATCACAGTGAAAATCTGGGAATTTTTTTTAAATCAATCATTTCATAATGAGGCACACCTGAAGCCTCGCCACTGTTAAATGTCTCTTTACTTGTGAATGCACACTGGTGTCCTCGCAGGTCCAGGAGGGGAGCAGAGAGAGATCTCCGCACCATGCTGAGAATGGCCTGTCGTTTACACTACACCGGCGTTTTCAAAATTCGAAAACGAAGACTTTTGAAAATGCTGCAGTCTCCATTTTAGTTTGAAAATGCCAGGGTTGCATTTCAGTATAAACGGACCAAAAGGGACACTTTTGAAAACGATGGTGTGGCTGCCCACGTTCACTCTGCGTATCCTTGACGACCGTGTAAACAATAACGGAGACTGAACTTCAATCTTCACTGGCTTTGTTGTCATTTTTAGCAGCCATTGTGCAGTTAAACTAATTTTTTAATACTGCAGCTACGTACATGCGCAAGAGGAAACTGTTTACACTTCTATGCGCATGCCCAGTGTGCATGAACGGTCATGTGACATAGTCGTGTAGTGTAGACGGAGGCTGTTTCTGAAATGCTGTGGAAACGCCAGTGTAGACGAAGTTCGTTTTCATTTTAAAACGCCGTTTTAAAATGAAACCGCACTAGTGTAAACAGGGCCTCAGTTCTACCAGCTTTCAATAAGACAAGTAGATGCAAAATAGAAGAATTTTCAGTAGTGGTCTTAAACTTTTGGATCTCACTTCTGTATGACTTGTCCAATTAGTCGAGAACCATTCATTAGATATAAAATACTTGAGCTCGCTGTGCAGTTACAACTTTCAATTTTGTATCCAACAGTGACCAAAGTTGCAATTAGGTGCCAGAGGCTTAGCTGACGCTCAGCATTTCCAGAAAGCAGAGAGAAACTTATTTAATAAACAGACGACTCACCTTCCCCCAGAGTCTGTTTCAGCAGGTCATGCTTGGCCTGCAGCTTAATGATGAGGTTACTGCCGTTCAGGTACTCCTTGAATTTCTGCGACACAGATGAAGGCATCAGTGAGCTAATGATTTTAATAGGATGTGACTAAAACTGGGGAGTGATGTGTGCTGTGGGCAACAAAGAACAGATTTCGCTGTACTTTGCACGCTGCAAATTCAATCTGTTCCGATAGGAGTATTTAATTTCCGTCTCATCGGTGAGGCATGGGCCTTGTCACGAATGTTTTGCAGATTCATATGTGATGACTGAGTTTGGATAGATAGATAGGACAGGCTGAGTAGACTTTCATATCAGTGTTTGCAGAGACAATTCTGATGAGAACCATGTATTAAAAGATCTACTGATAGTCCAGAGATCTTGAGGACCAGGACTTCATCTTATAAATGGAAGATATCGGGTTTTGCCATCTTATGTCTGAAATAACTAATACTTAGAAATGCCAATCAAATAAAAACTGAATTAATTACATATGTCACAATTAACTTAAATCACAATTAATAGCATATATCATTATATGTCATATAAAAACGGCCTACAAATAAAAACGGTACTGGTGGGCCCAGTGCTTATATGGTCTGAGGAAAAAAAGGCCACTCACAGTGAAGTAAAAGACTTCTGTCTCCTGCTGATTGGCTCGTCTCTTAGCAATGTTTAACTTGCTCATGTAGCTCTCGGAAGCCACGGATTTAATGGACTCTGTGGATCGGCTGTGCTGGAAGGCGTCTGACACATCAAAGTCCTCAACTGTCAGCATGTCTTGTAAGGTCTGCATGGTGGCATCCAGGGTTTTGCGTACCTAATTAAAACATAGCAGGGACTCAGTAAGGTGAAAAAGAGACGAGTATGAACTTTTAGAATATAAGTTACATTAGAGTTGTAAATTGATCAAAAGTGGCAGTAAAGACTGAATGCTGTTCTTTTCATCTTTCTATTCATCATAGAATCCTAAAAAAAAAAAATGCAAAAACATATTAAAACTGTTTTTAACTTTGACAAGAAATGTTTCTTAAGCACCAAATCATCATATTAGAATGATTTCTGAAGTATCATGTGAGATTGAAGACTGGAGTAATGATGCTGAAAACTCAGCTTTGCTGTTACAGGAATAAATTACATTACAAAATATTAAAATAGAAAATAGTTATTTTCAATTTGTACTAATTTCACAATATTACTGTTTTACGGCAATTTTAAGCAAATAAAGCTTTGGTGAGCATAAGGGACTTCTTTCAAAAACATAAAATCTTACTGACCCCAAACCTTTGAACGGTAGTGCATATTTCTGGACACCTGACAGTGACGTAAATATAAAGGAATTAGTTAGTCTTGGAAGCATCAGTTAGAGTAATTTTAAAATTATACCTAAATCAGTAATGCTTCACACCATATGCCATAGTTTTCCAGCAAAAGTCTGTTTATGAATTTATAGCAGTCATGGAGTTAGATATGGAAGACTGTTTCAGTCTACAAGCAAAAAATAAAAAGTTTAAAATAAGAAATAAATCAGAAAACATTGTGAGATGTAGATTCCTTTTCATTTTATTTTTTTCAGATAGAAAGAGGCTTAGTAAGTTTCTAATGAAAAATATTATTATGCTATAAAACATTTTCTGACACATAAAAAATGTTGGTAAAATAGATATTTTTATGTTGTTGTTATAATGCTGGCAGAGCAAGAAAAAAACAAAATAATATAATGGCCTGATCAAGCCATCAGGGCAAAAGAAATCTTTACTTATGGGAACTTTTATAATACTTTAAAATAACATTTTCTGTACCCATTGTGGTTGGAAAAAAATTGCTTATTGTTTGCAATAACAGGTACATGGCACTGTGATATATTCAAACCCACAATATGAGCTTAAGAATATTGAAAGACCCAAAATATGTGTACACTGGTTGAGAAAACAAATCACAGGAAGAAAAAAAAGTGTACAATGAGCTTCAACCTTATTTCTGCAATAGCATCTATGTGTCACTATGATACAGTATAAGCCCACAGTGTGTTGGAGCCTATTTAAATGCTTATGCAGGTAAAACCTTTAAAACCTCAAAACTGAGCAACGGCCCAGACTATGTGCGGGC
This sequence comes from Ctenopharyngodon idella, assembly GCF_019924925.1. NCBI lineage: Eukaryota > Metazoa > Chordata > Actinopteri > Cypriniformes > Xenocyprididae > Ctenopharyngodon > Ctenopharyngodon idella. The sequence goes on along the minus strand of NC_067225.1, from coordinate 25,373,107 downwards.
TCAAATATCGGAACCAAATTTGATCCCTATTTTGAAGATAAACGACAACAGCCAAACCACAAGCAACTTTTGAGCATGTACAGTAGTATATAGCTTGAAAACTTCCTAAACCTCTATACCCTCAAGAGATCCCAATGATTTCTTCAGGACTGGATTCCATTCGACCCCGAGACCAAAGATCACTCCCATCAATGAATGAAATCAAGGATTGTCTAAATGCTGTAGTGACCGGTGTGTAAATTGGCCCCCGGCCCTCACAGATTAATGTGGCACATTTCCCATATGACACAAAATCATCCATTACTAGCTGGTTATAAGACATAAAGTGATAAGGGCAAGATGAAGTCATCAATACACACAGACGGGAGCTATTATAAAGTCCATTAGCACCTGCATACACTTAGTTGGTTGGTAATGCGTCTGAGTTGTATTCGTTCTCCCAAGACAAAGAATTACCCTCACTGAAGACCAAACATGGAGATAACCGTTCCATCCCAAAAGAAACACACCATTAACAGATGAGAATGCTAAAAATACACTCAGTTCCCAGGAAAGATGGACTAAATTGCAATGAGTTTGATTGCTAGGCTGAAGTATTCTCTTGAGTGCTTTAAAAACGGCAGAACAAAATGTATGCGAGTAAAGCCAAGGGCTCTTTGAGTGCTAAAGACTCGTGTGAGAGAGGAAGTTGGGCTTTCTGCAGAGCTGTGACTCACACTAAAGAAGCTGATGAATCTTTCCAGTGAGCAGGTGTAAATAAAACTGAACAGTTTCCATAGCATTTGGATGCAACAGCAGGAGTTAAAGTCAACAGGAAGTAGAGTTCGCAACCTATTTTACTTCTAAAATGTGATGTCAAGTGCTTGAAGTGGCAGAATTGAAAATTATAAGAGGGCTTGATGACATCAGCCCAAAAATTAATAAAGACACATTTTTATGGTGTTGTCAAATCAATTAATCACGATTAATTGCTTCTAACATAAGTTTGTGTTTACATAATACGTGTGTATATATTATTATATTTATATTATATGTGTGTGTCTGTGTGTATATATGTGCATATACACACATATTTATATATGTATAAATATATGTGTGTATACACACACACATTTATTATAAATATAATAATATATATACACACACATATTATGTAATCACAAACTTTTATGTTAGATGTAATTAATCGATTTGACAGCACAAATTTTAAATTTTCGGAATAAAGGTGCGGTTACATTTACTTTTGTTCTTTGAATTTTCACAAGGAAACTATATTTCAACAGGAATCTATGTGATCAGGAATTTCGAGTGTGGGCAATAGATTTCCCCATGCAGATTTTGATAATTTGCCACACTGACTAACAGAAAGCTGTTTGGTCTGAAAGTGACTTCTGTGTGAGCCGTGCTTCATACATCTCTACGCTATTGACAGTAGAGTGTAGACAGAATCTTTAAGGCAGTGAAATTTCACTCATTTGACCACAGCTTAATGTGAACTGATGAATCACAATGATCTAAGATAATAGGGTCAATTAGGATTTTCATGTTTCAATAGTTTCGTCTTATAGGTTCGATGTATGGGACCACTTTGTAGCGTGTTCTGACAAAGAGCAGCACACTTAGACAGGGTCATCTGATTGACACTGTAAATCAGCCAACCAATTTTTTTTGTATGTTTGGAGGTGGGCTGAAAGCTGAAATCATTAATAACTTTAAGAACAAAGTGGAATACACAGTTGTGCTCTAAAAACTCTGAAAACCTCTCAAGATTCAATGCCTTGAACTATAAAAACCCCAAATTAAATTGACTAGATCTTTTACTGAAGCATTCAGTGTAACTGCTTGGCACGGTATCGGTAAGGTTACCGTACCATAACTTTGTTTCCCAGCAGAGTGATAAAGACCTGCACACCCAGACTTTTTGGAAACTGGATAAAGCCAGTCAATCAGATTAGAGCTAGCAATTTTGTAAAACCTTATTGTAGTATGCAATATGCATCACAGTCAGTGAACGGTCTGTAAGTGTGGCATCTGACGCTGAAAGTGAATCATTATTATTGAGAAGTGAATAGCATGATAATGTCCATGATAAAATGTAGAATGTAGTAACTGTGATGATTCTTACCTCTTCGTTTTCAATCTTGAGTGTAGCCAAGCGGGACTGCAGTTGGTGGTAACGCATCAGAAGTTCGGTCTGCACGGGCTGCTGGGCACTCACCTGGCACACCTGAGATGCACAGAAGTTGATATCTGTCATACATTTATGCGTTGACATGTCTTAGATCTTCACTACACATTTAGTTTTTTATTATTCTTAAAGGAACAGCTCAGCGAAAAATGAATATTCTGTCATCACTTACCCTCATGTTGTTCCAAACCCAATAATGACTCAAATTGTATCTATTTTTTATGCAAATCTAATATATAGTTGGCACAATAGTGCACAGGTGATATGGACCACTGTAATGATTGTTTTATGGTATTTTTTAATATTTCTTCATATTGAAATGAAGTGAAGGATAATCTTTAAGAATTCAAAGTCATACAGTTTGGAACCGCATGAGGGTGCGAAAATGATGACAGAATTTTCATTTTCGGGCAAACTGTTCCATTAATAAGATTTTTTTGGGTAAGTTGAAGGCTAGATACCTCATCTCCCATGTGCGGCAGAAACTCAAAGCGCATGGGTGGGCAAAACACCTGATTGTACATGTCCATGATCTTGTGCTTGTCGCTGCGAGGGTCCAGGTTGTCTACTGCATTCTCAATAATGTCCAGACCCTCATGGCGCGATGTCTCCAAGTTATACTCAGCAGACAGATACGTCCTTAATGTGCGCGCCAAGCTAGCATGATATCCGAGATCACAGCACTGTGGAAAGAAGAAGAAAAATCAAAGTTGAGAGATAAAATATCTCACAGCAAGCCTACATGACATTTAGATGAACACCAATCCGATCTTTCTTCCTAAGAAGACAGTATAAATGAAACTTTATTTGTCAAAATGTTTCCATGGTGATGCCTATTTTTATCAGTCTTGAGATGTCACATTTCACTCTGGCAAGATGAACTGTAAGACAGGTAGCATCTCCTGTATCTCAGTGGATGGTATTGTCATTAAAACGACTTGATCTAAATGAGTGAATTTCATCCTGCGGAGAATCGAGATCGTCAGTATCTATAATTAGAAGAACAAGCGCAGTGGGATATCTTAGCTAATTAGTTTAAACATGCAACAAATGTGCAACTAACCTCTTTTAGCAACGTGGAGCAAGTTTAAAATTGCTTGAGGGAAACTTTAAACCTCTGTGAGTCATTGCGATGAGGCAGTTACCGCTCTATTGGACTGCAAATCCATATATTATGCTCAAAAGGGTTTGAGTGCAAACACTACACAGTCATAGCCTTTGGCACACTCTGTTTAGCATTACAAAGCTACAGGAGAGGAGGTGTACATTTGTAAAAATCTAGTAATATCCCCAAGTTTAGATCTGTACTTAGACATTATTGGTCTAATAACAGCAATGGTGCTTATTCACAGTATTTGCAAATAACCATAGATCGTAACCATAAATAGAAGTAAATACAGACATTTCAAAGGTATTTATTGTGTCCATCAGTAATGTTGAAACCGCTATTTGCTCTGAGGCAAACATATTTCAGTCTAAAGCAGAAAACCACTAATTTTCTACTGTGTATTGGGGTTAGCAAGTTTTGCCATGATGAATCTGTTTGAATAAACCTGTTTACCTTCGGTTCACTGTCAGTCTCTCTGAAAACTATTAGGCATGACAGACCTGCCCTACTTCTGACCCTGCACTCTTAAAAATAAATTAAATTAACATATGGTTCTAGATTTGAAACTATCTCTTTAATAGAAGATATGTAAAAGCCCTCCTGGTTTCTTTGAAGCACCAGTACTATGAGTTGTGGTCATTCAAATTTTTCGGATCAGCTAGCAAACCGTAAATTTCTGGTATAAGGTAACTTGGCAAAGTACAAAGTAACCTGGTATCTTAATTCACCACGACAGGCCACAAGTACCACATGAATTTCTATATACCCAGTGGTGGGTGTGAGAGTTTGTGAGTTTTGGTTAGGTGGTTTTTACCAATTAGTGGTTTTAAAGGTAAACCTTTGTCAACAACCTAACTGAGAGGCCTTTACAGAGTTCTTACAACTTCAATCTGTTAACTGTCTTAGAGATTAACACCTGTTTAGAAATAAAACTTAAAAAGTATAGAAAAAGCCTACAGGTTTATTGTCTGATTAACAACATTCCCTAACAAAACAGTTACTACAAAGATATGTATAGAGTATGTGACTGCATTAGTTTGCATATATCTTGGCTTAAATGTTATCTATAATAGCTTATGTTTCCTCTCTGCCTTTTTGCAGTTATCAGAAGTACAAGTGTGTGTGTGGGTTTGTATTTCCTTAAATTGCTTCAGGATATCAGGGCGTACTGATGGACAGCAATGTGACACTCTTTGCATCTCTCAGCAAAAATCACAGAGGTTTGGTTTATCTACAGTATGCGTTCTAATGCTAACATGACAGAGACAGCAGAGACGAGCCAGGAGGGGAAATATTTCAGTAAACTTCACATCAACACTCCAGTCTCAGCATATTTTTGATACCATTGCCACTGCCAGCCTGTTGTTGTATATGCAACAATATTTTGTGAATTAAGTGCAGAAAATAGGTTTATGTGTAATTAAGCTAGTAATTCCATTTTCTTGTTATAGATCTGACAAAAAATCATTCTGGTTTGGCAGAATAATAGTTGTAATCTTCCTTTGTGAAGCTGAATGAAGCTGCAAAACAGATTAGAAGGTTACAGTAATGGTGATTAATAATTCAATAAAAACACAAATACCAGAGGGAGTGAGGAATAAAATCAGTACACAAATCCAATTCAATAAAAATGACATTCTAGCAAATGCAAAGCAAACATTTAGAGAAAAGAAATGAGGCAAACCATATTAACAAGCAGACACTTCACCCACAATGCAAAGAGAAACAGATGGAGCAGAGCCCTCATCAGTTCAACTGTTTAAATCCCAGCTGATACACACACAAACAAACGCATGCCTCATTGTGCATACTCACATCAATCATATCCGAAACATCATGGATGTAATATTTTGCCACGACGGCGTTGGTGGCTGCCAGGTTCAATAAATAGTCGTTGCGGGCTTTTGTGCATTTCAGTTTGTTCTCGGAATACTTGGCTTGCCTCTGGAAGAAGGAAACAAAATGGAGAAGAAATCAGTTAATATAATAAACAGTTGTTTTTACGTAATCAGATTACTTTTTCAAGTAACTAGTAAAGTAATGCATTACTTTTAAATTTACAACAAAATATTTTAGTTACTTATTAAAACAAGTTACGCAAGTTACTTTGTTTTCCTATTTATTGACTGACACCTCTCCTGTCCCCATGTAGAGAGAAATCAGGAGAAATGTGTAGAGGTTTTGTCTGCGCTGTGTAAACATGACGGATACTGTAGTTCTAGACTAAGTGTGAACAGGCATTTTCTCATAATTTCAGTTTTGGTGTGAAAATGCCTTTACATTTGCGGAAAATATAACTTTTGTAACGCAATGTAACATAACGCATTACTTATCATAAAAAGTAACTAAGTAATGCAATTATGTTTTTAGAAAGTAACATAATATTGTAACACATTGCTTTTAAAAGTAACTTTCCCCAATACTGGTTGTTTTCAGCAATAGGGGTGATTGGGGCTTGTTGTGACAAGACCACAATGCAACTTTTTTGGGTTAAGTGTAGCTTCACAAAACAGAGGACTCTTCCCTGAATGAGTGGTTTAACAAAGTCTTACCATGTTTACCCAGGGGCTATAATAAAAATATGATGAATTTTCCATTTTCTATCCTTTTTTTTATTTATTTGTAGGATAGAATTTGCAAAAACATTATTGTGTTTAAAATCAACAGACAAAACCACCTTTGACTTTGAAAAATGTACTTTTACATTCATGTACTGTATATAGCAGACACTTTTATCCAAAGTAACTTACGTTGCATTCAAGGTACACATTTTATCAGTTGTTGCTTTATCTGGTAATCGAATCCATTACTGTTTGCGCTAAATATATATAGCCCTTGTGACAACTTTCATTGAGAAAACTAGCCCCAGTCTCCACTACATCGAAATTATTAGTTAATATTATACTCAAAAAGACACAACAGACCATATCTTTTGGAGTGTACAGATATAACTCACAATAAATAACCTTGAACTTTTTTTTTAAGTGGAAAGTGTACAGTCAAACCAAAATTTATTCAGACACCTTGAACATTTCATTCATTAATACAGTTTATTCACTATAGTTTAAAAAAAAAAAAGGTAAAAAATATGACAACATCTAAACTGTGTCAGAAAAAATGAATCTTAATTATGTCAGATAACACTTAAGCAAAACATGGTCAGGTCAAAGTGTCTGAATAATTTTTGGTTCCAAATTTTTATCAGTTTTACTGGTAGTCGACTGTATGAAGAATTTTTGGGTATAATATGTCACAGTTTACTTTATTTTGCTATCCTCACTTAAATAAACGAACTATAGTGTCCTGCACCCACTAGTAAAAATATATCAAAAACATCAAAAATGTCTGATTTTTTTTTGGTTTGACCAGCCTGCAACTTTTAATAGTATGTAAAAATCACAGAACAACAAATAGGTATAAAAAGTGCACATTCTGAGAGAATGAATAATAATATACAGTGTATATATAATATGACAATTTTCAGTGAATTGGGGTTATTATTGTTAACTAAAACTAAAGCGTAAAAATAATAAAAATATATAGGCATTTAACAATCAAACAAAACATTAGCAAAAACTATAATAGTATATCAATGATACTAAAATAACACTGTGGTGCATTGAAACAGGGCATACAGACCGAGTCTCATCTGCTTATGAGCTCCAGCTGGGTCCTGCTGAATTTTTCATCAAAAAGCTTGAGCACTCAAAGCAGACAGCTGCTCTAGTACCATTAATAACAGCTGACTGCTACATAATTGTATTGACAAAACAAAATCCTTAAACGAAGAACAAACACCAGTGATTAGAACATGTAACTACAAATGCTCGAATACTGATCAAATGAGTTGAGGTTGACGGTGATTAAACAATCACTGTTATGCGAGTATGTTATGAAAGCAAATATGACAGGAGCAATATGAGTGCAAACTGTTATTTAAACTTAAGCAGTCATTTACTACTTACAAGACAACAAAGATCATATAGTTCAAACAAGGCCTTTTAATCATTTTAGCAGGGTTTGTATTATGGTAATCTCTTGTAAGTTTAAATACTACCTGTAATAATGGTGGTGTTTATGTTCCCAGGATATAAACTGAATAAATTATGCAGTGTGTTTTGTTTTGTCATAATTGTTTTGTAATATTCACATTTAAAAAAAAAAAAAATATATATATATATATATATATATATATATATATTATTAGGGCTGCACAATTCTCATCATTATCAACTTTCAATTATTCTAATCTACAACTGGATTTTTTCAGTGCAATTCAAAATGTATTTCCACATGATCAAACTGCACATTAGTAATTGATAGTCCATCAAGGCCGTTTAGGTTTGCAGGTGGGCTTAGATCACGATAGAGTCTGCAAGCCAGCAGAATCAGGTCAGGCTGCAGAGAGAAACACAGAGCATCCATGGCTACCATGGTTATAAATAGTGTGAGCCTGAGTGGCTTTCATGCCAACATCTCTACGCATTGCAGCCTGAAAGGGGAGGAAGGGAGGGAGAGAGAGAGAGAGAGAGAGAGAGAGAGAGAGAGAGAGAACAGCAGAGGGAGAAAGAAAGCGGCACAAAGAGCAAAAGTGAGAGAGAGAGAGCTAGCTGGATAGCTATAGGAACAGAATTCATTCACATGAAAAACGTCTCATGTGAAAAGCACAATATTATGTATGTTCATTTATAATTTTATTTTTGTGTAGGCACAGTCATTATGAGTTAGCTTCCCATGATTGCATATCACCAGCTATGAATTAGCATGAATTAGATGATTTACAGCTGAAGTCACTGACCTGAAATGTTGAATCTGGTTTGTATGAGTAGTCAGCCATTCAGTCTCCAGGCTGTCTACAGTCTTACTGACCTCATTGTCCATTCTTAGATAAAGCTCAGCCCACATTCATTTTTATAAACCCATCCACCAGGTTCATTCAAAGCTTTGTGCCTACATTGCTTTTAAGAGCCGATGAGAAGGTAACTAGGAAGACGGTAGGATTGCTGGTATAAATGTATTTTGCAATATTTCAGGATAGGGCTGCATGATTTGGGAAACAAATCTAATTGGAATTTTTCTAATAAAATTTGAAATTCAGATTTAAAAATGTGATTACCAAATCTCCAGGTGTGCTGTACTTGTTTGTAGGGCTGCACAATTTGGTGAATTTTTTTTGTGTTTTTTGTGATTATATATATATATATATATATATGTGTGTATATACATATAATAAATATTTATTTCTTTATTATATTTACTTTTTCATAGGGCTGGGCGATACAGCTAAAAAATTTATGACGATATAATGTTTCATATTGTTCGGTATCGATAATTATTGAAAAAAAATTAATAAACTTTTTTCAAAAAAAGGACAGTAGAAAAAAAGGTTGAATTTAACCAATGCATTTTTAATTAAGGCAAACAAATAATTTTAAATAAAAAAAATAAAATGTAAACAAATCTTTCTTATATTTTATATAAAGATTAAATAAATCAGCGTTAAAGAAACTTAGAGCTGCACAATTCTGGATAAATTGAGAAACTTTTTTGTTTTGTCAAACTAAGATCATGATTCTGAATGACAACTAAACAAAATAACGTAATTTATTACTAAAGGTTCCGACAAAATATTAATTGCTGCAGTCTATTTTAAATTTTTTGATTTATTTGAATTAATTTTTTTTTTTTTTTTAACTGTTTGGATATATGATTCAATGACTAACTTATAAATACACTTGTTTCATAACTGGATGAATCAGTGTATTTGAAAGAATCTGTTGAATGAAGATTCAATGTCAAATACATTTTTTAACAGTCACTTGTCGCCACCTGGTAAATATCGATACCGTTTTATCGCCTAGTCCTACTTTTTCATCAGTTCTTTCTTTTCTATGGGAATCAAACCCATAACCTTGGCGCTGCTAGCACCATGTTCTGCTGTTTGAGCTACAGAAAAGCTATAATAATAATAATAATAATAATAATAATAATAATGCACGTTATAAGCTACTCAAATTCAGAGCACTTACAGAGATGCATTTGTGTGGGACAGCATTTACTTTGATGCGAAGTTCAAGGTATGCTTTTGGAAGGTTTCTGGTTTGATTCTCGCAAAGAGGAGTCACCATTTTGAACTTGAGCTCTTAACCAAGAACAAGGGTTCTTAACCCAAGGTTCTTCCAGCGGGACTGTCTATCTATTAAGTGTACTGAAAGTCACTTTGAATAGAAAAAAGACTTTAGAAAATCGGCCAAGATGATGTGATATAAAAATTGGCTTTCACTTCCTACCATGGTGGCTCTCAAAGTCAAGGAGCAACAAACAGTAAGCTTTATCCTCTATTGTGCACAGAATATATACACCACTTGAAATAAGATAAACATTTCTCTTAAAGGGTCACAATCCTTCTTGAGAGTGTCGGGAGATAGAATGAATGTGATGCTAGGCTCCAGCGGCCCTGTGGTTTAATAAAAACAGTGTGGCTTTATGAGTCACTCTGCCAAGCATTATGAGCTCGGCCGCTGGCTCATGAGAGTAATCTCACCTTCTCCTTCATCTTCTCAATCTTCCTGACCGAGCTGCGACGCTGGGGTCGGTCCTCATGGCGCAGGAGGTTGACATTAAGGTCTCCAGATTTGCTAAATTGCTTCTCCTCTTGTTTCTCAGCCTCCTTCAGCTTGCTTTCTGCGCTGATGCTCTCCGTGTGGTACATGTGATAAGTCTTCATCACCTGTAGGATATAAAATACTGTAAAGACTAGTCTAACAGAATCATACATACTGTACACACATACTAGTTATACAATCTTGCTGTGAAAATGACAAGTGCAGATAGATTTAATTTCTGCTGTGTTCCACTTGGTAGCCCCGCCCACTCTGAAATCTCACTGGTCCAAAATCCTAATCCACAAATGCAATTTAAAAGAAAATATAATTTAAAAAATAGATAAGCAGGCTGAAAATTGAGTCATTATTCACTGATCATCTTCCATTGTACTGCCAAATTTTATTCACATTTCCAAATAATTACAACCGGGATAGAAGAAAGTAACTAACATTGAAAAAAAATTATACTTTTCTACAGTAATACAAAACAACTCAATCCTGACACTGCCTTGAAATGATCTCCAGACTAGTTTAATTCCAGGGAAGCTGTGCAGTTGTCAGTTGCGGAGGATCAGATGTATTCCCGTCAGCTCTACAGAGTAGGCCTTCTCATGAATATGCATATGAGTATGGACTTGGCAGAAATACCATAATCCTGCCTCTTTCCACCACAAGTCCAAGCCTTCCACTCAATGACAGAGGCTGAAGGAGGGGGCAATGTAAGGACAATGAGATTCTGAAGGAAGTGTGTATGAAACACAAAGCTGATTCAAACAAAACCGCACATTTTGCTGACTCTAACAACAGAGCTCCCTGTATGACAGAGGTGTTTGCAACAATCCAAACTGTTTTACCTCATGCCTGATTGGTGTGACCCAGTCTGCTATTCAACCCCATTATCCTCTCTCTCTCAAACAATAGAACAGAGCAAGTGAAGGGGGTGGAGGGGTGGGGTTCTCTGCACCATTGCCCTGCTTTATTCCTCTCCTTATAGCCGGCAGATGCATGTCAGACGGTGTTTTCAATAAAATGCTTATTAAATCAGCCAGCCTGCAGGCGTCCACAGTCTGCTCATCTGCACTGACCCTGACATTAATGTACATACACACTCAGCTATTACACTCTAACTTTACACACACAGATCATCGGCTCATTCCAGAGGAGGTCATCAAGTGCATCCGCACGATGGCACTATGCATTTTTTGTAGAGCTCTTTCCTCTGTGATTTAAAGATTAAATGTCTCAGTGCTACTACTGGTACAATATGAAATTAAATGGCAAAAATATTGATTGTTCATGACCAGGCTTTCTCCCATCTTCCATTATTTGGACAAACAGACAGTATTGTCTCAAAATGTAGAGGGTGGTTAAGCCAAAAGATGATGTAAAATTGCTCAAAAGCACCACAGTGTTTACACTTTTTTGGAAAGTTAACCTTGAATGGCTTACTTGAAGGAAAAGTTCACCCAAAATTTAAATTCTGACTTTATTTACACCATAATTGTAAAATTTTCTTTCTTCCGTGGAGCACAAGTCAAACTGCGAATGACTTATTATGAGTGTAGCAATCTAAAAATGCAAATTCAATGTATCATTTACTGAATTCAGTAACTGATTAAAATTACTATAATGATGCCCAATTATATGTACATTTATTACCCAAAAATAAAATTTTAGAGCATATGATTTATGGTTTAATATAATCAAAAATGTTAGATGAAATTGAACAAAAAAAACAAACAAATCATGATCAAATCATGACCAAATTATTACTCTCCTATTCTATTACTTGTCTCTGAACATTAAATGGATAGAAAAAAATAATTTTACATGAAAAAATTACAAATATCACATTTTAGCTATATGATATACACTACGGTTCAAAAGCTTGGGTCTGTACTTTTTTTAATACATTTTAAAAATGTCATTTATTCCTGTAATGGCAAAGCTGAATTTTCAGCATCATTACTCCACTCTTCAGTGTCACATGATCCTTCAGAAATCATTCTAATATGCTGATTTGCTGCTCAAGAAACATTTCGTACTATTATCAATGTTGAAAACAGTTGTGCTGCTTAATATTTTTGTGGAAACCACAATACTTAATTTTTTTTACTTAAGATTCTTTGATATCTAAAAGTTTAAAGAACAGCATTTATTTGAAACTGAACTCTTTTGTAACATCATAAATGTCTTTACTGTCAAAAAAATCTGAGCGGTAGTTTATGTAAGATTAATACATTTTATAAGATCAACCACAATATTTGGACTATTTCAGTCACAGATACTTCAAAATGTAGACATACACATGTAGACCATGGTGAAGCCATGTTGAATGTTCTAAATTCAATACGCCTACACCATTTGCCTTGAACTAATATAACAAGTTCCAGTCATTAACCGTTACACAGCATCCAGGCCCAGCGTCCCTAGTATTCCCTGATGGAAAAAGCTGTTTCCTCAAGCTCATTAGGTAGAGGATGCAAAGGACGTTTCTCAGAGAAGTGCTAGCTGTGTCTGGCCCCAGGACAGATCACTAGCCCTTTTAACAGGGTCTAGTAAACATACACAGATGTGAGAAATGTCTTCAAGCTAACCGATTTTTAGACAGTGTACTCTGCTGTTTCACATGCAGTTGTGTAAATGATGAAGGTTGACAGAGGGTAAAATCATTACATATGAAACCTTGCTGACATCAGCATGTATGTAACATCACGTTAAAATAATATACCTTACAACTGATCCATCAGAATTTAAAAACATAATTTTATAATGTTCAATGACAAAGAGGTTAAAATCCCTTTACAAACTCAATAAGACCACAACACTCACAGTGACATTCTTGAAACTGCAGGCATGCTGAAATCGTGAATAAAAATACTGAGTTGGCGAGTAAATTTGAAAGGATCTATGAACTGTGGTGCCGGCAAAAATCTAGGTTAGCACACAGCTCCTCCCAAAGCTGTCACCCATCAGCTCATACCCCTCAAAGAGAACATGTTTACAAGCAGGTTTGATGGACATGGCTGGCAAACCTCCAGCATCAAAACATAAACAGGCATGTTGAGGTGAGATGACCTAAGCTGTAAAGAACAACGCTAGGGCAAAGCTGACATTAGATACAGATCTGGGATCTCTTTAAATACATGTAATTCTGGTGTACACACAATCCTGTTGTTATGATTAGGGAAAATATTTAAATAAAATCTAAAATGTCTCATAAATGACTCTTAATATGATTGCAAACTCTGTTCTGGTACAGCCCTGATGAAAGTTTGTAGCAGTTCTTGCAAAATAACTGTGGTATTTTTTAGTAAGATCATAGTAACCTCATGGATAACTCCTCTTCATGGTTACAACAAGCTAAATATGGTTTCTCTGTATATATATATATATTGCAATTTTTAATGAAATTAAATTAAATTATATAAAACAATTCTGGCGCCGATGAAACCGTTTAATAAAAAGCCATATTTTTGCCTTAAAACAACAATTAATTTATATGTTGTTACCACATGAAGTACATTCTCACAATTCTTGGGTTATAAAACTGACAAAACATTATTCTCACATCTAGCACCACTGCCTTGAGGTTTTGTGGCCACTTAGGTTTGTCCGAGAGCTGTGCAAGGATAGTCTCCTTTTGCTAAGCCGCATTAGCTCAGTATTTGAGCATTAGCCAGAGACCTTAAACTAACATGCAATGATTTATATACAACTTCCATTTCCACACAAACTGCCTGGAGCACATCTAAATGCTTTTGTACAGTGGTACACACCCAATCTGCTACCATTTCAACCTCTTAAACACTGTTGAAAACTCTGAGACATTCCAAGTAAACTATTTCCCTGTCAACTGGCCAAAGACAGACTGTCTTTTGTAAGTCCTTGTGATCGACGAGGAGAATGAGGTTCAACTGGTTAGCACTGACTCATTCATCATTTCAGATTGATGGTCCGCACTGTGCACAGGCCGAAGCCTTTAAGACTCTGCACGAGAATGAGTTCAGAATGTAACAGAATAGGAAGGAAAGGTGGGACTTCAATTTATGCAATCAACATATTATGATTTCTCCTGTGTACCATACCATAACAGAGGAAAGAGCTGCAACCTTGCTGAAAATGTAAGAGAAAAAATGTCTTAAGGCCTGCAATTCCAACTTGTCTTTCACATAAAATTCACATGTCTGTCTTTGGGGAGGGGCTCCCAAAGTCAACACCAAATTTTTATGCATAGATGCATGTTTAATAAAGTGCAGTTGAGCAAGGGCACTGCGCTATAGAATAATTTCCTTAAAGCAGCAGAATTTATAATGCCATTATATGCCATCATTTAGGCAAAAGGATTTCTGTTCTCAAATCCAGTACACAACCAATATTCCAATGCACTTCAGCTCTCATTTATTACAGGCCTGTTCCCTGGCAAAAAGTTGCTGAGCTTTTATGTTTCATAAATGTGCAAAATTCACAGTACTTTAAATTACAAAAACAGCAAACACTACTTTCACTTCTTCAAGCATCTCAGATGGAACTAAAAAGAAATAAATGCATCATTTTGGCATTCAGTCTGATTGACACAATACATAGAAGTTGCGCATTTAATACCCAAGAAAGAGAACCATTGATCACCCTAATACACAAAAACCAATGCAGAAATCAACCAATGCAGAAATTACATTGCACATTGGGACTGCAGAAGCTTTACATTCATATTTATTATTCTACATTCAGAACACATAACTCAAACCACAGAAGAGAGGCAGAAGGATCAATACTTAAAGCTTCTAGTGCAGACTCTCTTATATTGTTATTGTCAAGCTGTATTTCAAAAACAGTTGATCATAAGCAAGACAATTTGCTCTATCAAGTGAATTTAATGTAGAGTTTTGCAAAGTGTGACAAGATTTTTAATATTTATAACACTGTTTAGCATAATACTCAGTCTACTGGATAGTTGTCAACCTACATTATATGGGATTTTAAATGAGTAGACACTGACATTTAAAATGTATTTAAAATGTATATATATTTTAAATAAAAAATGCTACATTTCTGAATTGAACATTTATTTTAAACCATATTTAAAAAAAGGAAATGTGCATCTACTGACATCGACAAGGCTGTCACAAGGGCAATCGAGTGCTGTTATTGGCATATGCCAATAACCTCAAAGTGACCAAATATGAAATTATATATGGTCAAACTGTATTTTTAAAAAATTCTATTGTTCATTATATTTATTTCCTTGGTCAATGTCTGTGTTGGTGTTGGTTTGTTTGCTGTACCAGGCTGCAAGGCCCTTTGAAATAGCTGAAGTAATTTGGTGAAGTGAGATGGAACTGTAATACGGTCAAGAAAAAATATTTTTCCTGAAAAATAATTGCACACCTAGTTGCAGAGTTAAGACAACAGCAGTCTCAAGCATCGCATACAAAACAGCAGCCACGTTTTACAGTTCCTCCTGAACCAAAACAACAACCTTATGCTGTGTTCACACCATAACTACCGTAATTTGGAAGAGATGGAAACCCCATGACGTAATACTCAGAGCAGTTTGTGACTCAAATTTATACACTTCAATGGCAACACTATCAACACCGAAATTAATCTGCAGCAGTCGAAAATGACCTACCCTACCTTTAAGGATCTATCAGCCTGCGCCATCTAGAGTTTCTTGACAGAACATTGTATATATACATATACAGTCAAACCAAAATTTATTCAGACACCTTGAACATTTCATTCATTAATACAGTTTATTCACTATAGTTTAAAAAAATTGTAAAAAAAAAAAAAAAAAAAAAAAATACGACAAGATCTCAGAGATAAACTGTCAGAAAAAAATAATCTTAACTATGTTAGATAACATTTAAGCAAAACATGGTCAGGTCAAAGTGTCTGAATAATTTTTGGTTCCAAATTTATCATCAATTTTACTGGTAGTCCACTGTATGAAGAATTTTTAGGTATAATATGTAAAATTTTACTTTCTTTTGCTATCCTCATGTACATTAATGAACTATAGTGTCCTGCACCCACTAGTAAAAATATATCAAAAATTAAAAAAAAATAATAATTTTTGGTTTGACTGTAAATACACATCAAAATATCATCATATATATACATAATCAACCAAAAAGTAATAATAAAACTGCACACAGCCTATATTCTAATAATGCAGCCAAAAGCCCACATTTCTGTGTCTACTTAGTAGAAAAACTACATACTAAATATTTCGTGACCACAATGATGCAGAACATAATAATTTAGATCTTTCTGCAGGGATTTGGTATCATGACAAGGCTCTATTTGAGGAAAAGAGAGGAAAGAGAAAAGGTGGCAGGGAAAGGATAATGATCCTCCTCCATGTCCTCTCCAGTGATACATTACACTCCCTGTCAGTGACCTTGAGACACATCAGCGTCAGAGCAGCGGATCCCAAACCGCATATGTGTGCCTTTCAACATTTTAAAGAAAGAAACGGTGTCTCCCTGATTCATAAGTATCATGTCTGTGCTAAGTATTTTAAGAATGGCTTCAGGACTGTGTTTTATAGTTTCAGATCTTTTATGGTAGGTGGAGTACATTCACAGTTTAGACTTGTTTGACATTGTGATTTACAGCCGCAGTCAAAAGAGGAGAATAATCATATGAGCTATACTGTAGCTAGTTCCATTCAGGGACACGGGTGAGACATTTTACTACGCCACCTGCATAAAGATGCAAAGGGGACATCTGGAATAGGTCAAGCGATGAAGAAGAATCTTCTCTGATGTCCTGTCATGGGTGACAACATTAATCTCAGCCGGCTCCTCTGCAGAGGTAGTTTGGATTTCATCCAGAATGAAAAAAGAAAGAGCATGCATCTTGGTTGATGAGAAAATGTTGACATAAGAGAAACGAAAGCAATGGAATCAAAGAAAAATTTCAGCTCCTAATGACCCAGATACTGAAATTAAAATGCAATGTGGAAGTGATTGAAGAAGTGACTACTATGAAGCTTAAAAAGGCGTGGAACAGGCGTCTCTACCAATCAACTATTTTCCCATCATTTCCCATCATTCAGTTTCCCATCCTTTAATAGAAAACTATGTGAAGCAACAGTTTCTTTCTTCGCCAAACTGTCGCACAGCCAAACTGTTTTTGTTCTTGGCCGGAGAGTCAGCGTTTCCATGGTGCATGGTAGGACACAGCGGGTGAGAGCTCCATTCAGAGGGAGAGCGAGAAAAATAGAGAGAAGGAAAAATAAAGAGAGAGAGATCGAGAGACATTATACTCACAGTGTACAGCTCGTTCGTCACTTTCACCAGCTCCTCGTGCATCTGAATGCCAATATCTTTACTCTGCAAATACAAAATGGGTCACAAATTAGTCAAACTCATTGTAAAAAAGAATTTATTTAAAGGGCATGAAAATCTGACTTTTTCCGTGTTTAAGTGCTATAATCGGGTCCACGGTGTATCTACCAACCCAGAAAACGTGAAAAAGGACAACCCAGTAACTTTGTTTTGGCAAGCATGTAAAAAATTAACCACTCAGATTTTGCTCCTCTAGTGACGTACAAAGGGGATCTTATTATAATATTACCACGCCTTAATCTGCACGTTTCCACCCACGGCGGCGCCATTGTTTTTCCGCAAGCGACAACGGTGTACCAGTTCTAATGCCATGGCAAAAGTTCGAGCAAAGCATGCTAACTGTTCTGTCTTTAGATGCATAGACGATCACAGAACACTATTTAGACCGTGTTGGGCTGCTTTAGAGAAGAGGAAGAGTTGATGTAGTAGAATGCTGTTGCCATGCCGTCATTTTACGCCGAACTGCTTCACAAATGAGCGTCAATTCAACGCTGGATTTGCACAAAAGGTTAACATGTCGGCACATGCTAGTCGATGAGTTGAATCAACTCCACAGCAACTACATAAATTTATCCACTAACCATTCAGAAATGTCCAGATGCATTCTAAAAGTTGTAACTGCTTCCTGAGTCTCTCCATCAGTGTCCGACTCCGGTTTGAACAATGTAAGGCTGAACACCGTTACTGACGTACCGTTACTATTCTCCAGCTTTGTTGTTGTTGAACAACCGAAGCGCAAGCTGTTAAAGCTCCGCCCACTTTTGGAAAGCGGGCCAGGAGCAGAAGATCATTTGCATTTAAAGGGACACACAAAAACGGCCTGTTTTTGCTCACACCCAAATAGGGGCAAATTTGGCAAGCTATAATAAATGATCTGTGAGGTATTTTGAGCTGAAACTTCACAGACACCATATTACATCTTGTGAAAAGCAGCATAATAGGTCCCCTTTAAAAATACCAACAACAAAAAAATTACACATTCCACTCATTCAGTTAAAAACTTGCATGATTTATCATGGTGTCATATTAAAGATGTTTTCCCCTTTTTGTAGATTGGTCAAATGTAGCACAAATACCTGTTCTTTTTTATAACCTGCCAGAAACCTGTCACAAACATACTTGACTACCATCCAAAAGGCAAGCTAAAAGAACACATTACAAATGGTCTTAATGAAAGATTATCTTTTTTTTCACGTTTTTCTATGGTTTCTATGGTTTTTCTTGCTTGAATGTGTTTAGAATAGCATACTTTTATACTACTAATACTCTAATATATATTTCTGCAGAAGGTAATACAGTATACTGTTTGCAGTAAGAATTTATGTATGTATATTCAGATTAAATACCTATTACTAAATAAAGCACACTGCATACTAATATAATACAATCACTAATATATACAGCTAATAACAGCAGCTTGGTTTGACAAAGGTGACTATGAAAATTTAGGGTTTCGTAATGACTGACTGGATTTTGACTATTTAATTTGAAGTTCGACCAACATCAGGCTGTTGGCTTCATGTTTCTCATTGTATGGTGACCGACCCATATTGCCGCAAAATGCCAAAAAGGCTCATGTTTTCAATCGATCGATCATTTGATACAATCCTTTTCAAACAACCTCTGCAGCATTATTTCCTGTGTTTTTGTAAACAGTAGTTCAGACAGGGACCAGGCTGATTCTGACACATGAAGAATGTGACACTGAAAACTGCTTATGCGTTCCTGTGGTAAAATAATAATTTAATAATGCTATAAACAAGTTAACGGGAAAGAAGACAACTCTAGGAGAGGAGAAAAACATTTTGTACCTCCTCCCACACAGCTAAGCTACTCCTGCTTACACACACACACACAAACAAACACACCTGCAGCTGTTATGGAGAGAATATGCATTTAACTCTAAAGTAAGCGAGACAATCTGGCAGAAACAAGAGGGCAAGAACTCCAGGGAAGCTGGAAATTGTTTACTGCAAGCACAAGTTTTTTCATTAGGCACAAAAGACAGAGACTGTCCCAGACAGACATATTCACACACACACACACACACACACACAAAATGTCTGGTAAAACTCCTATGCCGCACAGAATCTACAGGTACAGCATCACCTTTCATTTCAACAGTTCAACAGCTGTGTGTAGGAATCATGCATTTTCTCTGATGCTTAATCAAGAAAAAAAAAAAATCAGATGACAAAATGCACAATACATAAAGAAAACAAAACATAAAATAACAAAATGTTATCAAATAGTGTGTAAAACACCCATTTAAGTAACAACTGTCCAAGAGCAGTGTTATTAAATAATTTTTGGTAATTGAAATAAAGTTGAAATAAAATAAAATATTAATATTAGATGGAAAAACTTAAACTTAAAAAACTTATAAGGAAAATTAGAAATGTCGCCATGGCAGAGAGCTGTCAAATAGCGAGTCAAATAGCGAGTGAGCATGATCCCAGTCTACTTGAATGAATTACCTCAGTAGCCCTCCAAAGCCCTTTTATGTTCGTAAAGCATAATGGACCGTAATTCTCAGCGATCAATAAAGGCTACAGCATGAGTATAGTCAGGCCTGTGCTTAGGGATCAAAAATAATCTCTCTCTACACATGAATGTGTACATTCACATTCACGCTTATCCCTGAAACCAATTTACAAATCTAGTCATCCACGCTAATGCGATAAGCATCTCACAATATTTCATGCATATGTATTGATTTTGTCTTTAGGTAACATGTAGATTCCACATAGCACAGCATTTGAAAGAAAAGAGATGAAATGGCTGAATAAAATAAGTCATCAAGCAAATCATAAACACACAAACCAACAACAACAGGTGAAACTGCTAAATAATGTTCCCCAGAGGTTGCTCTCTCTCTGCTCAGGAGACTTATTTGAGTTCTTAGTTATGTTTTATAAAAGTAGCAACTTAAAAAAAAATTGTTTAATTAGACAATTATTGATATATAGTAGAGTACAGAAATATAAAATTAACATGGATAGTATAGCTCAGAATATTTTTTTTAAAGAATTTGATGAGAAATGTTCATATTGAGGGATGTACAATATTAAAATTAAATATTTAAAAATAAGTAATTTCATGTTATTGCATAAAACCAATAAATATGGAGTCATTTGTAAATTGTAAAATAGTAAAAAAGTAAAAAAAAAAAAAAAAAAAGTCAATTGAAAAATAAAATCTAAGATTTGCTACAAGTGAATTTAGGCATTACAACTATAACATATACAGTATGAAAAATGTATATTAAGTTTAAAATTTGCTAAAGATTACATTTAAGAATGTTTTATTAGTGTTTTTAAAGATGTATTATTATTATTAAAGTTTTTATAGATTTACATGAGTGACAGCAAATGTCATCTAAATGTAAAAAAAAATAAAATAAAATAAATGAAATGATAAAAAAAAATCTAATATTTCAGATAAATGCCTAGCTCATACATTCAGCGAAAAAAAGCATAAAATAATCACAACTGGAAAACTGCATAACAAGATACAACATTATATCTTTCCCACAAAACCCATTGCAAATTCATGCTTTTGTTGAGCCAAATCAGGCATTATTAAACGGCCCATGGGGATCGAGAATAAGTATTATTGGATACATCACATTAAGAGCAGAGAATATATGGCAAAAGCTCTCAGTGGAAACCTCTGATGCAACATTATGAAAGAGCCAAAGCCACTGACACACTGCAGTATTTTGCCACTGGTAGTGTACGACCGTTCAAAATGCTGTCAAGCTACAGTACATGTTTCCCAGCTGTCTCTGCTGCTCATTCATCCTCATCCATTCATCTATCCTCACCAGTGAAATGTTTCGCTGACCTCAGGTGTAGGTTTCTCATCTCAATGTGTGCTGGATTCCTTTGATGTAGACAAAACTGCTGTCAGTGTTTACTGCTACTGAATGTCCCAAACACATAATTAAAGAAAAGGTTCAAATAAGAGCTTAAGGATGTAAGGAAGGCTATTCATTATCATTCCAGATGGCAGATGTTGCTAGACTGGTGATTCTCAACTGCTCTGGCTTCAGGACCCATATTTTACATTGGACATCAAGGAGTGATCCAACTGTACAAGGATACCAAAAGTAAACAAAAATGTCCTGAATCACAGACTGACATTTAATAATATTACCATAAGCCTCAACAATATACAAAAATGTTAATAGAAAAAAACTGTTCATTCTGGTTTTGAAATAAGCTTCAACTAAGTGATTGATGAATTTGAACTGAAATACCACAGAATATTTATTGCTAGTGTTGTAAACATGACTGTGTACTATTTTCTGATTAACTCTTTCAAATCGATTCATTTCGGTGAATCAAAAACACACTGTACAACTCAACCAGTGATGTTCCATTCATGAACAAATGACTCTTTTGAGCCAGTCCTTTTAATGAATCACAAAATTAAAGTGAAGTTTCTGAGTTTATGATTTTATAATAATTTGACTAGTTATAATAGTTTTACACTAGAAATGCAATTTAAAAGTGTCTTCAATTTATATCCACATATCATTTTTTTTTGTTTTTAATATTATTATTCATTATTGTTGATATTTGTTTTAAATTAATGGTGATCATACTATATTCATTTTTAAGGTTCCCTGTATTATTACAAGTATTAGCTGTGAGAGAATTTTCCGTTTTTAATAAGCAAAATAGGCATTTCATAACTGAAATATGCTCAAATACTCAAAACTGAATCAAACTGAATTGTAATATGAATCGCACTGAAAGCTTGTCAATCAAATTGGATAAAATTTATAATGATACTCAGTCCTAATTATAAATATGACTGAACTGAGCCTGTCACATCACAGCAGCATTCAAGCATACATTCATACAGGTGACCTTGAGTACACTCACTGCAGGCAATTAACAGTTTCCCAAGGTGCTCTCGGTGTGTTTTATTGGTTCACAGTCACCTCACTGAACCACACTCCTATGAATGGTGGCTGGAAGCACAGGGCCTCACCTACAGGAAAAGCAGCCAGGTGTAAACACGCTAGTAGTGTTTGGATTTCACCACAGGAATCCGGGCTATGTGTTGACAGCGTTCCAACTCATATAGCCCAGAAGTCACACCATGGAGAATACAGCCAGTGGCGGCACTCCTCACCACAGTATGACTTTAACTCGGAGAGGATGTGCATAAATAGGCTGTAGTCACACTGTGAGACAGCATGCATTTAGACATGTCCATTCATTTTGTTGCATACCATCCGTATACACCGTCTGCAGGCGTTTAAAACCGCGGCCTGAAAATCACGGCAGTTAAGCAAGAAGGTAGGAGGTAGACGTTGCTGTGCTAAGAAAAATGTCTGCCAAGAAAATGCATGCAAATGTATGAAGTCACCTAGCTGTGCGAAAGAATACATAACGATTTTGGAGCAGCGGAGGGTGTTACGATTTCCCACGTTTGGAGAGGTTCAATGTTACTAGTACATCTACTGCTAAAAAAAAAAGTTTTGAGGCATTTAGTTTAGTTTCTACAAACCCGATTCCAAAAAAGTTTGGACACTATACAAATTGTGAATAAAAAAGGAATGCAATAATTTACAAATCTCATAAACTTATATTTTATTCACAATAGAATATAGATAACATATCAAATGTTGAAAGTGAGACATTTTGAAATGTCATGCCAAATATTGGCTCATTTTGGATTTCATGAGAGCTACACATTCCAAAAAAGTTGGGACAGGTAGCAATAAGAGGCCGGAAAAGTTAAATGTACATATAAGGAACAGCTGGAGGACCAATTTGCAACTTATTAGGTCAATTGGCAACATGATTGGGTATAAAAAGAGCCTCTCAGAGTGGCAGTGTCTCTCAGAAGTCAAGATGGGCAGAGGATCACCAATTACCCCAATGCTGCGGCGAAAAATAGTGGAGCAATATCAGAAAGGAGTTTCTCAGAGAAAAATTGCAAAGAGTTTGAAGTTATCATCATCTACAGTGCATAATATCATCCAAAGATTCAGAGAATCTGGAACAATCTCTGTGCGTAAGGGTCAAGGCCGGAAAACCATACTGGATGCCCGTGATCTTCGGGCCCTTAGACGGTACTGCATCACATACAGGAATGCTACTGTAATGGAAATCACAACATGGGCTCAGGAATACATCCAGAAAACATTGTCGGTGAACACAATCCACTGTGCCATTCGCCGTTGCCTGCTAAAACTCTATAGTTCAAAAAAGAAGCCATATCTAAACGTGATCCAGAAGCGCAGGCGTTTTCTCTGGCCCAAGGCTCATTTCATCAAGTTCTTTTCGGAAAATTGGGATGCCATGTCATCCGGACTAAAGAGGACAAGGACAACCCAAGTTGTTATCAGCGCTCAGTTCAGAAGCCTGCATCTCTCATGGTATGGGGTTGCATGAGTGCGTGTGGCATGGGCAGCTTACACATCTGGAAAGGCACCATCAATGCTGAAAGGTATATCCAAGTTCTAGAACAACATATGCTCCCATCCAGACGTCGTCTCTTTCAGGGAAGATCTTGCATTTTCCAACATGACAATGCCAGACCACATACTGCATCAATTACAACATCATGGCTGCGTAGAAAAAGGATCTGGGTACTGAAATGGCCAGCCTGCAGTCCAGATCTTTCACCCGTAGAAAACATTTGGCGCATCATAAAGAGGAAGATGCGACAAAGAAGACCTAAGACAGTTGAGCAACTAGAAGCCTGTATTAGACAAGAATGGAACAACATTCCTATTCCTAAACTTGAGCAACTTGTCTCCTCAGTCCCTAGACGTTTGCAGACTGTTATAAAAAGAAGAGGGGATGCCACACAGTGGTAAACGTGGCCTTGTCCCAACTTTTTTGAGATGTGTTGATGCCATGAAATTTAAAATCAACTTATTTTTCCCTTAAAATGATACATTTTCTCAGTTTAAACATTTGATATGTCATCTATGTTGTATTCTGAATAAAATATTGAAATTTGAAACTTCCACATCATTGCATTCCTTTTTTATTCACAATTTGTACAGTGTCCCAACTTTTTTGGAATCGGGTTTGTATATACTAGTGCACTCCTAAAAATGAACATTCAGTGACAATGGACCAAAAAAAATTGTTTGCATGAATGTATACCCATGTATGGATACTTTTTATTTTGATAGTCCACTTTAGACATTCTACTAACTATAAATAATTTTGCAACTATGTCAACTAACTCTCATTAATTTGCAACTACATGTCAACTAACTCTCATTATAGTAGTATTATTAGTAGACTGTTGGGTAAGGGTTAGGGTTAGTAGAATAAGTTGACATACTTGCAAAGATACTTATAATCAGCAGAATGTCTGTTGGGGGACCATCAAAATAAAGTGTTAGCAGACAGTCTAATAATACTCAAATAACTGGTACTTGACATGTAGTTGCAAAGTTACGTATAGTTAGTAGAATGTCTAAAGTGGACTCAAAATAAAGTGTTACCAATGTATATCCAATCAAAACCAACGCAGTCTACAACAGAGCAATGTAGATGCAATACTGTATCCCACAATGCAATGCATATGACTTATTTGATTAGACTATTAAGCGCTAAGACATTTTTACAAAAAAATGGATAAAAAAGGAAGTAAGCAAGTAAGGATTAACACATGACTTCTATTAGCTGAAAGATGGTATTTAAATAGATGTGTGAAAAGAAGAAGGGTGTCAAAGATACAGACCTTTTTGAAGAGCCGGATGACATCCTCGCTGATCTGAGCCAGGCGAACGATGACATTGTTGATGTAGATGTCATTAAGAGTGGCGTGATCTCTACTTTCTCTTCGAGTCTGGTTCAAAACCAGATACCAGCAGTTTACTGACGAGAGAAGGTGTTGTTCTTTCCTAGAAGGACAGAGAAAGGGATAATAATGTTAAATAATGTTATAAGTTGGTTGGCTTGTTTTTTGTTTTGTTTTGTTTTTTGCATTTCTTCCCTTCCCGCTGAAATGTTTGACTCATTCTCTCTCTATATTTTGTCTCGTTCTCCGATAATTGTCAGATTGTCAGGCAAAATCCACAATGCCTGTAAAATATTCTCCTATTCTGAGCACATAACTTTTGTTTACAGCTGTCATTTTCTGAAAAACTAACAAATACAGTCATATTAAATTACTATTAGTGACTTTGTCAGCAAAAATTGTGTTTTGGCAGCCAGTCAACCACAGATATTTTCCACTGTTGGAGACATACATTTAAAATGATGTGATTCTCCTTATTTTACCATTAACATAAACATACAAAACTCATCACCATTATGCTATAGTGAGCTTAGTGTTTGTAAGCACATTCCTGTGCAGTTGCTAGGGTGTTCTGGGTAGTTGCTAGGGCATTACTAGGGTGTTCCTACTAGTTCAAGTCATAGGAATCCACAACCAATGATATTTCAATCATCAGGCTTTATTCTGCCTGCTTTACTGTCCACTAGTTGAAAATCTGATCTTGAGTAAGCCTGATCACTTGGAAAAATAAATAGTATACTTTTACATTTACAATATAAACACAATCTTACTTTATCCATTCAGTCTCCTACACCACACATACACACACCTGACAGTACACTGATCACTTAATACCTTAACACTGCTAAACATAATGATGCTGAGACAGAAATCGTCCTAGCTTGAAATTAATCAGCTTTGGGGACCATAAGCTTGTGTTCTGTGCTAACCCTTCACTTCCATCCTTAGTCCTATCTCCTTAACCAATCAACAAGCTCAAGAACAAGAGTGCAAAAAATAAATAACTGAGTGGAGAGCATTGAAAAGCCAAGAGATAGCAGGATGAGGCTTTGGATAAACGACACGAGGAGCAAAGGCAATTACTTCAGAGAGTATTTGGACTAGGGGGAGAACATCAAAGTGTGGCCTCTTGCAAGAGTTAGTGAAATGCTAATCGCTGCTAATGAGGAATGTATATCTCCCTGCTGCATGTGGCGAATGTTATTAGCCCTGTAATCTGCCCTCAAATAAGGATAAACAGTAAACAAAAAAGCATATGCCAACCAGCACCCTATTAATACCCCATCTTTGGGGTATGCCAAGCTTACCAAAACAAACACCCCATAGCTTAATATATAAAGACATCTCACATCTATAAGTACTATGTATGTTAAAGTCCCTCCAAAAGTAAGTGCAAACAGCTGTTTGGACAACCTGTTTGAAAGCAGCCATTATTTTTTTTAAATTCTGTTTGGTGACACTAATGCCACAGAATGTAGTCAAGTGATAGAGACATTGTGTAATATTTTGACATGTTTTAAGCAGTTAATTTTACTTTAACCTCATTTTATCAAACCTTTTCAATACTGAAAAATTTTCTTGACCACTAAATCTTAATATTAGAAAGATTTATGAGGGATCATGTGAGACTTAAGACTGGAGTAATGGCTGCTGAAAATTCAGTTTTGCCATCGCACATATCCAAAAAACAAACAAACAAACAAACAAAAAAAGTTTAAAGTTTGCTGATTTGGAAATAACTGATCCGCACTGCTGTGGAAAAAAAAAAAAAATGAGAATATCATGTCACTTGCAAAACACAAATGCATTCCAGTTCAGTTCACACTGTCAGACACACTCAATAACCAGTGCTATCTGTTCATGCATAGCTTCCTCTTAAAGATAAACTTTATATGAGGAAGAAGAAGAGGAAAGAGTTTAATGCAATGTGAGAGATCACACATTTGCCACATCAAGGAAATAAGAATGTAGCTCAAAGTGTGGCTGTGCAAAATTATAAAGATTTTTTGGCCCTGCTTTTGAAACTGACAATTGTAGCACTAGGCCATAGGGTAGATCTCTACAGTAGATTAGAAAGCAACTTATTTCATACAAAAATGCAGAAAGACATTCTCTTGCTCTTTTTTTTTTTTTAATTCTCATTTAAAAAATTTTTTTCCAGTATTCAGAAAATAGATCAAAAGCACAGCTCTGACTCTACAATCAAGGTCTGAAAAAAGGATCATATGATTCATAATCACATTTCTCCAATTGCTTTTTTTCCACTGTTCATGGTCTACAATCCATACAAAGGGCCAAAGATCACATAGAACTCTCAATCTAATTTCAAAGCCTTTGAAACAAGAGTGCAATGCTGAGGCTCTTATATACTCTTATATACTTGATATATGTTTTTTTTAAGGCGTGTGCAGTTAAAAAGTGTATGGGCAGAGATGATGCACATCCAGCTAGGGTTGGAGATCAAAAACTGGTTCTAAATCTGCTTGTTCCATTTAAACAAAAGTAAGCACAAAAACAAATTATTTTCATGAGGCTACTGAGCCGGTTCTGTTAAAATGAACAAGTTAAAAAGACTCATGAATCAGTCTGCTCATTAGTTATCAGTTTAAATAAGGCTAACGACTAACTCACTGTATCGCACATAGTGGTTTCTTGATTCACTAAACTGTTTAACTGAATTAACTTCAAGTCATGATGCTCATTGTGTCCTCAGAAAAATCATAAACAGAATCGTTAGGGACTTCGTTAAGGACGGAATTATTAGATTCTCATGCCTACAATGAACACAAACTCTAACACAACTACAGAAACACAAATCTGTGCAGAAACCATACATATGATTTTCTTCTTATGTAACCTTAAATAAAATATTTATATGCCAATGGAAAGCCCTCTTGAGCTTATAAAAATAGTCAGCTGTTTTACCACATGACCGCCACCTTGGGCGAGCTACACGTCGTGTTGTGCCGTGATTGTTTGTGACAGGAGAGAAGGGCTTCTGGAATTTGGTGATATCCTTTTTGTGGGCCAGTTTAGTCCCCAGAAAGCCTCTGGCACAATAACACTATTTAAATAAAGTTCTTATCATATCTTGGCTGTAAACACTTGCCTGTGATGTTCAATAACAACTGCAAAATAACAGTTTGCTTCAAAATACCTGTTTTTTTTCAGTAAGCATTTGAGCATTTTTTTAAATTAAGTACATCTGAGTTGAGTGATAGTTCATGGTTTTGGTTTGTGGGTTTGATTGTAAACTGTTGTGCACTGTTTTCCCCATTTTTTGTTGAGTTGCATAGATTTGTTTAACTATTTTGTACATTGGCAGTATGACCAAAAATGTAGCAAACACAAGTTTTCCAATATTCCAACATCATTCACTCACCATCACGTGTTCTACAGAAGAGAAACATTCATATGGATTTGGAACAAGATGAAAGTGAGTAAATAATGACAATGTTTTTGATAAAAAAGTCTTTGAAAAAACTAAAAGATAAGGCTTTCATTGTTTCACATCACTCTAGACACTAATTATACCAGGTATATTGCAGTTACTCAAGCATAAATACAAAAACACTCATGATAAGCAGCTTCAATCGAGTGCATGGCTGCCATTGATCCACAAAACGGACTGATCCTCAGAGGTTTCCAGTCAGAACTGAGCATCATGTTTTTCTTAATCTCCACATATTGGATCCCTGTAAACAACTCTCACAAACCCTCTCAGACTTCAGTATTTCACAGCTCTGGTGAGTCAGAAAAACTTAAAAAAGAGTAATGACTGCGTGAGAATGAGCAAGTGTGGTTTCTGTGGAGGTACCATCACTGTATCATGGTACAGTACCTTTTCATAAGGGATATACAGTATGTGTTTAACTCATGGATATGAAGTGCTTATGTGTGTAGTAAATGTGCAGAAGCATCAAAGTATGCATATGTAATATGTACACAGACAAAAGGGTGATACATTTTGAGTGTGAATTATTGTGTCTTTTCTAACCTTTAAGGCTATGCAAGAGATCTAAAGATCTCTAATCCTATGCTAAGAAGTTATCCGTATTGTACTCAAAAACACCCACACAGAGGATGAGTGGGGTTCAAAATCACTTCACACTTAGCTTCATTATAGCTGCACAAGCCATAAAACATAATCATACAAATCGCACTCACCGCCTGCCACAATATTCATTCAAGAAAGTGTTGGTTTTTTTTTTTTTTTGAGCCAAGCTCGATACAGCTTTATCAAAGAGCTTTAATCCAGTCTGGTGTGACTTGCTCAAGCTTATCTCCTGACGGAAAAGCAGGGGAAGGAATCAAGTGCCAAATCAGGAACCATAGTGGAAAGAGAAACAGGGACATACGCTCCCCAGTTCAAATGTATTTCCGCCTTTTAAGTAAACTTCAATACATTGCACATTTTTTGCCGGTCCACCAATCCCCCCAATAACACCCCCCAATCCACAAACACGCAAAATGAGGCCACCAATGTATGATTGCTCCCAGCTGTAGCCCCATGAGAGGGCTGGGAAAGAGAGAGAGAGAGAGCAGAGAATTTCCACAAAGCAGTGAATGGTAGGACAAGGATTAGCTCAAAAGCTCATTGCTGATGATTCTGACCTCATTAATCTTACATTATTAGCCATATTCAGGGAACCAAAAGCAAAAGATCTGAACGTTTAATTTGCACTCAACTTTAAAGGAATAGTGAATTCTATCATCATTTACTCACCTTCAAGTCATTCCAAACCCATTTGACTCTCTTTCTTCAGTCAAAAACACTAAATATGATTTTTTTTGAAGAATATTCTGGCCACTTATCAATCATTTATACATAAATATATAATAAAGTGAATTAAGACTGGGCTGTCAAACTCAAAAACAACAAATATCATAAAAATTATCTTTCAAAAAAATCCATGTTCCCCTTACGAAGTCAAATTATAGCTATGTGTGAGAAACAGACCAAAATTTAAGTCATTTTTCATGGAAAACATCATTCTGTTTCTCATTCTCATGCTCCCTTTTGAAGTCAAATTATAGCTTTGTGTGAGAAACAAACCAAAATTTAAACCATTATTCATGGGAAATATAATTCTCTTTAAAGAAGTAGTGATGGCTCATTCACCCTTTCTATTTTGTAAACACAAGTTATACTGTAGATCTTTTTTTCATTTTGAGCGAATCATGCCAATTTTTGACCTCATAATGTTTCAATTAACTCGACAGACTTCTCTCTGATGATTTATGCTGGACTTCTCCAATCATTTAGTCATCTTAAACCCCGACCCTCCACAATCAACCACAAGTTCCCATTCATTACCAACATCTCAAAATCCAATTAACAATTGATGGATACAACCTACAACCAAGTCCCAACCTACATTTTTTTTCCTTCTTTGGTAACGCTTTGCAATCGGATATACGTCAATACAGAAGAAAAAAATCACTACTTCCGATTCATCACAACTTTAACGGACCAATGGAGGGGAAAATAATCGTGAATAAGAACTTAAGTTTCAGTCTGTTGGCCAGAGCTACCGTATGACTTGAGAAGGGTTGAAATATGAACAACTTTTAATGTACTTTATGGGGCTTTTGCATCCTTTTTGAAACTTGAAAGCACCAGTAATTGCATGGAAAAGACCAGTAAATTATTCAAAATATCTCATTTTGAAAAGTCATACGCATTTGGAATGCCATGGGTATGAGTAAATGATTTTTCATCTATGGATGAACTAATCCTTTAATGTCTAAGTCTGAGAGATTGACTTTCCAAGCACATACGATCCCAAGGGCCTTGGCATGCTCTCTGAGAGGCTTGGCAGTGAGTGAATGAAGGCCGGAGGTGGAAGGCAGGTGCTGCCGTGCAAGGAGCGGAATGCAGCAGAAACGTACTGCAGGGCAGTTTGATTTCAGGCTTCTGTCCAATAGGCTGCAGCAAATCGAGTCTGCATGCTGCCACATCTACACCAGAACTGCATCTTAGCCCAAAGCATCATCACTTTCGCACAATACTCATAAGGACCTGCTTTGTTTACAATCTCAAATGTTAGGGCGATGGCTAAATATTTAATAATCTAAAATCATAATAATCAAATAAGTCTGGTTTCAAATTTTCACATAATGCTTCAGTTCACGTAATGCATCTTTGCTATGTAAAGGCAGCTATAGATGAATAAATAAGTATAAGTATGAAGACCAATTAGTATGCAAACAGTACGCTGACATCACCATTGAAGGTCTAGATGCTACACTGATTGCCCCATAGGCATTATAACATATGTATGGATTCATATATTAATGACATTATGAATTAATACTGAATTAATAAACACCACATCGCTATGATCAGCATGTATAAAATATTTAATGTAAATTACTTTTGGGTTAATATGTTGTATGGATTAATAAACTGGCCATAGTGAGTAACATTACATGAGATCTATGTAAATTAGCACTGATTAAATAAGCCTATCACATAATCAAGGGAACATACTTGCACTTAATTTTCCTATATTCTGGTTTATAAGCTCAATAGCTTTTGGAATACTGGAATATTCATGTTCCTCTACAGGAAGTACTTAAGATGTGTCCTCTGGTAATTCTGAATTACTTAAATGCAATTAAATCAACTCATTGAATTATAATTCATGTCACTGCAACAGCACAAAAGTTTTCAACTCTGATTAATATAGAAATATCCATGTAATGCATTCATTGAAACATCTGGCAGACCTTCTGGATAATGGAATGTTTCATACAGAAGAATGTATTTCCCTCTTTTTTGGGTCGATTCACTGGTACAAACAGTAGTACTGTGTTTTGTCCTAAGCAACATGGAAAAATTTAAATATTCGCTTTGTGAATGCATGCAAACATCACACCTTACGGCCTCAATTAATTCTCTCCAATGCTTTCTCATCTTTGCATTAAAAAACTTGCGTTGGCAATGGCCTTTCTTGTCATTTCAGCCTAGCAAAACAACCTAGAGGTCATTTAGTTTACATTAATTTCCAATAGCTAAGCTATACCCTGCAAAATAAATGCAGAAGCCTCGACCCTCATTCATGTATACTTTAGAAGTAATCTATGCCTGGTTTAATGCATAGAGACAGGGCTGAACTGCAGAGCATGTTGGATTAGTATTCAGGTACTGTGTGTTGCAAGTCTCAGCACCAATACGCATCAAATGAGACTGCAATAACAACACATGCAGGCCAGAGAACGAGGCAAGATAAGAACAGGAAATAGGGGTAAAAAGAAAGCTAAACGTGTGCAAATACACACACAATCATGCAGAGTTTGTTCTGAATGGTAAAGCCCAGCATGGATGACAAGTCTGCTTTGTAGAGATAGGGAGAAGTATTTATTGACTTAAAACACACACACAGACACAAACACACTAACGGCCAATAATGATACTATTGTAGACACCGTCTTATTTCCTCTAGACATGTCATGGTCTGTGTAGAACTACATAGCGTTTTTTATGCAGGGATTTTTACCTGTATAAATAAAGAGATGAGCAAATTGGTATTACATATTTGTAGATGAAATAATTTTATATGTTTAATATCGAAAAACCTGTTAAATCTTACTTGTCAGTGAAGAAAGTTAATGAAAAAAATTACTGAAGGAAATACCTTAGCTACATTTGGTTGCTGTGGGCAGTCAAAGCAGAGAAGTAGAAGATATAATTGTGCATTAAGTATATTATTTATTACACAGCACTCCTGAATGGAATACTTGATTCTGATTTGCAAATCATGAAATTCAGGTTTTTTTATAATGACCACAAAACAGTATGATTGGTATTTTTTACATAGTTTTACATAGTTAATTGTTTAATTTCATGAATATGAAATATATCATTGAAATATAATTTCATGAATATGAAATATTATATATATATATATATATATATATATATATATATATATATTTATATATATATATTATACTTGGGCTGTGCGCTATGATGATATAAATGGTGGTGACAATATAAAATGCATAGAATTTTGCTAAATCATCTATATCACAGTATGATAATATATATGCGTAGCACAGTGCTACTTAAAAGGTTAGTTTACCCAAAAATGAAATTTCTGTCATTAATTACTCACTCTCATGTCGTTCCAAACCTGCAAGACCTTCGTTCATCTTCAGAACACAAATTAAGATATTTTTGATGAAATCCAAGACGTTTTTTATCGCCCATAGAAAGCAACGTAATTACCACATTCAAGGTCCAGAAAAGTAGTAAAGACATGGTTGAAATAGTCAACGTGACTACAGTGGTTCAACCTTAATGTTATGAAGCGACAAGAACACTTTTTGAATAAAGTCATTATTTTTGTTTTGTTTTTGCACACAAAAAGTGTTCTCGTCGCTTCATTACATTAAGGTTAAACCACTGTAGTCACATAGACTTTTTTAACGATGTCTTTACTACTTTTCTGGACCTTGAATGTGGTAATTTCAATGGGAGATAAAAAAAAAAAAAAAACTAGAATTTCATCAAAAATTGTGTTACGAAGATGAACGAAGGTCTTATGGGTTTGGAACAACATGAGGGTGAGTAATTAATGACAGAAATTTAATTTTTGGGTGATCTAACCCTTTTAAGGTTATTGACACTTTAGAATGATAAAGAAACATGCATGAATGAGGAATAATGAGCAGGACGTGCATAATGTTAAAACATTATTTATTAAGTGAAATAAGCCATGAAAAAATAACTCAGTGGGGTACTCGCACTGACTGACACATCCTGCATGTTCCTTGTTCCTGCATACTCCTGCATTTTTTTTTTGTGAAGAGACCATAAAACTGATTCTGATTTGAACAAGTCCATCTCTCCTCTTAAAAGACAAAAGTTTGTTGTCGATGTATGCATTTGTTTGTGTCTGCATTTGTGTGTACTTGTTTCTTAGCATGAGTCAGCTCAGCTTGCGGTGAGGCTTGCATCAGCAAAACCAGAACCCAAAAGCTGACAAAATATCAAAGAAAAGAGGAAGGGGGGGAAATGAATTACAAAAACAGAAACAACTAGAGAATGACAAGGCCAGACGCAGGGCCAAGAGAGCAGCAGCCATTGGCGCTGCCGTTCCTCATTGTTGTCTGCAGTAATGTAGTCAATGGTGCAGTGAGACTGGCCCCGGGAGCAAGCAGCAGACGGCCCTCCTCCACCAGCTGCTATTAATTAAACCCCGCCAATCCTGCTGCAATACACTCACAAAACAAACCTACCTACATTCATGATACAACCAGTACATACACACAATCCAACTCTAATCTAAAAGAGTTTTTCACCTCTTGAAATCGATAAGTTCATTTTTGTCTCATTCCCAGAAAAAGATGACCTCTATCTCAAGCTGTCACAATCTGTTTCTATGGCCAAATCAGAGCTATAGCATTGGTAGAATCCTTTATTTTTCACATTCCACTATGACCAACTGAGGTCTTGTTAGCAGAAGTTTTACTGCAGACTCAGAATCCATTGTTGGCTTGATGCCACATGAGCCAATAATCACCCCTGATGCCTTGCATGCAAGCAAAAACTGTAGCTGTTTACTGCATTGCTGAAACGCATCTATAACACATATACTATGGTATTCCAAATAAGTTACTTTTGCCATTACAGTCACCAGAATCAACCTATTATAACATTTATATTCTATAAAATGTTGTTTAAAAATATTCAAACTAAATTTTCCATAGTCTTAAAGGGATAGTTCCCCCAATATCTCTCACAAAAACTCACACAAAAGAGGATATTCTGAACAATGTTTCAACTATTTTTGTCCATACAATGAAAGTCAGTGTGTCCGAAAAAGCATTGATCAGTAAAAAGACATTTTGCAATCTTCTTTTGTGTTGCACAAAAGAATGTCAGTCATACAGGTTTGAAATGACATGAGCATGGGTAAATGACAAAATTTTCATTTTTGGGTGGACAACTTGAAGGAAAACTTGTCTGATAAGACCAGTTGCTCAGGTAGAGCAACATTTTTAAGGTTGGGTTAGCAAAGGGTCAATTAATTGGAGGAATGAGCTGGCTATCTTGGATTAGTTGAAGCAAAAGTAAGTTTTCTTTTGAGGAAACACTTAATTCAAAAGGGTATTTAATTTAAATTAACAGCCAAAGATAACATCCTAATGCGTAAAATGCTACAGGCATTTAACAACTTCTTTAAACTTTGCAGAAAGTAGAGAATGAGGAGCAACCCTTGTCTGAAGGACGATTATATCCAGCAGCAGGAGAGAGATTTAAAATTCACCAGCAGCTATTTCTGCTCTGATTGAAGGAGCACTGAGACAAATGGTGAAACAGACGGAGAAATGAAGAGGAGACATAATCTGGCATGCACAATTAAAGGAACAGTTCACCAAAAAATGAAAGTTCTGTCATCCTGTACTTAAAATCATAATTTTTTAAACTTTTATGGTGTGATTTTTTTTTTTCCATCAAGCACTAAATAGTGATTTTTTAAAAGAAACTTTAATGCAGCTCTTTTTCATACAGTTCATAGTGGCCATGGCTTTCAAGCTCAAACAAGGACCAAAAACGCATAGTCCATACTAGGGTTGTCAAACATACCAGTATTACCAGTACCAGTCCGTACTAAAAAAAAAAAAGTTGACAGTAACAGCATTTCTGCAGTACCGGTAGTACTGTTTATATATTTGGTACCCACTGCTTTCAAACACTCTCTTTCGTGTCTGTTTGAGCGCTCTGAGTGTCAAAGGTTTCTAGTTACAGCGTGTTTTTACAAGCACTGAGCATTGTAGCCAAACTCAATCATATCTATTGAGCGCATGAACGCAATGGCCAATCAGCCGCTGGTTTTGTTTTGTTCAGTGTGAGCCGCACACTCGCGAATCTTTTCATGATGACCAACAAAGTGTAAACACGATGTAAATAAGAGGTTCATTGTACAATTAAGGCAGCTTATTTTATTATAATGAGAATTTTTCATGATGATAAGTACACTTCAAAGTTTCTGGATTGACAACCGTATTTTAATGTGCGATTGAATAAGAAATTGCAATGAATGACTGTGATAACCAATGGATGAGACAAAAAGGGACAACATTTTTTAAAGCACTTAATTCAAAAGTTTTTGCTCTGGTACTGAAAATGGTACAGACTACTGAAATGATGGTGACAACCCTAGTACATACAACTTTTTTGCTTTATTTCAAGTCTTCTCAAGCCATATAATATCTTTGTATAAGAAACAGGCTGAAATTTAAGTCATTTTTCAAGGGGGGCAAGACCTGCTAAAAGATGTATCAGGTATTTCTTATTTTGTGTTCCAAGGAAAACAATAAATAATGACAGAAATTAAATTTTTGGTTGAACTAATCATACTGATAATCAAATAATCCTCACCTTGGGCCACGAATCTTTGATGAGAACCTCTCGGCCAGTTTCTCCAGACTGCGAGAGTACTCCAGTTGAATCTCGGCCTTGCGCCGAAAAAATTCCTGCAGGTCCTGCAACAGCTGGATCCGAGCCTCTGATTGCTGCTCCAGGCACTTAAACTGCTCCACCAACTGATTACGGATCTCTGAGCAACAGAGTACACATAAACACATTAGTTTGACTCAGCACAACTCTCAACCAAAACAAAAGTAGTTAGGTTCAGATGGACTTTCTCTTCTCACATTGGCTGAATCTATGATTTAATCCATTCAGCTATTGACCCAAAAATTTCCACGATTATTCCAGTCATTCATGACTACTGGATACGAATATTGGAAGCGCTTTTGTATTCCTTACACACATGGAACAATTATTTAGGTTACTCCCAAAACTTTGCAGGGTGTGTGTGTGGAAAAATACAAAATACATCATCCCAGAGTATATATCCATCCAATATAGATCTGAAGAAAAATAATCTACCACTTAATAGGAAATTTGTATGCAAATTGGTAAAGGGAAATGGAGAATTTTCAAATATATTGAGCACACCAAGTCAGACCTGTGCTTTGCCCTTTAATAAAAAATGGATGAGACTGAAATCCACACTTGTTTTGTCATGATTAGTGTTGTCAAAAGTACCGGTACTTCGGTACCAAGTCGGTACTGAAATTTTGAAAATGTGACGAAACCCACATTTCTGTAGTACCGAGAATCCGGGTATATTCGGTACCCACTGATAGGGCTGTGCCAGTATTTTTTAACGTGAATATGACACGAGTTAAGCACAAAGCTTTGTTTACAAAAGAAATAATAGGTTAGCATTTAAATGTGACATCGCAGCCATGGAAACATTTTTTTGTGAATCGCGATCTGGTCACCCGATTATCAGAGAATTTAACAGTATTCCATTAGTTATTCCACTGAACATGGAATCTGTTTCTTTTCCCAAATCTTCACTCACTCAGGGGATTATAAACATTTCTTCCTTTCGTTCGCTTTTAGGCCCATTATAGGCTATTCGTTATATACTTTACTGTGGTAAAGTAAAAAAAAAAAAAAAAAACACAGTAGAACAGAAACCCTTTTGCTTGCACGTCAATTTCTATTTAACACAGTTTGTGCTTGTTATTAGACTTTGTAAGGCGCGTCAATTTTATTTGTATAGCGCGTTTCACATACTCCGGTGATTTTTACTTTTGCTTTCTCTGGCAGCGCAAAATCAAACATAGCCTGAATGTCTGAAGATAAAACAAGCTCTTCAGACCTTTCACAACAAGTGTCAGTTGCTTGTAACATCAGGAGATAACATGAAGATATTATTAAAGAGATGGTCTCTTTCCTGCTCATGTCTCACATCCCTCCCAGCGGTAGGCTATATGGCGCATCTTTGTGTGGAAATAAAAAAACGAACATTTTTTTTTAAATAATACTTAACTTTCTTATTATTTAGGTTACCATTATTTACCGATATTTATTTCATGGTTTTACAGGCTGCAGTGTGTCGTTTAACTGAAGGAATACCTAAAATAACCACGCACGTCTGTTACAAAATGGATGTTTGAGAATTTTTTTATTTAATTTTTTATATTTCAAAATGTATTTCAATGAGGTATATATACATACACAAACATACACACACATGCTCCAAATATTTATATGTATGATTACCATCATATTTAATATGTTTTTAAAATAGGCTAGCCAATAGTAAAATAGTTCCAACAGATTTTGCTGTGGTACCGAAATTGGTACAGAGAACCGTAAAATTTTTATGGTATTGGTACCGACTACTGGAATTTTGGTACCGTGACAACACTAGTCATGATCTAAGCTTTAGGCTACAGCTGTATAGCTGTTCCTTATCAAACATCCACATGTGAGGATAAGAATTTTGAAGTAGTCATCCAACAATACACTAGTTGATTAGTTAGATTAGTTTCCTGGATTAACTAGATTTTTTTTTTTGTTTTAATATAAAACACATGCATATACATATGTATTATAAATATACACACACATACTCGAACATAAACATTAGATAGATAGATAGATAGATAGATAGATAGATAGAGAGAGAGAGAGAGAGAGAGAGAGAGAGAGAGAACAGTAGACAAACAGAACAAAACAACAGACATTTCAATGGCTGAAAATGCTATTGAAAAAACTTGTAAAATGAATTTAATTATAAAGCAATAATGCAATATACTTAATCCAAGAGTTTCTCAAAGAATTAATGAAAAGGTTACCAGTTGCCTTCTCTATGTGTAGCACTTGCTGCTATTTAGAGAAACTAATATTTAAGAACAAAGCCTGTTTTCACAGAAAAATCCCTGACTTATAGTTAATTGCAAAGAAATGTTTCCTGCCACAAACAGAGTGTGTTCTTGAACTGACAAGCTGTTCCCTCAGCGCTGAGAGAGAGAAAAGCGAGAATTATACTAACACAACAGCGAAGTACATGTAGGTTGTACAGTAAGTCGTGTCCCTTAGGCAGCCAGTTTCTACAGTGTTAAAGCAAAGCTTCTTTCATGTGTCATTTCAAAGAGGCCTCTATTGCTTCAAAGACTTCCTTTGAGGAAAAAATTCATTATTTCAGTTCCCTGCACTAAGGTTAATAGAACAATTAAACAACAGAAATAGTAGCTTGATGAAGTAAATCAAGCCTGACACAAAAGAAAGCTCAAAATCAAACACAACTTAAGGTAGAAAGCTTTATGGAAATAAAACAAATCCACTGCGATATTGATCGACTTGAGTAAAGCTGCTCAGGTCGAAAATTCTGATCCGCTGCTAACATGAAGCAACACCTCAGAGCTAACCCAGTCAAGCTGTCAAGAGTGTCAAATAATTGTGCTCTGTGGGCTTTTTCGCATATATAACAACACTTCTGAGCTACAAATAGGGTTTCACAATACTTTTTCTGTGATATATATTGTGATATGAAAAAAAAAAAAAACAGATATTTATCATTATGTTAATTATCGTGCCTTTAGCCCCAACAGCAAGGACGCTTTTTACCTCAAATACCATTCTTTTACATATTCAACATTATAATGTTTCCTGGGGTGCATTTATAATATTAGTATGCTTTTTACATAAAAAATTGTCAATTTAGAAATAAAAGGCATTTTTCCTACCCTGATTTTAGCCCTCTGATTTGAACGCTCCGTTTTAAGGGGCGTGTCTGCTGTGAGACATCACTGTAAACGCCCACTGCTGTGATTGGCTAACATATTTGCATATGACATACCGGAGTATTATTTGCTCTAAAACTTTTAGCACGTTTTTTCTATTACAGCTCTCAAGGTTAACTAATCACTAAAAGTGCTGTTCATAGCATTACATTATTATCTATGGCATGAAAGGCTGCAGTGATGAACATTGTATTCGATCACAGACATCTTGTTGAACGCATGAAAGCAGTGATCTCGTCATTGCAGCTCAATTTCTGCACACTAATGAATGCTTTCAACATAACTAACAGTGCAAATGCGATGTAACTAAGAGAAGTAATTTTGGCGTGAGTCCAGAACTTAGTCACTGATGAACTCGCACTGTTTGATTGACAGCTCCAGTGATTGTAAAGGGAGCGTTCTTTGATCGCTTTCTATACATAATTTAATTACCATTTAAATAACAGATTATTTTCATCCTACTAAGAGAAACAATGTGAAGTTGACCGTTTAGTCACTGGTTTGATTTACTGACACATAGACAAAGAACATCTGACTGCACATGAATCATTACATATCAGATCAGGCATTAGAATTAACACATTTACTTACATGCTGTGGAGTCCATTTTGTAAATGTCTGTTTGCAAAGCCTGAGCCAAAATGCGATTGATTTACCAAAGAATCCACAGTGAAATGTACCGAATACAAATAAATAATGCTCAACTGAGACATTCACATTGTTGAAAATAAATAACCATATTCCTAGCATTAGGATACTTTGAAAGATAATGTTAATTTTAGTCCTGTATCACTCTTCTCTCCTCCTCATCTCACTAACACGCCAGTGATTAAAAGCTTTTATTGGACTAACAAGGAAGTTTTCAGTTCTGAAACTTACAGGATATTCTTATTGTACAAAGACCTCTTATATATCAAAAGCTCAAGGAAAAGTTAATTTCTCAATTCATGACCCCTTTAAGTTAATCGAAAAACTGAAAATCATTAACAAGACCTTTGTCTCAAAATATATTCAATAATTTTAGCAATTCTCAGTTGCTACTTATAGAAACATTAAATAGTAGATCAAATTAGCACAGAATCAACTTTGCGTTGCTGCCCATGATTGCATCAAGAATCATCCACATTTCTATGTGCATCGTGAAACGCGGATGTTTAGGAAAGTACTGCAGTGAGTTTTTGGGACATTTAGTGGTTTAGAGAATAAAATCAAATGCGCCTTTTACCCCATTCCACCCTACTGTAAAATAAGAAATCGATTTTTTTTTTTAAATAATTGTAATTTTATAGTACAACTGTAAAATTACAAAACTAATAATTTCTTAAATTTTCAAACGTTAAACCATCAAGCTTTTATTTTGACGGTTTGCAGGCAAATGGGCAAACTCTGCAGCTCACAGAAGCACTGCATCATGGGCTACACTGCCACTCTGGAGCCAGTAGCGAATATATTTATTTAAATAAATCACAGTCTACGTGATTTCACAAACGCACTAAGCGTTTATATTTTATAATATTTTATTTTGTTATATCGTGTAGCTCTAGCCTCTACAAGAGAACAATTACGTTCAACTGCAAAGACTGTTGTAGTGTTAAAATGGGAGAGCGTTCTTTTTTCCTGTTATATTGTGCTGGGTTGACGAACTGCGGTGCAGCATTACAATCTTCGGTTAACCACCGAACCTGGCTCTTCCTTTAGAAATGAGGGCTACTGCCTGCTGGCACTATTTGCGGTTAAAACCCATGTGGGCCCTATTTAGAGTTAGCGTACGTATTGAAGAAAAAAAACTTAACCAACCCCTAGCGTGTTGATACCATTCACTGAGACTCGCTGAAAACGTCTGCTTTTTCTGTTTTTCGTTTTTTCTCTCTGCTTTTCCACAAACTCTTTTCTCAGCGTGTATTCGTGTGACAAAACAAGAGAGCCTAGAGGAACGCCCCAGAAACATCTGACACCGTTTCGCATGAATGGCAGGCAGGACTTTTTTGAAATACTCTCGTAAAAGGAGCAGGTTTAAAAACCTGCAGCAGTGCGAGAGCCGAAAAATAGGTCACATTGTAAGTGAGCTTCTCAGAGACCCTGAGCAATCACAGAATTATTCACAAGAAAGAGGATTCCAAGTGTGCTGCGATCACTCTGTGGCTTCACTTGATGTCTGGAACTCATAGCTGCTCTCGGAGGAGGAATGCTGTGAATTTTGGCCTGATGTCCCTTCGGCCCCTGTATAACACTGTGAACTGGTTACTTTAGAAACAAGGAATTACTTAACAGAAGGATTTCTCTGGAATACCCTCATCTAATGAGACCGAACTGTGTCACCACCTCTGCATGCAAATAGCTGAACGATTTTGTCACACAATGGTCGACGTACCCCTGAATTACACTTTAAAAACAAACACACGAGTTGAGACCATCTGATTTCAATGAAAATAAATAGCCTGTC
Organism: Ctenopharyngodon idella; assembly: GCF_019924925.1. NCBI lineage: Eukaryota > Metazoa > Chordata > Actinopteri > Cypriniformes > Xenocyprididae > Ctenopharyngodon > Ctenopharyngodon idella. Next base: position 25,331,004 of record NC_067225.1, on the reverse strand, counting down.
TCTTATTTTAGCAATACATGATGACTAAGCCATCTGAACAAATAGAGATGATGGATCCCTATTATAGAGTATATGAAAAGTAGGGTGAAGAGACAAAAATACACAAAAGGTCATCTAATTATACAGGCAACAAGCTTAACCTTTAATTTAAAGGTTTTCTAACAGATACTATCTATCGAGATACTATCAATTATCCTATATACTGTGCGTCATTTACTTCCCCTCCCCCCAAACCATTTCCATGTGAGCCTTGGGTCCATTTGTCTAAGGGGGACTTAAAAAGGGTGTTATAGAGATTCCAGAAATGTTCTTTGTAATTAAAACTCACAAGATGTGCTCTCAGTAGGTGTTGGTCTAGAGCTGTGGTTCTGCAGAACACTGGTGGTCTCTTATGCTCAGAAAGGCAGTATTTATTTGATTAAAAAAAACCCTATAAAACAGTAATAATTATGAAATATTATAACTGGTTTCTATTTTAATATATTTTAAAGTGTAATTTATTTCTGTGGCGGCATAGCTGAATTTTCAGCAGACATTTCTTCAGTCTTCAAATCATTCTAATATGCTGATTTGGTGCTCAAGAACAGTTGTGCTGCTTAATATTTTTGTGGAAAATGTGATTTTTTTTTTAGGATTCTTCTGTAACATTAAACATGTCTTTACTGTCACTTTTGATTAATTTAATGAATCCTTGCTGAATAAAAGTATTCATTTCTTTAGTACACGGTACTGTTGAGTGGAAAAAAAGCACCAAAACTTGGCTAATTAATCAGCTCAATTAACTGATTGCATAACAAATTTTGGTAACTTTTTTAATTGTCTCATTTGTACATAAGTATTTGGTCCAACGTCTTAGCTGGAGAACAGTCAGCAATCTAGTTAATTCCAAAGAAAAAAAAAGAACAAAACAGCAGTCTGGAAAAATTAAGTACACCACTTAAAACTGCAGGTAATGGATTTGAAATAGTTTGTATTTTCTCCCAGATTTGAAGAGTTATGTAATCCACGATTTTTCATAAAGCTCCCTGGATTTCTGCAGAATTTGTACACCCACCATACACAGTTTGTTCAGTCTGTTCATTTATTAAATATCATGGCTAATTTGATCATGCTTTCAGATGTCATCAAGACTGCAGTATTCTCAGTTCTGTTTAACACATTTAACCATGCTTAAATGCATTCAACAGTTTTTCTCCAAAATTCAGCTGTCTACAGATTCCATCTGGGAACAATAAAGTTGTTTGTTCCTCAGTTGTCTAAATAGCACAGCAAGATTTTAGCAATTTCTGAAGAAAACGTAAGTTTCTCATGCAAATACCAAAAAACAAAAAAAAACAAAAAAATTCTATCACAATTTTTTGATCAATATTGCTATTTCAATTTTAATCATGATTTTGAAACAATATTTCCTTACACACATACTAAATGTTAAGTGAAAGCATCTGTTTTTTCTTTATGCCTTTTAGAACATACTTCATATGTTGTGCAGTTCGCAAATGCCAGCATCATGGATTTTTGTTCATCTGGTTCGGAATGAGCCATTGTAAACGCGCTAGATGGATGTCTTTAACCGCTGCACTCGCGTCTCATGTCTTTTGCAGCATCTTGTGCATGACAAGGCGTTCTACACAGCGTTCAAGATAAAATAAGTTCAACTTTTAAAAAAACATGTCTCTAGACCTGCGTCTCATGTTTTTAACCAGAAAAACGCATTCTGTGTGAATGGCCCCTACTCGGTTGCCGCAATGATAGTTTGACAGGTCTTGCAAATTACCTGGCTCTATATATGATACATCATCTTTCCTGAATACAAAATATTCCCAAACCACGGATGTTGATTTTTTTTGGACAAGTCCTTATCCTGCCCTGAATTCACCTCCCGTTTCTGTGCTTTCTTCCATGTGGTAACGGTAAACCCGCTCTGTTCTTTTCTCACGCTAGATTTGCATGCTGTATTCAGATTGCACAATAGGGGGTTGGCGGAAAAATCGTGCTCTCACATCCCGATTTTATTACAATATCAATTAATCACACAGCCCTACTCTGGATGGTTGCCAAGGTGTTGCCATGCAGTTGCTAAGGTGTTCTGAGTGGTTTTTAGAATGTTTCTAGGGTGTTATGGGTGGTTGTTAGCATCCAGAAGACCCTACCAAGCACTTAACAGAGTCAAAAGAGTCCACCCACAATGCTATGATATTCTGGTCCCCAAATATGGCTCGGATTCCTTCTAAAATGTAAGTCTATGATATTTTTCCAGCAGCAACACAATCTCAAAAGAGTCAAGAAAGGCCAAGTCATGTTGTGCTTGTGACACAATGAGAAATTTTCCCAAATACAGCATCATCTCAGAAAACCCTCACAGTAACAAGCTAAATTCTTCCATGCACGTTTGCACAAAAGTTCATTCAATTCACCTCTTTACAATGGTGAATTGGAGACTCAGGCCCTTTTCATGCTAAATAAATCAATACCAAATGGTCCCACCAAGTAATAAGCACTTAGAGTTTTACTGCAACACAATACCAGTGACGTGGTCTTTACATGACACTGAAAGCTCTCCATTTCTGGTCTTTGCGTGTATAATGCATTTATTTTCTCAGACAAGCCCGTCTTTGAGTCTCTGCTGCCTTCTAACCCTCACTGTCTCCAAATCATTCCACTAGTGGATTTGTGTATTATTAGATTCGATTAAAGAGTGTCTATCTTTTTATCATGGGTGCTACTCATCCACATATCTCTCAGTCTCTCGCTCATTACACACAGTGATTATCCTCTTCAGATACACAGTGACTCAGATGCTACTGTGTCAATGAGACACTCTCTGTGCTGGAAAAGGGCAAACACTTGCCTTGGACAAAGAGAGGAGTGAAATCCAGTCAGAGGAAATATTCCAGTAGATAAGAAAGGGTGTTATTTAGTGATTGTCTGTTTGTCACTGTATTCTAAAAAGCATGTAAAGACATGATTCATTTGTACACTTCAAAAGCATTATGTTACATTAATACATGTCTTGCTTCATTTAAGTCATGGATCAGTTTTCATTCATTTTCCCTCAAATATAAGTTATAATGTCTACGACAATGACAATGACAATGACCTGCTTTTTTCATTTTTTCATAAGTCCAAAGGAACATCCAAATTGACTCCTGTATTTAATGCACATTAGAAAGAAAAATAGTTGGTCTTTAACAAAATGTAATAACTTGTTCTTATTTTGAAACAAATTTCCTTTTCCGCTGACATTGACTGTCCAGGCTATAAGACAGATAATGCTATCCAATACACATTAAAGGGTTAGTTCACCCAAAAATGAAAATTCTGTCATTAATTACTCACCCTCATGTCGTTCCAAACCCGTACGACTTTCGTTCATCTTCAGAACACAAATTAAGTTATTTTAATAAAATCTGAACCAGTTCTGTACTCTACATTGACAGCTAAGCAACTACCACTTTGACGCTTCAAAAAGTTCATAAAGATATCTTAAAGCTAATCCATATGAATTGAGCAGTTTAGTCCAAATTTTCTGAAGAGACATGATCGCTTTATATGATAAACATTACATTTTGGGTTTTATTTATATATAAACATTGATCAGCGAACATGAACAGAAGCTCAACCGAACCTGCTTGTTGCACGAGAACAAACCTCATTGGTTCTTGAGGAAACTCAAACATCCCACGTAAAACACGAGAATGAACCTCAATGGTTCTTGCACATCAAGAGCTTCCATTTATAATAACTGATGTGTGCCTTGATGAATGTTTATATGTGAATAAAAGCCTAAATTAAATTTGTTCAGTGTATAAAACAACCGTGTCTCTTCAGAAAATTTGGACTAAACCACTCAATTCATATGGATTAGCTTTACGATCTCTTTATGAACTTTTTGAAGCATCAAAGTGGTAGCTGCATAGCTGTCAATGGAGGGACAGAAATCACTCAGATTTTATTAAAAATATCTTAATTTGTGTTTCGAAGATGAACAAAAGTCTCAAAGGTTTGGAACGACATGAGGGTGAGTAATTAATTACACATTTTTGGGTGAACTAACTCTTTAATGCTAACCAATACACCATATAGTGGAATGAGAAAACAGGTTCTGTGGGAAACGGCACTTGCTCGTTAAAGTCGAGTTCGTTATTATAGAAAAAGCAGGCTTCCATCACATTTTCTTTCCAAATTGTCACTGGACAGTAGAAAAGTGAAAATGGTAGCATTTAATTTAAAGTGAAAATAAGATAAATTGCCACCTTCTGCCAGCCCACCCTTCTATATTTGCCAAGAACCAGGCCTGCCTCCCAATCCTTAATATCCACTTAAATTCTTTCAAAAAACATAGCATTACCATGGTATGTCCAAATGGCTACAGCAATACCACAGTACCATGACCAAAAAAATCCACAGTAGCAGCACATCATCATTTGTTCTTAAACATTACAAAGTGCTCTCTTCGGTTACTACCTTTCAAGAACCTTTGACCTCATTGCAGAGGGCACAGTTCATTTAAATAATTAATTTAACCAAAGACACCTTGGAAAAACTGTGTAATCCATATTATTCAGCAATTCTACACCAATGCATTATACAGTATGCATACAGCTTGTAGCAAACAGTAGCTGAATCAGCATCTTTTCCAGTCACTTCTCATTCCTTACCAATAAGAGCCCAACTACAAAATGTATGAGTGGGCATGAGTTATATATTTATACAATATTTAAATCATTTACAGTGTTCTCTTTCAATTCCTTGTTCACCTTTCAGCACCCCTCTTCTCCAGCCATCTGTAAAGCAAGTCCACTGCAGCAGTTTTGCAGAGTTCACACCGAAGGTTACATAACACACGCCGCAGGCAATTAACTTCAAACTGAATCTGATAAAGCCCCCCATCGGTTCTATTAACGCCCATTCATAATGACAGCAAACCTGACCTTAGGAGCCCATTAGTTAACTGATTAACCCAATATAAGAAAAGGTGAGAACAGACGTAGGGTGCGAGATATGGACCTTTCTTATGTAAAAGGTCCAGCACTCCAGAGAATAGAACTATGGGTGACATTTGAGCTTTAAACCATCTTCCTAACTGTAACAGACTTTGCAGTCCATCATCAGCCGAACAGAACTCTTAGAGCCACTTTAAAAGGCCACAGATTTATGTTTATATGTTTATAATGGACTGATGTACATTATATTCAGCTGCCATGATGGCATTTATATGATACCATTTCCCCATAATGCCTCAAATCATTTAAGTGGCATCATTCTTCAGAGCGAACAACCTTTGATGGGGGGTTATATGAGGGCAGACCGCTAGATCATAACTATCCGGCTATCATGGAGTACAGAATTAGCTAGAAACACAACTACAATGTAAAAACACTAATATTATTTGCTTTTTATTCAGGATCATAATCAGAGCATTTACAATGCAGGACAAAAGTTTGAGGTCGGTAAGACTTTTTTAATGTGTTTGAAAGAAGCCTCTTATGCTCACCAAGGCTGCATTTATTTGATCAAAAATACAGTAAAAATTCTAATACTGTGAAATATTAAATGAAGTGTTTCTATTTTAATAATAGTAAATTGTAATAATTAAGCTGAATTTACTCCAGTTTTCAGTGGCATATGTTCCTTCGGAAATCCATCTATTATGCTGATTTGGTGCTCAAAAACCATTTCTTACTACTATCAATGTTGAAAACAGTTTTGCTGCTTAATATTTTGTAATATTACCAATAATAATATTCATGACCCATAAATGGCTGATATTAAATTTCTATATTATTTTGTCAAATAAACAAATAAAATAAAAAAATTATATAAATCAGTTGCTATTAGTAAAATTAGGCATCACAACATTATAATGACATTGTAAAGACTAAAGTGATGGCAAAAACAACATAAATGTAAAAAACAGACTTTAATTTTAAAGTGTTCCAGGTTATTTCCAAATTGCAGCATTGTCATCTTCAGCAAAAGCAGTCTCGGCCAACCTTTAGATTGCCTAGCCTATTCACAACATGAACTTGTGCAAATGTCTTTCTAACTCCACATGGAAAGTCTATTTAACATCTGCACTACATGGCTGATGCAGAGTGCCTGAGACATCAATTAACTGAAATTGGGTACATGAGACAATACTGCAGCAATATCACTGTCCAGGAAGAAGATAATGTAATTCTGTCCTTCTGTCCAAGCAGACAAATCCAAAACAAACACACACTAAATACATGAACACACACAGAAACAGACGCACGCACACAAACACACCACCATCCAGCTTCCCATCTATTTAACGCATTGATTTCTCCTCCCTAGCTGAAGTATTACCATCAGCATCCTGTGTCCATGTTATATGATCTGGCTGCTTATAGAGAATTCAAGACATGTCCCTTTTAGAGCCATGCCTTCAATCACAGCTGTCTCCTCGCCAGTCCCACTCACAGAGAAAAATGACTGTACGCTGTCTCTAAGGCAACGCACGGGTATTCTCCCGGGAAAAGGTCTGAGGAGAGATGGAGGGCGCCGAGATGTTGACACGTGCACATTTACACAAGGCAACATGACAAGACAATCATCTGACCTCTTTTGTTCCTGGCTACCTCTTGTGTGAAACCAATTTTTAGCCTTTTTTTCCCCTGGCTATACAAAATGTCAAAATTGCAGTGCTCATTTGCATGTCAGTTGCTGGTTAAGAGAGTCTGGGTAAAGACAAAGAACTTTAACACCATTGGCGGTCCACACAAATCCAGATCTTTTTATGTAAGCTATAATGCATCAAAATCTGAAAATTTGTTTAGTGTTTTGAAATCGGCCATCACTAGATATTGTTGAAAAGTCGTTATTTTGTTTTTTTGGTGCACAAAAAGTATTCTCGTCGCTTTATAATATAAAGGTAGAACCACTGTACTCACATGAACTGTTTTAAATATGTTTTTAGCATTGCTCTTAATAGAGGCCTCACTGAGCAATCGAATTTCATCAATTTAATTTGTGTTCCGAAGATGAACGAAGATCTTAGGGGTGTAGAACAACATGAGGGTGAGTAATTAATGACAGAATTTTCATTTTTGGGTGAACTAACCCTTTAAATGCAAATTCACCACCATTTTTGTGTACTTTTGTACAGTGTGAAATCGGAAACCTGAAGCAAACCAAATCATTCACTACAGTAAGGTTTGGACTTGGACAGAATTCATATGTATCATGACATATGCTGCTAACAGGCAGTCTAGCACAGTGGGGCAATTCACCACAATGGAATGATTCAGGATACGATTAATATGTCCTTCAGAATGCAGACTACCTCAGAGATTCCAGAAAGCTGCCATGTAAAAATAGCTCCCTTTCTGCATCAGTCTGGCTTTATATTATCAACAGTTCTACAAAGAGGAACAAAGAGGTCGATTCACAAATTGCCTTACAAAATGGGTTTGACAGAAAATTCTGCAGTGAACTTTAACTTAAACTAAAATCTGCTGCCATGTTTGTCAATACATACATTTAAAAACTAAAGCAGTCCAGTCAATAATGCAACTAAGGAGAAAGAGCCAAGCAGTAATTAAAATGATTATCAGTAACACTTACGCTGGGCATCAGCTATTTTTTTAAGTGCCATGACATGCAACTCTGCTTCAGTTGTCATTAATGAGCTCTATTTAATGAGGCATATGTGCTGCTCCTCATTTATCACTGTAAGACTTCCTATAAACCCCTTAAAGGGATAGTTCACCCAAAAATTAATTCTGTCATCATTTACTCACCCTCAAGTTTTTCCAAAACTGTATGAATTTCTTTCTTCTGCTGAACAGAAGAAAAAAATTCATACAGGTTTGGAACATTTTGATGGTGAGTAAATAATGACAGAATTTTCATTTTTGGGTGAACTATCCCTTTAAGATGTTTTGAAGGGACATTTTTTGGAGTGACAGTCTGAATTGCCATCCTCTTCAACACAGGCTGGACATTCTGATAAATTTCCTAATTTCATTTGAATTCCATATGATGGTTTTATTTTCCTTCATCAAAGACTATGGAGGTGAGTAAATTTAGATATTTTTGGAATGAATTTTTCTGTTAACTATTCCTTCATCAATGAACACATTGAAAGAAATAACAAGCTTCATAAACTGTCATTTATTAATTATGCCCATTTTCAATGTACACTTAAGATGAAATGAGTTCTGCTATGTAAATGCATTTATTCAATGGAAATCGGCAAAAAGATAAGATGAAAGTATAGTAAGTTGTCCGATTTTTTTTGTACAATACAAAAAATACTTTGAGGATATAGATAAGCTTTGCTTCAAGGTCTAAAATAACTTTCTTCAAGGTCATCTGGCTGTAACTATAGGGTTTCAACTGATTTCAAACGGAAGCTATAGAAGTTCTTGGAGAACACAAACCATCCCTGCCTTTGGCTTTCTTCATTCTGAAGATGATCAAGACTGCAGTAACTCAATAGTATCAGTAACGGTGTCTGAAGGGTGATAATAAGCAGTCCAAAAGAAGTTCAGTCTGCCATTAAAGAACCTTTTTGACACAGGAAAACTGACAAAGCATGAACCAAAGCCTACAAGGTGTGAAAATACATCCATTAGCAGTAACCATGACAGAAAGCCCACAAAACCTCACCCTAGTCTATGGATGTTTATTAATGTATATTTATTTGGAACCCCAAATGACATAACTGACAAATATGCTTATTTATCCAGTCTTATCTGGTCAGCTGGCTAACACAATTACACAATTAACATTTGAGCACCATTATGTCTAGCTTCAGGCTGTGTAGAGCTTATCAGTGATCATTTGGGGCCATATCTTTCCAGTGAGCACTCGATATAAAGCAGATCCTGAGCCCCAGCCATTGCTGAGGTTTTAAAACCAAGGACCCCTGCCAAAAACACAAACCACCTGCTCTCTCCTTAACTCAGATCACAGAGGAGGAAACTCATGGAAAATGACAGAAAAAGAAACCAAACTCAAGCCCTAAAAACAAAGCTCAGACCACATGACCAACATATATTACCACAATCAGTAATTTAAAGAAGTACTGAAGTATGTAAATGAAACAAAAACTTGAATTTCTTGTCATGCGTCTTTGGCTTTATCAATGCAATTATAAAGAGAGGGCCTGAATATGGTCATGCCAGACTCAGACAGCACACCCACAGACCACCCACCGTCTGTTCACAACCATCTGATGCAAACTGCACACAAAAATGGAAAGAAATTTGCAGTTTCATTTTGGCTTTATGTAATTTTTTACAGTGGGGGAGTTTACAAGGTTAACACAATATGCAAATCTTTGAAATATACGTTGGGAAGCAAATCAAATTTCCACAACCAGAATTGCATAATTGCACACTGTGTTTTCTAAGTGTTTATCTTTTAAATTGGTACTTTGATAAAGTCGACACAAATTTTCTTCAGTGTTCTTTTGCCTGGTTGTCGACTGACACTGCTGTGCTATTATTACTTGAATTGCAGTTTGAAGGGTTTTTCTTCCCCCTATACCATTTAAATAGGCACTATGTCAAACGTCACATGAACAAACAGGAAACAGGACTCATCGCATCTGCTTGTCAGAGAAAGTATGAATGGACTTTTAAGGTAATCAGCTAACCTAGCTAGTTATTTTTATTGTTGGCATTCAATTTTAATATCCGAATGTTAGTGAAAGGAAGAAAAATAAAAACTTTTAGTTAACTTTTAGTGCATTTGCAATGGACATCGGTTATGCTCATCTTGAATAGCTCCTCTGAAGATCTTGAGTAAAACAACTCTATATTTAACAAAGCACATACAAAAGACTTGAACTGGAAATGACGCAACCTGTTTTACAGAATATGGAAGTTGTTGCGTATAACCCCCATTAAACTATTTCAGATAAACCATAACCCATGGGGTGTCCAATCCTGTTTCTGGAGGGCCAAATGTCCTATAGAGTTTAGCTCCAACCTGCCCAACATTTGTTTGAAAGTTTCTAGGGCTGTTATCAAAATTGCCCCCAATACCCTTAAATAGAGCACTATTTAAGGGAACAGCCATTTTTAGTGGTGGACATTATCGAGTACATTTATTCAATCCCATTATGCACCGCAATAATGATTGTACAACCGGTGTACACTCAACAGCAGAATACCCATAATGCACTGTAAGGGTCGCACTGAATGAACTCCCGCGTCTCACCAGAAGATGGTGCCCGCAGCTGAATCATCTATCCATCCATCCATCCATCCATTTTCCAAACCACTGGTCCAATGTGGGTACAGCATAATATCATACAGGTATAAATTCCTTTTTTAGTTGATTACTAAAATGTTAGAGGTTTATACATAGTTTCCAAGACAGAGTTCAAGATAAATCTTTTTTATTACTATTGGAGCTGCCAGTCTGGTAAGTGCCAAATGATTTTTAAACAGCAAGCTACGCAAAAAAGGCAGTCCTTCCGGCGCACTTTTAGCAGGCTCAATTTTTTTGGGGGGGGGGACATTTTTCACTTTATAGTTTGTCAGACTTCATGTTAACTGAGTTTTAAAAAATGCACTAGACTGTATTTTTACGCAAAACTGTGACAGAGATCATGGACATGCATAGAACTAAGCCACCAGGAAAACAAAGTATCTCCATGTACAGTTTTTTGCCAGTCAAATTCAAAATCACTGGGACATTTCACATGTAAAATAAAACCACTACTAATAACGTCCTGTCTTGGGGTGTTACAGGAGGCATTTGGACTGTCCTGCCTTGCTACTGAAAGAGGCGATGGGAAGCTGGCAAACCCCCGCTGCCAAATCCTGACCCATTACATAACACACTCCCTGTACTGACACTCTGATTATGACAAGCCTGAAAAGGAGAGAGGACAAGCCGGAAACAGCCTTAACCACCCTCCCATTCCTCACTCCTCTACGTGAAGGGAAAGACTAAAAAGTCCAATTCTACAGCTCCAGCTATTTCTCCACTTGGAGCCTCTCTATTTAAATGCAAATAAAGCTGTGTGGCAGCTGAACAGCTTGGACGGAGGTGAGGTGCACAGCCCCCTGGTCCTTCTGGGGCCCTTGGCCCAGCGCTCATCCGCTGGGTCTTAAAACTGTTTGTTAATAAGCAACCAGTGGATAAGAAATCAAGAGTCTGAGGCAATTTCAAGCTGATGAATAATGTGTCCGTTTTACTTTAACTAATATCAAGATTTTGGGTTATAATTTGCAAAATGTATACACTATGTCCAGTCCTCTAAATGATCACTATTTCCTTTTTTAATCACCTTTTTGGCTAGTTCAGTGTGATGAATCAATTGAAGTATAAATGAATTTAGGGCTGTCAATAGAGTAAAAAATTTTGTGCGACCCTTTTGTGCAATTCATCGATATTTCGGTATTTCGCGATAAGGGTGTGATTAATCACGATTAATCTCACAAAGGAGTGCGATTAATCGCGATTAATGACACCCTTATCGTGAAATTAAGAATACACCATTTATCTTGTTTAACACATTCATTTTGTCATCGTTTGCTATATCCAGCAAAGTAAACCATCAAATTGAAGTGTGATTCAGCTTTTTTCAAGGTAAATTTAGGTGTCTTTCCAAAAAAAAGGACACTTGGAGATTTTAAAAGAACACCAAACAACCAAATTATATAAGGAGTCCATATAATTCATAAATGTATGCACCCAAAGCACCCATGAAAAAAAACTTTCAGAATTCACAGTGTATATAGTATGTGTACAGAATTACTAAACACAGCAACATACACATGATAAATCCAAACAATAATTGGATTTTAAACACAATATAAAAAATAACATATAATATATTCAAAACAATAATTTATTAAAAATATTTTAATATGAATATGAATCAGACTAACTAGATTAGGTTACAAAACAAGTCATTTTTAAAAATATTGGTTAGTGTCAGTTTGGTCCAATGGACATTCTTGCAAGGCTTTGATTGAATATTAGTTGCTATGGCAATAGTCACTGCATTGAGAGTGAATGGGAAGGGCATTCTATGAATCACATAACTGTGCGGCACTAAGCAGCCCTGCACAAACTATTGAGTGGTGTGTTCGCCTGTGAGTGTGTTTGTGTGTGGTAGGACCATGAATCACTCCTGGCCACTCGGCCTGTATCACATTAACCTGTCATTTACATTCCTGCAGTGTGATGTATGGTCAAGCGGGGTCTACAACCCAGATTTAAAGCAGGTAGACCAATTATCAAGCCACATATGATGAAAAGAATTTAAAACAAAAGGGAAAGAAAAAACAGACAATCACGGCAGATGTTTAACAGTTGTGTTACAATAAAAGACTAGGTCTACTAGTTTATCTGTTTTCTTGTATTTACAAAGCTTTCAACGATCCCCTTTAAAGCATTATCTCTATATGCTATGGCCATTGTGTCCTATCACAAATGTTTGAGCATCCTGCCATAACTGTTCCATTTTAAGTCTGTTCTATTCCCTTGCACTTGTTCTAGCAATTTTTGAAGGCAATAACGCATCTCATGCAAATGCCCCCTAAAATCATGTTTCATCAGGGCCAATTATACTTCATTTTATTGAAGTCAACTACCAATCCATCAACATCCACATGCATTTTCAACTCTAGAAAGAATCTAACATTCTTTGGAAATATAACAAAGTTTCCTTGGCACCAACGAGTAACTGAGATGAAGCTAAACCTGTTTTATCAAGCTAAACCTGTTTTTTGAGTACATACATGCTTTCAACTTTAAATGTTTTGAATTACTAGGAAAAAAAAATGCTAGGAAGTTTGAGAAAACCTCAGACAAAGAACTAAACATTAAAAAGAAACTGGTAAAACTTGTGGTAAAGTATTTCCGCATTGACATGAAACTAGCTTTATCACATTTCAAATTTTCTTACACAATTAAATTCCCTATTATAGTTTTGTCTTGCAATACTCTCCAACAAGGTTAAAAAATGGTGCCAAATTAAATAAAAATTCTAAAACAAGGTTAAAATTCTGGTGCCAATTAATTGTTTTATTTATCCCCATGTTCATTGATACTGTTATCAATGAACACAGGGATAAATAAAACAATTAACTGGCACCAGAATGACCAAAAACTTTGCTGGGTAAAACAACCATGATTGAAAAACTCTGCAATATAGTAAACACAGAATCTTTCCTTTGTTTTTTCAAACACATATTACTAGTTTTATATCTCATGAATCACCGAAAGTAAACCTTCTAACAGACTTTAAAGGAACAAAATAGTCAAAAAGGAAACCTCAGCCTCATGTCATTCCAAATCTGTATATATTTTCTTCTGTGTATCACAAAAGTAAGTGTTTAGCAGAATGTCCAAGCTGCTCTCCATACTTTCCATACAACAAAACAGACAGTAACCAGGGGCTGTTAAACTCCAAAAGGAGCTTGTGCAAATTGATTCTTTGTGGACACTAGACACATGAGAACCAACAGCATTTGTCATTAAATGTTGAATCTGGAGTGAAGCATCTCAAGGCCAGTGCGAGCCAGGGCTAACAATGTGCCTGGACCTCAATAGCCTCGGACCTCAAGCATGAGGCAAAAATCAAGTTGCGTTTCCACTTTCGGGCCAGCAGCCCTGCAGCACTACCGTAAAACCTGCCCTTAACACGCCTCCATAGAACGACTTCACACAACCTCACCATTTCACCAGCTGACTGAAAACTAGCTATAGCGCAAAATGAACATGACAGAAGCGAATGTTTGGTCTTTACTTAAAGACTTAAGACTCCAGCATCAACATCTGACAATGTTTTACAATAAAAAATGTTACAGTGACAGTAATTTATTAGTTTGTGTCAGGACTGCACATCAATCATGGCTGAATCAAACTGGTATTTACCATTTCACATAAAAAGAGAACACATATCTATTCGGTTGTACCTGCTTCCATTTATTTGCGATCACAGGAACTTCATTAAGGCTTTTAAGACCAAAGGCTTACACATTTAGAAAAATATTGACAAAATTGACAAAACAAAAATATCCTCAAGCCCAAGTTGGCCTGCTTTGGACCAAGGTATTCAGCAGGCTAAAAACCCCTGACTGTTGGCCCCAAGGAAGCCCCGATGAGGCCCAATCAAGCCCTGGAAATGTGAATGGTCCAGGCACACACTAGCACTCTCGCTTTTAGCCCGACAGTGGAAATTCGGCTATTGTCTGCGATCATGAATGTGATTTTAGGATGAAAGATTTTAAACAAATGAATTCCACAGAGAAAGCTCTTTTATGGTTTCAGAGGACTTATAGTGTGTGTTTCCTGTTGACTACCTTCCTGATGCTTTTATGTTTCTTTTTGTACTTTTTGGGGCTTAGAAGTACAATCAACATCGACTTTCAAAGAACAGCTTAGACCTCTGACATTCTGGCCAATCATCTCCTCACAGAAGAATAAAAAATATCAAACAGAGTTGGAACAACATAAACGATGGGGAAAAAATAATTTTACAAGAATTATTCCTTTAAAGAGCCTTGTCACAACAGTTACTGAAATTAGCACTATTTGTGCCTTTTTAAAGTTCCCCTATTATGCTTTTTCGAATATTACATTTCATGCAGTAATATAGCTGTTTGTGAATGTAAAATGTCTGCAAAGATCAAAGTGCATGACAAATAAACTTATTGTCATTATATGGATACAGAAAAACCAACGCCATTGTTCATATCACTGTGTATCAAACGCTGAGGAAGCCCCTGGAGCTGAAATTCAGATATGGTAATAGGTGCTTCGTTTCTGACGCGCGCTGTAAGTGGTAGACCAATTACAACAGGCAGGGACAACTGACCAATCAGAGCAGAGTAAGCTCTCGGGTTAAGAGAGACTGACACTTCGAACAAACCGTTTTCAAACTCTTTGGGAAATGAGGTGATGTGCAATGTATATTATGAAAAAATGTAAGGGTTTTTTTGGACCTTGGATCCATGTAAACCTGTTATAGGAGACCCCCAAAACAAATGTAGGAACCTTTAATAGTGGCACCTTAATTTTTTGGTTTCAAGAAATTATGACACACACAATAGTGTGATCTCATCTGGTCTGGATGAGTGAGATAATTTGATTGTTGAATATATGTAAATAGTACATTTACTGAATTTGCATTTGACCCTCTTCTGTACTCATCTTGACAGCTTGAAAGGCTCCTGTGAATTTCTAAACATTAATTATGCAATTTGCATGTGCATGTGTCAGGGGCGCAATGCTTCTGTTTAATTAAGCAAGGTTCCACATGGAAAACATGCATGAGCAGGGAGTGGGCGGGTTTATGCTAATTTACTCTCAGCTGCTTGTAAGGATTGTTTATCATCCTAACAGGAGATTTTACCAGCATGCATATTATGCTAGTTTTTTGCACAGTGATTGGTTTGCGATGGTTGGGTCTCTTTATGGCCGTTTCAAGAAGCTCGTAATGAAATGCAGATTTAAATCGCTTGTGTCATGGTGTGAGTTATTGCTACCTGGCTGGATTCGCTAGAGACGGAAGTTATCAGGATAATGTGGTGATTACTGTTCTGTTATTCACATGGTGATTTGACTGTGTAGTATGCGTTGATGAGGACTAAAATTGGACTGAATATCATTACCAATGTGAAATCATGAAAGAACTGAAGTGAGTAGTTAGCATTTGTGGCCCCTAGGGTTATACAAGTGGCAAAGTTACAAGAAATGATAATTCTTTTATCATTTAATCACCCTCATGTGATATCTTTGTTTGAGGACCAACATTTAAGTTGTTATTCACTAATCTTGATTAATAATATTCAATAATCAAAAATGGAAAATGATGTGTCAAAATGATATGAGTACGTAATGACAAAAGTATCATTTTTGGGTGAACTATTCCTTTAAGAACCCCAAAATCAAAACTTTGGATCCCTTTACTATACACTGTATATCTCCCTTATATTGTTCCTTCAAAATCTTAAATGGCCAGCAGTTTAGACATTAATGGCTGTGTGTTAAGTTATTTTGAGGGGACAGCAAATTTACACTGTTATACAAGCTGTACACTCACTACTTTACATTGTAGCAAAGTGTTATATACTTGCACTAGCATATTGTATTATATGACAATTTAGTTCAAACTTTGACCTGTGGAGGGCAGTAATACACTTAGCAGCGTCTACACTGCCGGAATTCTAATAGAGAAGAAAAAGAAGAGAGCTAGCTCAAGACGAGCGTCTATGGTTAAAACGTATATAATTTTTAATTTTTTTTAGAAAATGACCAACCGTTTCGCTAGATAAGACCCTTATTCCTCGTCTGGGATCGCGTAGAGCCCTTTGAAGCTGCACTGAAACTGAAATTTTGACCGTTTGGGGCCAATTGAAGTCCACTATAAGGAGAATAATCCTGGAATGTTTTCATCAAAAACCTTAATTTCTTTTCGACTGAAGAAAGAATGACATGGACATCTTGGATGACATGGGGGTGAGTAAATTATCAGGAAATTTGTATTTGAAAGTGGACTAATCCTTTAAGCTATGAAACTTGCAGGATGTTTTAATTGTACAAAGACCTCTTATATGTCTTAAAGATCAAGGCAAAAACATCTCATTCTCTCCGCTCAACCCTGCCTCTTTCTTTTTTACTCATTCTCTTTTTTGTTCTTGATTTTGCTTTACTCTTCATCTTTTCAATCTTCATTCTTACATAATTCATTGTGACTTCAATTATTCAGAATATTTTTAAAAGTTGCTTAGCTGTTCTCAACCACCTTTTCGTACATAATGTAGGTGAAATGTTCTATTATGATTATATATATCCGCCCTTTCACCAGCTCACCAGCTGGATCTTCACTTAACACGTTTTACTTCACTATCGTTCTCTTGGGTTTACATCAACAGAGGTGCCAGACAGTAGGGCAGCTTGTGTTAATGGCTCCAGAGCTGTTCATCTCTTTAACTGAAGGCACACTTATATTTGGATCTCATTCACCAAATGCAAACAAATGTATCAATATGAGCTAAATGATTTTGACCACATCAAGATTATATTGTTGGTGTTTTTTTATCCATTCAATCTCCTATGGTAAATAACTGTGGTTACAGAAAAAAAGTGTCTCCATCAGCTAACAGAGCCCCAACATAGGTCTGTGTCATGGGGGTCTGTCTGCCATTAACAAGACACTCTGTGACATTCGTAGCTTGCTGCTCAAACTCCCAATGATTGAAGATAAAGCTCATTACTATTCTAGACTACATCTCCCTTGTGTAACCACCAGATCACCTCTTGACAAAGACTGACTATGGTCTGTGACCTTCTGAATTTGAAGATCACCTAACCAAAAGTGTTACCAAAAGCAAATACAGTACCAGAACAATACCTGGAACAAAGCAAAATATGTCATTATTATTGTTATTATTTGTATTTTCATTATTACTATTAACTAAAAATATATCATTACGACTAATGTAAGCAAGTCTAGCTGGATTCATTTATATATTCTGGCATTTTCAAAATTCTTGGGTACCATTTCATTTCAGATGGGGGTAGGGCTGGTCCACATTTTAATGTTAATGGCATTTGTTCAAGAAGAGAGTGGCAGTATTATAGATCACAACAGTTATGTAAATCCAAAGTATGGGACGGGCCCCTCTATGCTTGAGAGCCATGTGGCCTTCTTAAACACTGAGGGGCAAGACTCTCTTTTAACAAAAGCTACTCAAGCGAGAATCACATCAGAGACGTTTAGTGTGAAGGGATCCTTTGGTGGAGAAACAGACTTTGTAAATCCCACTGCAGATTCAGTGTGCATCACATTGCACTTAATCCCTGGCAATTCAGCACAGTTTTAAATGTTGAATATTAATAAAGCAAACTGAGAGAAACCCTGCTCTGCTGCAAACGCAAACTCATTTTAAATGGATGCTAACTGGTAAAGTGTAAATACTATTAACCATTAATAATTAATGACTAATCTCAGTTATTATCCTCCCTTTCTCTGAGGTTTACAAATTATCCATCCTTCTCATTTCAATGGCTAGAGTCCTTTGAACCTTCACCGTCATTGTCGAGTAGCCAATCAATGAACTGCTTTTGCAACGCCCTTTCAAACCAAACCTAGTTCGTTTCTAAACACTGACAAGCTAGGTCTGACAAACAACAAATATACACTACAGACACTACAGCTGTTAAAATACTTTGTGAATGGACACATTTAGTCAAACACAAACTGTCATTGGAGTTCACTGAGCTGGAAAGATTCTTGTAAATAGGAGGGAACAATATATAACATCTGTGCATCTTGTTTACAACAACAGATCACCATCTAAACATCCTCACTTGGTCACTACAATACTTCTCCCTCCCTACACAGGCTCTGCATTCACAGTGATTATATATTGATGTATTAATGATCTTTGTTGATCTCCTTTCAATACTAGATCTGCCAAAAGTAAATTGTAAACAAAGGAGAAGAATTAACCGAGCTCGCTAGTCGCCTTGATGTTCCACCCATCTGTGCAGAGAGCATGACACTACAATACACCATTCTACCCAGCAACAAAAACCCTCACCCAACCTTCTAGTTTTCCACCAAAACACAATGTATGCACAAACACTTCATGTGCAGACCATTAATAGCAGGAATTTATGTGCAACAGAGCATGAGTCACTACAATAAAACACATTTGAATATATTAAACCATTCCTCTGGATGCACAACACCCCATGTCAACAGAAACAAAGTTACTAATGTTGTTACTGTTGGACACATTTTTGACACGAGGAAAGGACAGATGGCTACAAAACAGCAAGGACATCCCACCCAACTACTGCACAATGCAACTTCTGCCAGACAAACACCAAGTCAGACATTTGGGTAAAAACTGGCAGTAAGAAACCAGAGTAAGACAAAATCATGTCTTGTCGCTGCATGGACTTCATTGCTTTCCTATTTATGTGACACTAGAATTTATCACAAATGCTACTATAACATTTCTTATCTCAGTAGTTATTACATTATGACTAGAATGGCTACTTTATAGTTACTAGCAGCAACTTAAATTTATTCTAGTGTCTAACAAGTACTATTATCTAATAAATAAGTACTAGTAAAGTCGATACTAGTCTTGGTAAAGTTATTATAGCTAGGAAATATCTAATACATCAAACCAGGAATTAATGAATAATCATTAGCACGAATGCAATACGCACCACAACTATTGGAAACATGCAGTACTAGTTGGAAGTGAATAGTTGATATCAGAACCACAGATCCAAATATTACTACCAATAACAATAGACTAGTTACATCTGACTATAGTGACGCCTAGTAGAAAAAGAATAGGTAGTATGTATTGGAAAAACTAATAACTAACAGAATAGAGTGAAGACTGGAATAAGACTACTAGCATCAAATAAATAAGTAGCCTACTAGTTTAATAGCCTAAATATACTAAATTAAAAACATGGATGATTACTAGCCTATAGTAACAAAAAATAGCTGCTAATTTTAAAGGAATAATTGTTAAAAATGCTTGAATTTTTACACAATCGAGCAAAACAAAGTAATCTTTGTTTATTTAGAAAAGCAGGTTAAGAATCGGATCATCCAAGTATCTCGCTATACAGGCCAAGTGAGATGATGTTCATCTCAACTCCTCGGGTTGATTCATAAAAGACAAGCCTACATACCTTTCACTTGCGTTTCATACTCCGCAATGATCTCCTTGTCTTTCTTAATTTTCGTCTGAGATGACATTTTTCTTGAGGTATAAATGTAGAATCCAGTGATATGTTGAGCCTTTCGCGCGAGCCCCCGACTGTCACAGTTTGCAGCTTTTTCCCTTCTTCCTCACCAGTTACTATCAGAAGTGTCCTTGAATTTACATCGGCTGGTAATCCTGATACTTTCCCCTTCAGAAAGAAGCAGCTGAAAGAAAGCACCCCGGGCACACCTGCGCTTTCTCAGATCCGAACCCTCGCGTTTAGAAGAGCTGCTGGGCTCGGGGAGAGGCTGCTCCTCCTTGCTCAAGATCTGCCATCTGAAGTGACTGAAGAAAATACAATTCCTACCTACAAGAAGAGGTTTCGGTATGAACGATGCGGCGTTGTGTCTGTGTCCATGCCGTTTATGTGGTCCTCATGTCCGCGTGCTCTGAAAGGAAGAGTTGAGATGGCATAATCTTGATTGGGCTCTGTTGCATTAGAATCTCAGCAGGCAAAGCAAAGAACAGAATAGCGCCCGAGCGTCGTATGTGACTCCTCCTATTGTCGAATTCTCTCCCTCAACCAATCCAATCAGTTCCATATGCACCCCTCCCAGGGCACACACACAAACACGCACTCTCACATACAGGGCGTTTCGTTTACACTTCCATTCTCTGAAGCCAATGTGTTTAGCTCAAGGTATCATTTTCCTCAGAGGTATCAGCGTGTTTGTATTTTGTCCCATTTCTCATAACTAAAATATGAAGTTGTACACACAAAAGATTGAATAGGGCTGTGAGTACCAACACTTCACACAATGACCTATAAGACAGGCAATAAATGCATCATTGCGACAAATGACAATAAATACATATAGGCCTACAGTTAATTGGTCATTATTGCAAAGTTATTATTGCAAAACCCTTTCAGAGTGATAGTGGTGTTGTATAATCCAGAAGAGGGATTATTTTACAATAATAACCAGTAGGTTGTATATTAATCATACTACTTACCAAATAAATAAATGAACATGAAATACTGATTTGAGTGTTTATTCTGCAATAATGACCAGCTAACTGTACATTGTCCTACTTATATGGTTAAATTTGACTTATATGGTTAAATTTGACTTTTAATTCATACCTTTCTTGTAAAGGCAGAGGAGAGACCTAACTTGAGCACAGCCATATAGGAAACAGGCACTGGACGATGGTCATTCAGAAATATTTACACAAATAAGGGCTTTATACAACATGAGGGTGAAATGCATTTCATAATGCAAAGATGAATAGCTTGAAGTATGTAGAAATTGAGTGAAAGATTCTTCGGGGAAGAGATACTATCAATCACCAGTATCTCTTGTTAACTACATAGCATTGCATTTGTCAATTTAGTCAGGAATGTAGTTAAAATGGTGGTAGTTACCTGGACAATGGAGAATATGAGTTTTATTAATTGCTAAACCACTTAACACTCCATTCATTCTGTTCATGAGGACATTGTGAGGTCTAAAATGAAGCATGAAGGGAAATGTTTTAAGGGAACAAACAGCACAGATGTTCAATTCACTCTCAAGTTTTTTTAAAAATTCTGTGGGTGTTTCATAATTAGTTTGATTTGCATAATATGATGTGTTAATGCATTTGGAAGTATTAATCTAACATCTAATTTGTTTTGCATCTATAACCTTGAGTGCTCAAGATGAGTTTAGAAAAATGTCCAAAAGCAATGAGCATGACAAAAGCTCTGTTCATTCAGATGTCAGAGATGTTCATAGATTTGATGTTCTGAGAAGTGAAATGGTGGTCTGACAGTTCCTGTCAGCGAGGTGTTCAAACCTGCGGTCTCAGAGACCCACATCATAGCTCTGTCATCATGCCATTTTATCTGTGATCTTGCAGAGCAGGAAAAAAGCTCTTAGTGAAATGGGTCGTGGTCTGAGTGACACTGAAAAATACTACATAAGATGTGAGCTTAGAATCCAGTTACAAAATCAATAGCTATATGGGCATCAGAGCCTTCCAATACAGTCAAATAGCTTTTGCACAAAAAATACATAGTGAGAAATACATAGGGCCTATATCTCACCTGTTATGTTGTAATTTTTTCAGCAAAGCATCTTTTGCTGCATTACTCTGCAGTATATGTGGGTTGTGCGTGTCACTAACATACCATTAATATTGTCACTGAACTATTCCATACAAGCAAAAAAAGTTAAGTGATTCTGAAGCCAACCAATATGGGTATCTTGAGCAGTGTTTGATATACAAGACACTTGACCTTTTCAAAGCACACTTTCACAAGCATACCTCAGGAATTTATATATGCAAACAGTATATGTTTGCATTTCTGATGTGAAAATAGAATTTTTATGATATCAATATGCAGCCTTCAGGTGAACTTAATTATTGATCTTTGAATGATTCATAATCAATGCCACCATATGTATGGTCATATTTTTGTGTTTTGAAGAATCAAGGAAGGCAAATAATAACTATCACTACCAAAGCAGAACTGTATACCATCCAGACTTTATTTGAGAATGCTTTTAAATTCCAATTCAATTCCTGAATTTGAATTGTAGCAAGGCCTTAAAGGTTATAGATAGACAGATACAACAAACAACAGAACAGATGATAGATAGATAGATAGATAGATAGATAGATAGATAGATAGATAGATAGATAGATAGATAGATAGATAGATAGATAGATAGATAGAATGAACAATGGATAGATAGAATGAACAATAGATATCTACAGACAGACAGACGGATGGATGGATGGATGGATGGATGGATGGATGGATGGACAGACAGATGGACAGATAGATGGTTCCAACAAGCATTAGCTAGAACGACAGACAGTTAAACAGGATAGATAGATAGATAGATAGATAGATAGATAGATAGATAGACTGATTGATTGATTGATAATAGATAGATAGATAGATAGATAGACAGACAGACAGACAGACAGACAGACAGACTGACTGACTGACTGACTGACTGATTGATTGATTGATTGATTTTGTCCTACCCTTTATCAATGTGAAGGAGGCAGGGGAACATTTTATAGAACATAATGGGCTATACTAGGGTAATGAACATCCCTACAGAGGCACAATAATGTTTTGTACCATTTTGTTCAAGGCAACAAAATTACCAAGCAATTTACCAAGCTCTGTGCCCCTCCTCTCGCTTCATCACTTCTAGGCATCTCAGGGGGCAGCAGCCTGGGAAACTATGACTTCAGTGTTTTTGAGGGACAAAGCAGCATTGTGAAGTTCTTCTCAGTATTTCAGCTTGAAGAATTACACAGAGAGAAAGAGAGCTTCCTCAGAGAGGCTCAAAACACCAGAATGAGTCACTGCTGTGAATATATGTGCCATAGAGGACTGTGTCTGGACCAATGCCAGGGTATTAGGCGTCTGAAGATGAATGAAATTTGGACACATTAAGAAGCTTAGAAAAATGTTTGCATGTACAGTTTTATGTTTTCTTTCGATTATAATATCTGCTACTAATTTATCTTAAAGAAATTAGAGGATTAAGATGAAATCTTACCTTCAGCTGCTCATATTCACTGCAACACATACCAAGTGGAAACAAGGCAAAATCCTACAGAAATGTTACAGTCACAACTATAGCCAAAGTATAATGCCAAGGAGCAGGTTAGAAATCCTAAATATTTCCTGCATATACCTACAATTCTTTTATCATCCACATCTGGCACTCAGCTGCAATGGGATATTCCCTGTCATTGTGCAATGATTTCAGGTTAGATTATTTCTGTCAAATTAGCAAAAGACAAAAATATTATGAACAATATCAGTTTAATGCTCTGGCATTGATATAATTGTAAATTGTGTAAAAGAACTAGCATATCTTTTCCTTTTGGCCTTTTGCCACTTTTTATTAGAAGGAGACAGTGGAAATGATGGGGAAATGGCATCTGGAAATGTCTCCGGCCAATTTCAGACTCTCATTTTTTTAAACTCCAGCTCTTCCCCTTCTAAAACTTAAAAAAAAAACAAGAAGCATAATAAAACTTGGGTTATACCATAAATAAAACTTGGGATAAAGAAGAATATCAGTTCATGGTATGAATTTTTTAAAAATCTAAACAAAAATCAGCATCATGTTACCAGTACACGTGGAACACTTTCTGCTCACAAGGCCTTATCTAAAATCTGCATTATGCATCTTAACTTGAAAAAGTGTGATAGACAAATGGCACAAGAAAGAGAGATGGATTGATATAAAAGACTAGAGATGAGTTGGTGGTGGTTAGTGGTGCCCACAATATCAGATATGACATCTATAAACTGACATGCCACAACTGACAGTACACTGAAAACAATGGTGTAGCAAAACCATTAGTTAGTAAATTTCACATTAGTAAAATTTCACAGACAATTACAAAGAAATGGCACATTGAATTAAACATGACATGTTGACATAGAAAAAAATGAAATAGTATTTTATTGTAAAAGATACTCCAAGGTACTCCAATAATCTTTTTATTTACACTGTATGTTTACAAAATGTTTACATTTTTAAGCATTAAAATGTATTTTAGGGCTGTCAAAGTTAAACAGCTCTGGAACAATATTTAGATATTATAAAAAGTGTTATGCTTATAAATTTATATTGAATTGAAAACTTTACATATCTAATAGTGGGTCAAAAAAAAAAAAACAATATTTAAAATGTTGTCCTGGCTTCATTACAGTAATGATATAAAAATAATTATTTGCAGTTTGCAAAACAACATATTGTCTTTATAATATAATAGCTTTTTCTTACAGTATAAATGAGCTTTTAAAACAAAATCTTAAAGGGATAGTTCACCCAAAAATGAAAATTTTATGTTTATCTGCTTACCCCCTAGGGCATCCAAGATGTAGGTGACTTTGTTTCTTCAGTACGGCATCCGGTGTGTGAGGTCTGAATGCACTCTGATGCTAGAAGTGATCGCTCGCACTCATTGACATATACACGCGAGATCTTATAGATGGAGTTCCCATTGACAAGCATTATACGACTGACAGACCGCAACGGTTGGAGTTAAAATCATCATTTGTGTTCTACTGAAGAAACAAAGTCACCTACATCTTGGATGTCCTGGGGGTAAGCAGATAAACATCAAATTTTCACTTTTGGGTGAACTATCCCTTTAATCAAAAATCTTGAAAACCCCTGCTCTTACAATACTTTGCAGTTAAGGTTGTGGTTAACTTCGAGCCAGTCATTTAGGTCTGACAAACAGTAGCATTTATTGCAGTTTCTTTGAATTGTAAATTGTCTGAATTGAACTGTAGACTACCAGAAGCCATCAAACCAGTGCAGACTCACTCCTCCTGGCAGGAATCACCAGTTTCCCTTAATTACACACACACTGTGAGCTGTTATCACAGATTTGCTTCAAGGACAAAAATGTGTCTAAAAACCTCTTTATGTCTTGTTTTCTTTTAATACTTTGGCATTTTCCTTCCTTCTGTATTGTACTTTAACCTCCCTTATAGCTTTCCGTTCCTGTCAGTCCTCTTACTTTCACTTCCACATGTTTCAGTCTGACTTTTATTAACTCATCCCTGTTTATTCATATAAGGAGTGCTCAATCTGAGAGACAGTGTTTCAGGGTACTTTTGGTTGAAATCATTTGTGGTGCTGCTTACAACTAAACTGAGGTTACACACTGCAACCCCTGCAGCACACAATAACAATCAGTCCCATCTGGCTGACAGCACCAGCTCTCCATCCCCCAATCCAGTCTCTCCTCACGTGATCTCTCTTCTCCAGCTCACACTGCAGACAACAAGTCTTTTCAGAACTTCTGCCTTTGAAGTTTGTTTTCAAAATATTGGATAATATGCATGAACTAAAACTGTATTTCCAAGATGTACACCAACAATACTAATAGCTGAATAAAGTAGAAATTGTTATCAGTATATTATGAAATACCAAAAGTAATTTAAATTAACCAGGAAAAGAGACATAATCAGGAAAAGATGTGTCCCAAAGTTATTAACATTTCTTTGTAAACACATTATAAAAAAAAAAAGTTTTTTTTAAAGTTAAAGTACACAGTCATAACCCCCTAAATGTAACTCTTTGAATATGAAGTTAATGCGCCCTCAAGTGGTATTGTCAAAAATCACACGGTTTGAGATAAAGTTTAAACGTACTACATCCAGTTTAACACAATTAATTTCGAGTTTATCATAAACACAATAAACAAAATATTGCGTTTCAAGGAAAAGGATTGTTCCTTATGTTTGGTTGTCGTATTACATTATTATTATGGCTTTTATTTTGAAATATGTAAGAGCATTCATTGCGCACTAGTGGCAGGATTTCCGCTTCATGTACGCGACTCGGTTCATTTAAACCGATTCAGTGAATTACGTCATCAAAGTGGAATCTGACATCCATGACAAAAGTAATTTTAGGAATAAATACAATGTTATGTTTTTAAAAATAAGAAAGCTCTAAATGTACTTCTGTTTGTAAACATTATTTCATATTTTTATTTTTATTTAACTTTATTTATATCTTAGTTTGTCACTGTTTCATTTTATTTATGTATATTATTTATGTTTATTCACTGTAGTTTTAATTCTGTAATTAAAACCAAAAACAAGGCCGATTCAGTCAGATTTGTGAACGAACTATTCAAATGAATAATTTTGTTGCCCCGATGAACCGATTCAAAAGATCCGACTCAAAAGAACGATTCGGACATTCGGAGCACATGGTATCCGATGTTACTTGTATCCATCAAGAGCTAAAACACATGCAGGTTATATTATTTCTTTAGGTAACTATTTCACTGAAGTAAAGGTTGCAACTTTCGGTTCATGGGGACTCGACGTTTACGGTTTGCTTAATTAGCTTACAGTACAGAACGATGATGTTCAAGACCAGTTGGTTTCGATTAATGCACAGATACAGTGGAGTGTCAAAACAGAGAGTAAGTGCCTGACCTCCTATGTATTTAACGATAATTATTATAATAATAAAATAATCATATAGGCTAACAAAAAATGTGTACTGTGTGACTGGCAATAATGTGCTGTTGATGGTTTTTGCAGAGTGTTGTGAGGTTGTCGTCAAGTGCAGCAGAGGGCACTGTTGCTCCTCCAGCAGA
Source organism: Ctenopharyngodon idella (assembly GCF_019924925.1). Lineage (NCBI taxonomy): Eukaryota > Metazoa > Chordata > Actinopteri > Cypriniformes > Xenocyprididae > Ctenopharyngodon > Ctenopharyngodon idella. The sequence goes on along the minus strand of NC_067225.1, from coordinate 25,304,179 downwards.
CTGTAGTATCACAGCAGAGCAGGCGGTCAGACTCTGGGCTCGACACTTTACGCTGCACGGCATCTCGGAGCCTCTCCTCTCTAGTCAATATATAATATCTCATGTACTTGGCGAAAAAACTGTGAGTTTCTCTCTCACCCCATGTATTTTTTGATACATTGTAAAAGTTCCAAACATCCAAACAAAAAATGTGTGGAGGCATTTAGAGAGTGTTGTTACAAAGTGTAAAATAACTGTTTAAGAGAAATTTACTCTTTCCCTTTTCATGACACCGTGTCCTTGTCTTTCTTTGTTGAAAGCTGGAACGTGTGCCGAGGAAAAGGCTGAGAGACACCCTGACTGACAGGGAAATAGAAAGAGTGTGGAAATTATGCTCTAGACGCCTAACAAGGTACTACATTTTACATTTTTACTCACTACGACTTTTTTAATGAATAAGACCCCGTACGCACACGAGAAGGCCTTCACGGAACTTCATTAAAGTTATTTTGAATTGTTATTTGTTATTCATTTACTCTTTAAGATTAACACTAAACCATTTCCGAGGAGTTTTAACTTATTCCACCCACTGATTATTGCTTACTTATGTCCAGTGGAGGACAAAACTAGTGGTCAATCAGTATGTTTTTTCAATGGCCGATATTAATGGCAATACAATGCAGATAATACAATGAAAAATAATCCCATTAATTTAGGTTAGTTAATGCATTAACATCGAGCAATGAGCAATACATTTTGTACAGTTATTAATCTTTGTTAACGTTAGTTAATAAAAATACAACACTTCATTGTTAGCTCATGTCCATTAAATAATATTAACTTTTGATTTTGATAATGCATTATTAAATGTTGAAATTAACATTAAGATTACAGGTTACTTAAGATTAAGATTACTTTAGAAGTATTTTTCATTTTTAGTTCATGTTAACTAATTTAGTTAATGTTAACATATAGAACCTTATTGTAAAGTGTTAAATTAACACATTTAATACAATATTTCTTTAAATTCCCAAAACATAAAACATGTTTTTTGGTAGATTTGGAACTGACATTATCTGGTTAAAAGTAGCTGATTATTGAAAAAGAATCTTATGCATGTAATCACAGAAAACAATTTATAAAAGCCTCTGAGAAGATAGATTGCCTATTGATCTTCATCAAGCCTGTGTGCAAATTTTTTTAGGATGCCTGTACAGTATGTGATTGAGGAATGGGACTTCAGAGACCTGACCCTGAAGATGAAGCGTCCCGTGTTCATACCCCGTCCTGAAACAGAGGTGAAAAATTTCAGTGACCTTCTTAGCACGTGTTCGAATTTTGCAACAAACTGACCGTGGACTTCAAATGGACGTGACTTTTTGGATAAACACAGACTGTGTGTTTGAAAACATTTATTTCTGTTTGGACCCGCTGGTTTGTGTGCATCTAGGAGCTGGTTAGTCTGGTTCTAGAGGACCTCCGGTTGATACAGGAGGAATCACACAGGACTGATTTACGAGGTCTGGAAGTGGGCTGTGGATCTGGAGCCATCTCTCTTAGTTTACTACGCAGCATTCCACAGGTTTGCACTCAGTGTCTTTCTCCTAATTATTTATCTTGCTCTTCTGAGTAATGTAGCATGTCATCTGTAACATCTGTACCCATGATTCTTTAAGCTCAGGGTATTTGCTTTGGATCAAAGCCAGACAGCAGTATGTCTTACAACGGAAAATGCAAACAGGTGACTACCAGCACCTTTGTTCACATTCAACTATATAAAGCGTCCATATATGGATCTTTATTACTTGATGATTCATTATGTTGACTATTGTGTATTGTTATCCTCTTTTGTTTGTTCCAGACTTGGTCTGCAGGACAGACTAAATGTTCACCATTTAGATGTGATTAAGGGTAAGAATGATGGAAATGACATAAAAAAAAAAAAAAATCCCACTCCGCAATGCCTAGTCATATCAGTTAGTTATTATTGTAAGACTGACATTCTGTGAAAGTGGCAATTTTTGGTCAGCACACAACAAACAAACGTCATTTCTGGGCAACTTGTCTATTTTACGTCACTGACTGTTATCTGGTGATTAATTTTTAGCTGCTTTTAACATAACTTATGAATGCAAAATGTCATAAGAACATTTTATTGCAAACTTAAAGGGATAGTTCACCCAAAAATGAAAATTATCCCATAATTTTAAGCCATCCTTGGTGTATGTGACGTTCTTCTTTCAGCCAAAAACAGGCGGAGTTACATTTAAAAAATATTCTAGCTCTTCCAAGCTTTATAATAGTAGTGAATGGTGCCATTTATTTGAAGCCCAAAAAAGTGCATTCATCCATCATTAAAGTAATCCATACGGCTCCAGGGGGTTAATAAAGGCCTTCTGAAGCAAAGCGATGCATTTTTGTAAGAAAAATATCCATAATTATATCTGGTTATAATTATTACATGGTATATATGGTTTAGTCCAAATTTTCTGAAGAGACATGATCACTTTATACACTGAACAGATTTAATTTAGGCTTTTATTCACAAATAAACATTCATCATCACACACATCAGTTGTGGTAAACAGAAGTGCAAGCATGCTTGCTTGATATGTGAGAACCAATGAGGTTCATTCTCATGTTACGCAGCACGTTTGAGCTTCCTCAAGAGGTTTGTTCTCGCGCATCAAGCAAGTTCGGTTGAGCTTCTGTTTGTTTGCTAATCAATGTTTATATGTGAATAAAAGCCTAAATTCAATCTGTTCATCACATAAAGCGATCGAGTCTCTTCAGAAAATTTTGACTAAACCGCTCAATTCATATGGATTAGTTTCACGATCTCTTTATGAACTTTTTGAAGCGTCAAAGTGGTAGTTGCGCAGCTGTCAATGGAGGGACAGAAATCGATCAGATTACATCAAAAAGATCTTTATTTGCCTTCCGAAGATGAACGAAGGTCTTACAGGTTTGGAACGACATGAGGGTGAGTAATTAATAACAGAATTTTAATTTTTGGGTGAACTACCCTTTTAAATTCAGATCAAGACTAGATGTGCATTACATGTTATTTTCATTATTTTTCCTGTTTCTTTGCAAATTAGTGATTAATAAATGGAGGGAAAATGCAGCATGAGGGAGTAACTGGCATTTTTAATTGTCCCAATGTCTGTTTGTTATGACTGACCAGTGCATGAGTCCCAAGTAGACCTGCACGTAATTCACAGCTCAGAAATCCACAGAAAACTCCACGGATTTCTGTAGAACTTGAATGTCAGTCATCCATTCTATGCATCCCACTCTCCTTGTATGTTTGTTTACTAAATATCTTGGCTAATTTCATCATGCTTACAGCTGCCGGTAATAAGCTCCATTTCTATCATCCCATAAATCCATGCCACAAAATTTTTTCACCCACAATCCGTGAAAAAACTTAAAAGTGCAAAGATTCATTGTGGACCTTGTCATAACATTCATAATTGATTTAGTATTAGTGCGACTTGTGTGCTAGTAGATAATCGAGACTTTGAGGGATCAAGCCAGACGGTTCAGCCCAAATCCTAGAAGGGCCTCTAAGGTAGTGACATGGAAATGTTCAGCTAATTCCAGGGATTTATTGGGCTTTTCCTGTTAAAGCTTGTGCCTCTCTTCCCACTAGATGGCATTAAAAACAGCCCTCCTGAATGCTAAATATCAGATTTTTTAACTCTGTGACCTACCCACATTACTATTATTAGGCTCTGAGATGAACTTGTTTTCTCTTTATTCGCTGCACTTCAATGACTGAATAAATGAAGGTACTTCTGCAGAAATGTTAGTTAAAGATCTTTGCAAGTGTTGTTTTTATTGAGCTAGCAAACATAAATGGAGGCTTTTCAGGAGTTTCATGGATCATTAACACAAATGTATTTGTTTTGGCAGTGTTTATAATTAGCCTATTGTATAAGTAATATATCATATGGATGTGTGTACAGTATATACAGTAGTGGCCAAAACTTACATCTTCACCCTTCATTAATTTATTAAAAATTTGTTAAAGATTTTGTAAGCATATTGTGTAGTTGTGCTTCGAGTCAATTGTTTTATTTGTGATAATGCAATGAAACATGCCAAATTGTGCGGACATAACTTTTGGTCAGGCTGTCATGCAAAAAAATTATGAACGCATGCAAAAACAAGAGAGAACCAACAAAATATTAATTACCGATTATGTTGTCAATGAATGCTCTTTGCTGTGAGCATTTTTTGCATCGTAAAATAATTTTGTTAGATAAATACCAAGTTTAGTGTGTTGCTCTTCCCTCATATTTAAAATATATTTCTCATATTTTGATGGTTTATTTGGTCATTAAATACCAATCTCCTCCAAACATCACTTTTGGCCACTACTTTATATGAAAAAAATCAAATACCGTTTTAGTACTGTATATACAAATGGAACCTAACACAGATTATATTATTTATAAATAATATTTGCACTACCGCTCAAAAGTTTAGGGTCGGTAATAGGAAGATTTTTAAATGTTTTTGAACAAAAAGCAGTAATATTGTGAAATATTACTATTTAAAATAACTATTTTAAACTTTTCTGTTTTAAGATATTTTAAAATGTAATTTACTCATGTGATGGCAAAGATTAATTTTCAGCAGAATTACTGCTGTCTTCAGTGTCACATGATCCTTCAGAAAGCATTCTAATATGCTGCTGATCTTTTTAAATCCCTTATAACATTATAAATGTTGTATCCTTGCTGAATATTAATTTCTTTAAAAAATCTTACTGACCCCAAACTTTACTGTTTATGTATGTATATTATGATAGTGTTTGATGTGAACTGTTGAACTGAATATATTCCAGACATTACAAGCATGTAATTCAACATTAATGTAATTATTTTCCTCATTGGCCAACATTGTTGTTTAGTTTCAAGCTTTGAATTTCCATATAAATGATATTTTCTAATATAGTTATATAGCCACATCAGTACAAATATGTGTTTTACATATGACAACAAGAGAACAAAATGTGTTTTGTATTCCCAGATGCAGATGCGATACTGAGCGAATGTGACCCTGTTGACTTTATTGTGAGCAACCCTCCCTACTTGCTCAGCCAGGACATGAAGACTTTACAAACAGAGATATTCAGGTTAGGCCAACATGCGGACACACTCAACATGTGCTTTAACCTTTGACGTGTGCTTGAAAATTCCTCATGTAACCTTTTAAACGGCCCCATCTCTTCCCTGGAAGGTTTGAAGACCACGCCGCATTGGACGGGGGTTTGGACGGGCTGTCTGTGATTCGCTCAATTTTAGGTCTGGGTTCTAAGCTCTTAAAAAAGCGAGGGTAAGTGAGAAGTGTGTGTTTGTCTGAAGCCATCATATGTGGTTTGGCAGAGTGTCTGGTTCTCTTTTGAAAAGTCTTGTGTGAGTGGCCAAATGTAGTATAAATAGTATGGAATAATCGTGCTAAGAAGCTTTCCCAGCATATCTTAAATGCTTCAGGGAACTGAGTGATACACAGTTCTTTGTAGTTCAGTAGATAACAGTATTCCAGGGACCAGATCGTTCTCCCAGTACTCCTCCCCACCCTCATCACTCCCAAGACACACACACATACATATGCACATGCATACACAAAAGCACAATTAGCTTTTGGTGACGACAGTTGCAAAACCTGTCTTGTGTAAGGTTCCATGCCTGTAAAATGACAAATTCAGTAAGTATTTCATCGAACGGATGAGTAATAAACTTGTATGGACTGGAGAGCATTGCATGTGTAGTTTTTCTCGTTAGTGCATGCTGTGAACTTCCAGTGATCTATATGGAGTTTCAGATTTCCTTGAGGGTTTCTTATTATGTGTCCAGTCAAGATTTGTTTCTTTCGCAGAAATGACACATGCTGTCCTTTCATAGATACTAAGAACCTCTATTGAACGGGGTTATCCTAGCATTAGCTTTCAGGTTTTCCGTCTCAGACGTACTATTCTTCATGACTAATGCTTGCGAGATTGTTTACGTGGTAAAGCATCCTGTCCACCCAACCTTTTCTTGCTTTTAAATGCTTTTGTCTGCCCAGGCGTGTTTACCTCGAAGTTGCCCCATGCCATCCTCCAGTCATTCAGCAGTTGATCAAGGATATGATGCCGGGGTTGCTTTATTTGGAAACCCACTGTGACCTCACCAACAGGTCAGGTTCTTCTGTTAACATGACCTGTCCTTTGTTTTGTTGTTGTTTCCTTGATTTCAATGAAGCTCTGCTACAAATGTCTGTCAGATGTGTGGAATTTTTTCCCCCAGAAGTAATACATTTTAATTCTGTGAATGTTTGTTCTTAGAGTCCATGTTACAGAGTAGTTACTTGCTCAACAGCAAATAGCAAATATGTACTTGGGTATTTGTCTTTTGTGGATTGTTAAAACTAAATATTATTGTTCAGTGTTCCCGTGAAAGAAAAACCCTGAGGAAAAAAAAAAAATCATTTTTTTTTTATTTTTTAAGCATGGCGTGTCTTAATAGTGAAATATATTTTAACTAGTTATGCATAGCTAAAATAGATTTTTTTTTTTAATTAATTAAGAAATAATATATATATATTTGTGTGTGTGTGTGTGTGTGTGTATATACACCCTTTTGCCTTCAAAACTGCCTTATTTCTTTGTGGCATATTCAACAAGGTGCTGGAAACATTCCTCAGAGATTTTGGTCCATATTGACATGATAGCATCATGCAGTTGCTGCTGATTTTGTCAGCTGCATATTCATGATGCAAATCTCCCATTCCACCACATTTGAGTATAGTAAACTCAATGTCATGTTCAAGATACCAGTTTGAAATGATTTGAGCTTTGTGACATGGTGCGTTATCCTGCTGGAAGTAGCCATCAGAAGATGGTTCACTGTGGTCACAAAAGGACATGGTCAGCATCAATACTCAGGTTGGCTGTGCCGTTTAAACGATGCTCAATTGGTACTAAGTGGCCCAAAGTGTGCCAAGAATAAATCCCCCACACCATTACACCACCAGCAGCCTGAACCGTTGATACAAGGCAGGATGGATCCATGCTTTTGCGTTGTTTAAGCCAAATTCTGACCCTACCATCTGAATGTCGCAGCAGAAATCGAGACTCTCAGACCAGGCAAATTGTATCCTCAGTTTCCTGTTCTTTGCTGACAGGAGTGGCACCCAGTCTGGTCTTCTGCTGCTGTAGCCCATCTGCTTCAAGGTTCGACATGTTGTGTGTTCAGAGATGCTCTTCTGCATACCTCGGTCGTGACGAGTGGTTATTGAGCCTTTCTATATCAGCTTAAAACAGTCTGGCCATTCTCCTCTGACCTCTGGCAGCAACAAGACATTTTCGTCCGCAGAACTGCTGCTCACTGGATATTTTCTCTTTTCTAGACCATTCTCTGTAAACCCTAGTGATGGTTGTGCGTGAAAATCCCAGTAGATCAGCAGTTTCTGAAATACTCAAACCAGACCGTCTGGCATCAACAACCATGCCACGTTCAAAGTCACTTTAAATCACCTTTCTTCCCCATTCTGATGCTCAGTTTCAACTTCATTCGTCTTGACCATGGCTTAATGCATGCAGTTGAACAAGTGTACCTGATAAAGTGGCCTGTGTGTGAAGAAAAAAAAAAAAAAAAAAAATTATATATATATAATATATTATATATATTATATATTTGTATGTATAAATGTATATTTTAAATTTTTTTTATATATGCGCACACACACACACATACCAAAACTGACTCTTGTAAATAAAACTGATGCAACCTCAGTAGGCAACTCAAGTGCCCTGTTATCTCTGGATGCTGAGTCAACCTTATCACATGTTTACAGTATACTGATAAACACAGTACTTTTTTTTTTATTTTATTTTACAGGCCACGATTTTGCATTTTACAGAAGAAAGGAGAGAATGACTGAAATAAAGGACAGAGAAAAATACATTGGGAAAGACTGCAGGGAGATGATCGCATGGCTGGTATGACAGCATACTAAGTACAGCTAGAGTTTTTACCATAAGCAATTCCCCATTTAAAATGCCTTTAGTCAAATTGAAGGTGGCACACTGCCAGTCTCCTCACTGTCCCGCCTGTTCCCAGCATGCACTGAGTTAAAAACCTGCCAATCCTACCAAGAATCTACTTCCTGAAATTCGCAGACTACGGGTTTCTATTTGTTTTGTGCTGTAACCTACTGTTGTTATAGTTTCTATGTTCACTTTCCTTTTAATTGGTAAGCGTGTGTGTGTGTGGCTGTGGTTTGTTGTGGTGAGATTGCATTGATTGTGAGTTTGTGCTCACTGTGCAAGTGTCAGGGTGCAGTAGGCTGAAGGTAATTATTGAGGCCTTTTCTAAGAACTCCCCCTCCCAACCCTGCGCTAGTCTCTCCCTGGAAGTAATGCGCTCATTCTGCGAAACAGCTGGCCCATTGCCGCTACCTCGCTCGCTCAGCTAGCCCACAAAGACAGACAGACAGACAAACCTGACATGCTCCACTACCACAATGTATACAAGTATACACCAAATCGGTCTGTTCTTGTCTTTGAACAAGTGAAACCAAATTTTACATGCACTGCCTCTCTTCTCTGTTTTAGTAATGTGTATAAAATATTGCAGAGTCATTATATATTTATTGTTCTTGTAGACATGCAATGCCATAATGAATAAAATATTTTTTTAATACCTTTTGTTGTCTTTATGCTGATAAATTAATACTTGCACCTATGGCAATTTTATCGATTAGATCATTAAATAAGAACCTTTTGCAGTGCAACTGTTAAAATGATTCTTATTGATCACCCTTTTTAATGCTGTTCTTCCATGTATTATTGCACATAAAGATTATTTACATGTTTATGTCACCAGCAAATTTATGTAAGCTTGCGCAGCACTGAGATCGAGTTTCAGAGAAAGCTCTGCCTTGGTTTCTGGGAAGTCCTAATCACGGTGCGCAGTAAGAAAGATTCACTATGAGAAAAATAGGATATTTATGTTCCCATATATGTTTTTCACTTCTCATTATTAATGTTTTGTTATTTCTCAGCTTTCTTTTCTATACATTCATTTCAGCACACCTCAAAATTGTAGGCATTTAAAATAACCAAAGCTCTGCCTGTAACATAAAAAGTGCAACAATGTATTGATTAAAATGCTTATTCATTAATAAACTGCAAGTATTTAAAAATCCCATATTGTTAAATTTATTTATAAAACATTTTAATTAAAATATTTCATCAAGGCTTATTTTCATTTATAAAACACAAATAGAAGATTAAAAAAACTTAATTAAATATGTAAAATATTTCTTTTCAATTAATTACATAATAATGTAAATACACATAAATTTTCATCTTTTCTTGGACATAGTGTTCAGCTGTCAAACAATTATGGCCGTGGATCAGGATGCAATCAGAATGCCATCTAATAATCTTGTATAACACTAATTTTGTCCTGAAATTAACTAAATTGCACAGCAATTTCATGCACATTTGTTCGTCTAATAATCCTATTATTCTGAGATTACAGTTCTGAATGACCTTGTTTGATAGTCTTACTGGAAAGCCAGTACTTAGAAGAGGAGTGAGTCAGATTGTTTGATTCTGTGGATCACGTCTGCATTCTGGATGTTTCATTCTGCGAAAAGGTCCAATTTATTCTCTGCCAAGGTTAATCAGCACCTGCCCTCATCATTCTAGGCTTTTTCCCCCATGCCATGCATTTTCCATAATTATACTCTTCTATAAATAATTCTTATAATTATTCTCAGAAGTGGCAAATGACACAAATTTGAAATGTTTGATAAAACATTATGACATCAAGTAAATTTGATTGTCACTTTTATTATAAAATGAAAGGATTTTTCATCCATAAATACATACAAACTCCACATTGTGGGCATAGAAAAAATATGTAAATCTTTAGTCAAAAAAAAAAAAAAATTCACTGCATTTCACTTTCAAGGAAAGAAACAATTCCAGTCAAGGCAGCGCAGTGACTAAGCTCGCCTTTATAGAGTGCTGAAGACCAAGCTACGTATGTGCTTCTCGTTAGCTCAGAGTTTCAGACAAGCTGTGTGATCTCTTTTCAAACCGTTTCTAAAGGGGTCACGTGACCCGTACAAAAGTTTCATGAACATTAACTTCAAGCCTGTGATTTAACCTGTCACACTTTTAACAGTATGACATGAAGGTTAAGTCACGACTTGCTTCTTCTTGAGTCAATTTCTGGACATGGTTTGACTCAGTCCCACTTGGGTATAAACAAAGTATCTATTTGCTGACCATCAAAAACTTGCTCCAGAAACGAGTCACTCTTCAAGTGGTTAACACTGCTTTTCGACCCCAAACCTCTTGTTGGGGCTGTGCATTTAACTGCCTCCTTTAACACATCAGCATCCACCTCGTGATTGGCCGTGGTGTGCGTTTCCATGGCGACATCAGAGCTGGAAAGGGTAATCCTGAAGATACTGAAGTAACGGTCTCGGTAGAGGCAGGCGCTCTGTGCTCTGTGTGTTTTTGTTGATTACCAAGCGAGTGAGATGTTGCAAAGAAGGAAAGGCTTGAGGACGATGGATAGGCTTTTTGAGTTTTAGCAACACCGCACATTCCTTGGGTGTTGGCGAAATTATGGGATCAGACTCCTCAGTCTTTTCCCCCTCCTCTTTGCTCCTGGAGCCCACATAGTGCTGCACGAGGCTGGGGATGTCGGGGAAGGACTGCAGGCGAGATCTGGCTGGGGAACTGGAGTCCAGACGGAAACGTCCGAGACTGTACTCGATGCGTACATTTGTAGGCCCGCGACCGGTTTTAACGGACAGTGTCAACATATAGAGAGGGTGGCTGCTGTCCCGTATCAGGAAAGTACCCTCCGATGCCCCCTGTAGGACAGAGTGGGCCTCACTGGCAGAGATGGCACCCCAGTACCAACCTGGAAAAAAGGATTATTGAAATTAGTTATTACTGGAGACTTTAATGGATAGAAAAATTATAATTTCAGTTAAAAACAACAACATAATAAGTCATTCTAGAAAATGGGTGCCTCTAAAAAAAAAAAAAAAAAAAAAAGATGTCCAGCTTCTCATTGCTGTATACACATTTTGATAATTATGCTTTACACATACATACACACAGATAGAATTATGCTTTCATAAAGGTCTTTTTTTTAGCTATCAAAATTGACCTTTCTGAAAGCATAATTCTATCTGTGTGTATGTATGTATGTATGTATGTATGTATATGTAATATATATTAGCTTGAGAGTAGACACATTGTCTGATAAAAATCTTACTTTGAAAATCATAATGGAAAAGGCACCAGTTTTACAGAATGACCCTTGAATTATTTGTGGATTTATGAATGAATCCTAATTGCAATAATAATAACAACAATAACATAGATGTAATAATTAGAATTGTGATCTTACCTGAGGCATCCAGATAGGAGAAATTTTCAGAGATGGCTCTGAAATCTTTGCTAGGGTCCCATAAGGTAACGGTCGTGTGAATGCAGCGAGGAGAAGAGAAAGTCACCACCGGAAACCGGCCCGTTGGATCCGAGGTATCAGGCAAATGAGCTCTTGGGCTGGAAAAAAAAAAGTTAAAATTATTTTAATGACTTAAAAGTTTACAATCCTCTCAAAAATAAAACCTATTAAAATACTAAAGGCACATATGTGTTTTTTTAAACAATATTTGTCTTAGAACCAATTACTGTCTGTTCAAATGTGCACAGAAATACAAAAAAATACACATACGTTTTCAGAAATTGCTTATTCAGCTTTTTAATTTCGTTCAATTTTTTTATGGTAATTCTGAGCCATCATGAATTTCAACAGTTTCAGTTCTCAGAAGCATAGAGATCGTGAGAAAGACAAATATAGTATGAAATTGCCCTGTTACCTTATGTATAGCAATGCCACATATTATGTATGTTATAATGGTACTATTAACAAAATTATTTATACGAATTATTGCAGACAGCTTTAAATATCAGAAGACTGTAACCTGCCTGATGTTTCACTATTTTTTACTAATACAATAAGATAATTTATATGTCTTTAACAGGATGCTTAGCGCCATCAGCAAGAATGTGTGGTATTTAATGAACTATTAGATATAAATATTCTCTTTTTTGTTGTGATATTTTAAGAAAGATGAGCCGCTAAAACTCACCCTTGAACGCACAGAATCATTGTGAAGATGATATCTTGCCGGATTCCTTAAAGTTTCTTTGTTCCTGAGGTTATACTCGGGCTTGAAAAATAATATGGTCTTCCTTGACCGATGATAAACAGCTCAATAATGATATTTGTCAACCCTAGGAAGGTTGTACAACAGGGTCAGGAGTCTATCGCCGTTTGTCATATAAGTGCGCGACGGATTTGTTTAACAAACTATGCGAGTAGATAAGACGAACATGGTTCTCGACAACGAGCGGCGTTTCTGTTCAGCTCGTGCACTAAAACTGAACAAGAAGAGGAACACTCCAGGGTTTGGCTTGTTCAGTTCGTCTGACTTCCCAGAACGGGTTTTCTGAGAACTCCCCCCTTGTTTAGCGCCTCTGACGCCATCGGCAGTACAGCTCTGTGAACCCACAGAATCAATCCCCTCTACTTTCTCATTCAAGCATACAGCAGTCTCGTGAGTAATGAACTAGCACTGGAATGATCCTTGAATGACTCATTTGGGAGTTTTATTATGATGATGGTCGGAAATTGCTTCCTGATGTTTGTGATTGACGTTTGAGTATGAAAACGGCGTTTCTCGAGAAACCGCACGTCAAGCGTTCCAAGAACTTTCCAGGAAAACTGAGCGCCTGCCCTGAGTTAAGCCAATCAGGTCCCTCCCATTCGCTGAGGCCCCGCCCCCTCTAGCGGTCACCGAATTAACCATTTGTTTACTGCTGAAATGAGTTTCTCAAAAAAGACATAAACTCTTGGGACCCCGGAAAAAATATTTATTTTAAATGTGAAATTTAAACATTTAAATAGGCCCTTTCGTTAAAACATTGTGATATTTTGTGCATATATATATATTCATCTTAGCGATTGATATATTCTAGTCATTTTTATTATTTATTAACAAATCAAAGTATACAGAAATGTACAGAAAAATGCCAGAGTGTACAGAACATCCATTCATTAATCAAAAATTATAGTCATTAAAAAAATATTACAAGTCTCTTTTGCTTTTTTATTGACAATGTTCTCCAAACAAGTGATGTAGTCCTTGATGTCCTGGAGAAAGTGAATGAAATTTGGCTTGGACCCTGACCATTTCTTCTTTGTGTATGTGGAACTTCCCCAAAACTGATATATTTTAGTAGGCACTTGATTTATTAGTGTTTCTGACGGAGAATTTATTCTGAACGCTTGTTTTTACTGCCATCTAGAGGCTCTAAGGGGTATCGCATTGTAAATTGCAGTATTTTGCATGGATGCCCTCTTTTCTTTTGTGATTTTACTTAATTTATCAAAAGATCTTGATTTACCAAATAATAATTACCACCACTCAGTGAAAGTTGTTTTTATTTATGCACCAGTATATTCATAAACAATGCAAGAGAGGGCTTAGATTTTCATTTACTGATTGTTAAAATGTATTTTCATTACATATTTTATCTTGTGTATGACCTTTCACTCTAATCACTGACAAACAAAAAAATAAAATAAATAAATAAATATAAATGATCCATGTCAACAAAGTCCAGGGCAACCATAAATAAAATTCACTAAACCAATTAAACATGTTTTTGTTTAGATACAACTTTACCTTCTGCTTACCATGATGACTTTAAACATTTCAATTGCTAGTTGTTGAACTATTCACACAATTAGACATTCATATTTTCAATGCTGGAAAAATGTTGATGTTTGACACAAAAATGCCAAGTATAACATTCTGTCTGCTTGTCACATTTGGTTCTGATATATACATGTACAGTATATTTAAATGTGCCTTTTTCTATGAAATGGCTGTAGGTTCTTGGACTTGTGACAGTTTCTTCAGTTTAAAAAAAAAAAAAAGCTTCTTGGACAAAACTTCTTTTCTAGACTTTTAAAAAACACTTAAAATAAGAGCGATCTACCATCTTTACAATAAACACTTTTAATATGCTTAAAATTTTGTTGAGTTGAATGTGTATGCATGTACGAGATTATGTAACAAAAATATGCTCAGAAAATTTTACAGAGACAAAATTAATTCCTGAGTTTTTCTCTTAAATATATGCACATTAACACACCAAATGAATAAGCATCTGATAACATTGATTAAATACAAGCCAAAGAAAGTAAAAAAAAAAAAAAAAAAAAAAAAAAAAATCAAAATTAACAACAACTGAGCACAGAATTCCATTTTTTTTTTCACTCTAACTGCAGGATGCACAAATTAGCCTGCAAACAGGTGGAAAAATGGAACTGTGGAACATTTAGGGTACTACTGAAGTTCATTTGTCTCTCTCTCTCACTCTCTGTCCTTCCTAGCTGTTTCCACCATTCTCTCCCCCTCCTTTTATTAGACGTTTGTTTCCCCTCTTCCCAGCAGGACCACGAGGTTTGGCGAACGCTTGCTTATGGGCATGCTGCTTAGGATGGACCTCATCATACAGATATTCCTCTGTCAGCTCCTCTCCACTATCTATCTCCAACTGAAGACACATTTACAAACACACAAAAAAAATAAAAAACAGAAGAAAAAAAAAATTTAGTATAACTGTATATAAATTGTCCGAAAAGACATTCACAATGCATTTTTGTCCATATTAGGGCTTTGCACACTTTGAAATAGTTAATCCTGGGGTCATTCTAAACCCTGGGTAACAAAACAAACAAACAAACAACAAAAAAAAAATCCTGGGTTATCTTGTTTCACATTTCACACTGCTCATAATTTACCCAGGGTTAACAATTAATACTGGGTATTCATACACTGCTGTTTCAGACTGCGTATCCCTAAACCCTGGGTTAACATTCTTATTTGCATATTTGTGGCATCAATGTCATTGATTGGACAAACGTCAGTCTGTTTACAAAAAGGTAAACTCAAGTCTGTTTACGAATTTGCATCCTCATATATTGCTGATTATGCTATCGAGTTTGTACTGAATGGACCCCCCTCATCCCCCCTCATCATTTCACACTGTACAAGTTTGCAATGTGGGGTTAACACATCAAAAGCAGTGCTAACCCTGCTTCTGTGTGAAATATTCCTTTACCCAGGGTTAAAAGCGGGTTTTAGAATGACGATAACCCTGGGTTATGTGCAGTATGAAAAGCCCTAATATTTCTAAAAGGAACAGATATATAAAATAAAAATATATATAAAATATGAAAAATACATATGAAATCTAAAAATACATTTATCATATTTTTTTTAATTTTATTTTTTTTAATGTGCACTGATAAATTGTGTACAATATGACTAGGAATATTCAGCAAGTAAATAGGTCAAGTTTAAAGGTACAATATATAACTTTTTTTGTTCAAAATTAACAATACATCACAAATCCCTCTTACAAAACGTGTTTTTGTCTTACTCAGATTCACATGGTAAGCCTATTATAAGTATTTACAGTATCTCACAGAAGTGAGTACACCCCTCACATTTTTGTAAATATTTTATTATATCTTTTCATGTGACAACACTGAAGAAATGACACTTTGCTACAATGTAAAGTAGTGATTGTGTACAGCTTGTATAACAGTGTAAATTTGCTGTCCCCTCAAAATAACTCAACACACAGCCATTAATGTCTAAACCGCTGGCCACAAAAGTGAGTACACCCCTAAGTGAAAATGTCCAAATTGGGCCCAAAGTGTCAATATTTTGTGTGGCCACCATTATTTTCCAGCACTGCCTTAACCTTCTTGGGCATGGAGTTCACCAGAGCTTCACAGGTTGCCACTGGAGTCCTCTTCCACTTCTCCATGACGACATCACGGAGCTGGTGGATGTTAGAGACCTTGCGCTCCTCCACCTTCCGTTTGAGGATGCCCCACAGATGCCCCACAGATGCCCCACAGATTTTAGACCTCTCGGGATGGTTTTCACAGGAAATTGCATTCATGTGTCACTCGCCAGTGCGTCTAGTCATATCTGTTGCTCCAGCTACTTTGACACGTGTTTGGTGTGGGAGTGGCATAGGTTAGTTGTCACAACGAGCGAGAAAGGTTGACATGGAGCATCTAAATCTCGAACTGTCAGGGAATCACCTGTTTTTAAAAAACGCTGTAGAGAGGAGAGTCTGCTGGCTAAAAGAGAACATGGCAGAGCTCGTAATAAAACCAGAATCAACATTGGCTTGGCTTTTTGAAGATGGCAAGAACGGAGAGATTAGAAGAGTTGTAAAAGCAAGGTAAGGTATTTTATTCAAAAGATAAATTGTCATATGTAGCTCTCTAACAGAGTTAATAGTAAAGCATTGGCTATTGCGAAGGGTCATTTCATTATGGTTTTTGTAGCGCTGTGCTAGAAGTTATTTTCAATGAAGTACCATGTCTGTTCAGCTAGTCAGCTTGAGATCCTTTCCATCTAAACTTGTTATATCTCTTAAGCCTAGTAGTAAATGTTTTATGAGGAGTAAGATTACCATATTTATCTGCACAGTGACGCAGAGACGAAGCACAACCAAAACAATGTTCTTCCGCAAAATGCATGCAGTTTTGTTTTTTAACTGCTAGAGGCCCAAAAGTTGCATAGTGTACCTTTAATTTCATGTTGACTTTAAACAAAGTTCTGGGCTTTAATATCTCATGTTGGGAGAAAAATCAAAATGAACATGTGAGAAGTGTGACTGAGTGTGTTTTTACCTTTTTAGCCACTTCTAAGTGGAAGTCCCTCTCTACTTCTTCCAGAAGTCGACTCTTACAGCTGGAATACAGCATCCTTTCCTTAATGCTGCAGCTGTATCCTGGCATGGAGTATATGAACACTATGGAGAGTGATAGAGGAATACATGTAAATAGATTTGCATAACAGTTACACAGATTGATATAGATGAGATACGTATAAGGAATGGAGGACGGAGTGACTAACCCACAGACTCGAGGTAGTCTCCCTCATGTGAATGTTTGTAAAGGAAGAAGTGGTATCTGGGTGTATCCAGGGGGATCCGGCAGGGTAGATCACGGATGTCTGTCGGGCTGGTGTGCACGAGTTCAATTGTTTCCTTCTCTGTATCTAACTTCTATATATAGAAACAAAAAAATATCTAGTAAGTTTGGAAAGAAAGTATCTGGTAAGAACATATTGTAAATATAAATGTGTGTTCCTGTGTCGTACTAGTTGAATGTAGTTAATGCGTCTCTCTGCGAGCTGCTTTAGAGCACGTTTGGCCTCAGCCTGTAACGGGAAGGCAAGACCCTGCAGAGTCTGATGTTTGGGGTCCACACTGATCTCAGTTTTCACCTACAGACAAAGACACAACCAATTTTGGATTCCAGCATTGTAAATTATGATCTAAACAGTTCCTGTCAATCTATTAAAAACATTTTCCCAAACAATTCCAATGAGCTAACCTGGACTCTGTCTTGGTAGACTTATTATATGCCAGTTCTGTTGTTTGGATAAATTTGTTTATGAGGGTGAGAGATGGTGGATAAGAGTATAAAGAAAAGAAAAGCTTTAACATGCTGGATGAGTGTAGATGACAATGTCCATATGGGTGGATCACACAAAACCTATCAAGAACATGTTATTTTCATGACATTTCAATTATCTTTATTTTATCCTGATTTAAAATGTTTTAGTGTAGAAAATAGTGAAAATCACAATTGAAAATTACAATAAAAACTAAAGTAAAATATCCAGATGCCTTACATTAAAGAAACATTTCAAATGTGTTTATTGTCATGAAGATAGTGTGACAATGCCAATAATAAAAAAACAAAACTTAAAGGGTTATTTCACCCAAAAATGAAAATTCTGCCATCATTTACTCACCCTCATGTCGTTCCAAACCCATAAGACTTTCGTTCATCTTTGGAACAATTCTGAGCGATTTCTGTCCCTCCATTGACAGCTAAGCAACTACCACTTTGACGCTTCAAAAACTTCATAAAGAGATCGTAAAAAAAATCCATATGAATTGAGTGGTTTAGTCCAAATTTTCTGAAGAGAAACGAACGCTTATGATGAACAGATTGAATTTAGGCTTTTATCCACATAAACATTCATCAACGCACACATCAGTTGTGGTAAAAGTTCAAGCGTGTTCACTTGACATGCGAATACCAATGAGGTTCATTCTCATATGTTACGCTCTACGTTTGAGCTTCCACAAGAACCAATGAGGTTTGGTTAAGCTTCTGTTTATATTCGCTGATCAATTTGTATATGTGAATAAAAGCCTAAATTCAAACTGTTCATCATATAAAGTGATCATGTTGCTTCAGAAAATCACTCAATTCATTCAATAGTTTTACAATCTCTTTATGAACTTTTTGAAGCGTCAAAGTGTCAGTTGCGTAGCTGTCAATAGAGGGACAGAAATCGTTCGGATTTCATGAAAAATATCTTCATTTGTGTTCCAAAGATGAACAAAAGTCTTATGGGTTTGGAACAACATGAGAGTGAGTAAATGATGACAGAATTTTAATTTTTGGGTGAACTATCCCTTTAATGTTCGTAAAAAAGTTTCTTTAAGAAGATTATATTCTTACTGCACATGTATGTTGCAGTCAAAAAGATTCAAAAGTCTTTGGTAATATAATAATTAATTTAAGGATTTGATAAATTTAATAAATTTTAAAGAACACTGTTGTGTACAATCAGCATACAATTAGCACACATACACACAGTATTGTGTTTTACACAATACCGACAGTGCTCACCTGTTTAACTCTGCCCTGCAACCATAAAGATTGAACACAGAATATATTAAAACAAAGAGCTGAAGTAATTCATGGATGTATACTATAATTATGATTTTAGATGGATGTCTGCACTCTGCAGTCGTTTTTCACCTCTGTGATTTTGATTCGCTGTAGCTCCTGCTCGGCCGCAGTCAAGGGTGCTGGTGCAGAACATGAAGTCACATGTCGCAGGTAGCCCTGAAGACAAATGTCCTCCTGGTGATGGGGGAAAAAGACAAAAAAATTGACTCACAAATTTTACGTGTATTTTTTATATTAATTTAGCAATTATTTCAATTTGTTAGAAGTAATAGAATTCCTTTTTTTAATTTCTCTGATATTTGTTTTCACCAGTGTGGTTTATTATTAATTGATTAAAAATGATAAACACTTAATTTAATTAATTAATAACAGAATAATTCTTAGACAACCTAAATTTGGTCCTTTCAATATGTAAAAAATATTAATAGATTCTTAGCTATATTTACAACTTCCTCCCGTAACACTTTGTTGTTGTTTGTTCAATATTGTATGAATGTAGAGTATATATTTAGTCTTCTCTGTGTTGACCATTACTGGAAATCATTTCCAAGAACACTGCCAACAGCCCAAAGTGTCCAGTTTCTAAATTAAGGCACAAGGTGGTCGACTCTGCAAACTTTTTCAACTGTAAATAATACAGCTTCAGGGTATTTGATTGACAGCTGAAGACAGATGACAGGTGGACTGAGTCCATTTATCAGCAGATCCCTCATTATAACTTTATAACTATTAGGACTTCACAGAGGCAAAATTGTAGAAACAAATTAACTATAGTCCATATATAAAATTAGTAGAAGTGAATATAATAATAATAATAATTAAAATTAATAAAAAATATTGAAAATGATAGATAAAGCTCCCTTTGTAAATCTGGAGAGTATAGAGAAAACCATTTGCCCATTTTACTACCCTCAAATATTTCTTGTTCTTGATATTCCTGTGTATACTAGTACCTCAACTGTGCCGAACATATCATCTTTGACGTGTCCACCACCAAACTCTTTCTTAACTGTGGCACGAGTGGCAGCATACAGCATCTTTTGTCGGACCTGTAGAAAAAGGTTAATGCTTTCTTTGTGAAATAAATAAACAGTAACAAAATAAACACTCACAGCTCTAACCACAATGAAGTTTTTGTTCAGTTTCTAAAATTGTTTTTTAATACATATTTATGCAGTTGCTAGTTTGTTGTGGATGCTACACTCTTAGAAGAAAAGGTTCTATATAGAACATTAAAGGGTTCTGTCAGGAGTTTGATATATATAGAAACTTTTAGAGGTTCCCATCATTTTATGGATTTTGAAGTAATGACAAACAGGAAGAGTCTCAAATCTTGACATAATCCTTTTACATTCACCCAGTATTCACCCAGTTTAAATGCATATTGCCTGTCATGCACAGTCTCCCTAAAGCCTCCGTGGTGACGATGGCGCCAGGGCTTGGGCCCGTCATCGCTGCTTGCAGCTATATTATGGATTTTGTTTTAATTTATTTTTAGTGTTAATCAAATTTTATGAAAACAAACATAATTTATCAAGATAAAAAAACAGAAATAAACATGTAAAAGTATTATGCAGTCATTTAAAACATTTCTCCTTTTTGGCATAAAAGGTTCTTTAAAATTGAGTCCTGGGGCCTCATTTGTAAAACGTGAATACGCACAGATTTTATCTTAGAGTGTGCGTACGCTAAAATCCACGCTGATTTATAAAATAGGTCTTTGACGTGGGAAAACCAGCGCCACATCAGGTTCTAAGCAGGCATACACACTATTTCCTTGTGGCAGAGTCGGAGTACTGCAAGTATTTGAAAATCTAATAATGGAATAATAATAAAACCCTGTTAGCACAATTAATTACACAGCATAAAAGTTAAATTATTTAGTATGCAAAGTGTGGTTCCACACTTGTAAATTATGTCGGCCAATCTATAGGCTATAAAATGGCCTATTATGCAAAAATAGTTTTCACATCTGGTATAATCTATGCATGGTTTTTGTGCGTACATTCATTTTCTCTGAATCACACGTACACACATTTGAGAAATGATCTTAGATCAAATGTAGGATGGTTTCTACACAATATTTTATAAATGAGGCCCAAGAACCCTATAGGGTCCTTTATATATCCCCATTTTTGTCTTAAGAGTGATGGTGTTATAACTGGTTACTAGAAGGGTGCTTAAAAGCCAAGGTCCAAAGAACCATGTTTTGATTGTTCTATTTAAAAATAATAAAGGTTATCCATCGGTTCTTTTTCTTAGGTTCACCAACTATAAATCTGTTTTTTATTCTATAAATAGAACCTTTATTATTTTTGAATGTAAGCTTCTATATGAACAACTGCATAAGCTATTCCTGCTAATCAGGTCACAAGCTTTACATCATGTCTGGATGTTAAAACCTACAGGAGACTGGTCAGGTGACCAGGAGATGAAGAGCCACTCATAGCCTTGAGCGTTCTTAGAGTCCAACCGGTATAAAATGTAGCAGGGCTCGAGAGGGTCCAGCAGGGGGAGCAGGAAGTGGTCATAGTCTTTTTCCCAGTTTTGACGCGGTTCTCTATATGCCCCCAGCACCAGCTGCTCTGAAACACACATAAAAAAGCTCTCTCATTACAAACCTCATGCAACCAACATTGCACACAACTATCCAGAAAAAAACTGTTGCGTAATTTATATCGCATCAAATAGATCAATCTAAATGTGTTTACAAGGCTGGCCTTGAGTAATGGCCTACTGCTGATAACAAATAAGTGAAATATTATCCATTATCTACATCCTGCTATAAAAAGAGTATGACACACCTTGTATCTTACACCCAATATAGCACATGCTGTTTAGTTCACCTAGAGACACATACACAATAATACACATCAATTTAATCTTCAGTCATAGCCTATATATAGTGTATCAAACAATCCAGTACTGGGGAGATGTCTGATAACACAATATATTCTTGTCAACAATGAACTGATAATCATATAATCTTTAATGAACTGAAACATATTTAGTGTATATTAAATCATACACTTTGTTTTTGATAAAATTGGTCATTGGAATATGGTCACTTAGATACTGCTGATATTTTTATTTCAGATATAATATAATATAATTTTATAACATACTATTTTTCAGTGCTTTGTGAGCGAACAAAGCAGTTTCTCAAGGGAATGCAATACTTTTCGAGAGAACCTGAAAGTTTTGTGAGCAAAAGTTTCTTGAGGGAATGCAAAATTTTGCAAGTGTTATTGAATAATTTAATTAATTATATTTTTTCTCTGATCTCTTTTTTTTTTTTTTTCATCGTCATGTCTCCTTGGGGAGTATATAATTTGAATGAATTTAGTATGCTCTTGCTGTCATTTGCATGAATAATGTGTGTACTCCAAAAGTGCACACTATTCACAGTGGCTGATGGTATTTTGAATAAAATTTTAGTGGCAACATTTGCAAATATATCATAAAATAATTAAAGACACAGCAAAGTTACACAAAGATTAGAGTTCCACTGAGAATGATAACAATCAGATGTGATTTTAAGGGCCTTTTGCTATGAAAAACTTAATTGGCGTCATAAAATGCTCATCACAACAGTTCTAAGAAACAGTTCATGCCCATATAAAAAGTAGTGTTCATATTTATGAGACTCTGGGCTTTATAAATTCTCTGTAACACTTGTAAGACACAGGTTTTCAAACAATACTCCAGTAAGAATCCACTGGTAACCATTTTAATATAGTAAATAATTAGATCTTTCAATAATTTCCTGTTTTTTCATGACCGTATTCACCCATCAGACAGTTAAGCAACACAAAAACACACACCCACATGAAAAACAGGAAGGTAATAGCACTGATGTAAGCACATTTAATGTTACAGATGTTACACCTGATCCTACTGGTTCTTCATGTCCTTTGGTCTATTGTCTCAGTTTACAAACTTCACACTGATCACATCACACTGAAACATACAGCCAGAACACCCTCTGTACTGAAGCACTGGAAGGCTTCATCTTTTCTAATGGGTCATCTTTCTTCCCACCCTCTTTATCATTCCTTGAGAATAGTGCACTGTGCTGGTGCACGTCCTCCAGAGCCCCGCCCTCTGCTTTCAGGCGTCAATACTCAGATTAACAGCTATGGTTCTCAGTACGCATCTCTTATCACATCAATAATCTACTTACCAGTACATCTGTTCACTTCCCTCCCTGCTGTCCTCAGCTTTTCTTTGTACACAGACATAAAAGTGCTAATCTAACAGATGATGCAGTTTTTGTTTAAAAACCTATTGTGTAAATGTTAAACATTTTTAAGTATATTTTTATTTTTTGAATAGGTTTTTGAATTTTCTTGGGTGAATGTTATGTAACAGATGACAGCTCACAACAAAATCAAAAGTTGTGAACTGTTTACTTGAAGAGTATGGCAATGGCAATTAAGTTTTGCCATAACAGGAATAAATTACATTTTAAAAATTGTAATATTTTTACTGTATTTTTGATTAAATAAATGCTGCCTTGGTGATCATAAGATACTAAAACCATTTAAACAAATCTTACTGGCCCCAAACATTTGAACTTTTTTTTTTTTGGAGGGGGGGAGGGGGGGGGGGGGTAAACCATGGGTAAATGGTCCTAAAAGAGGCTTTATTAAAAAACAATCTGTCTATTACTTTATGTAGAGGAGAAGTGATTCAAAGTGTATTTTAGTATTGACAAAGCTGTTGGTTGGACTGCTGTATACTGAATGAAACATTCCTGCTGTAACAGGTTAGACGAGTGCAATCACAGTCAAGGCCGGTGGATTAAAACATCTAAAGGTTGTGCAGAGTGATTGAAAGATTTTGCACCTAACTGAAATAAACCTTTAATGAGCACACCGTCAAAAACAGCTAACCACATCTAATGCAAACATCATCCACCCACATGCATGTCACTAGTCCAAATGACCTTGGAGGGGGATTTCCTGATGGTCTTTTGCAGCAGCTGCTATTCTGAGGTTGCACACATTCCAACTATCAGCACAGACACATACTTTCCATCAGCCTTTTACTCACCCCTTAACAACACACGTACAGAAAGCTGTTTGCACACATATATGTGTCATTATGAAAAGATAAACATGTCTTCCTCCCTGAGTCATTCAAGTACATTCATTTCAAAGAATATCACACATAGTTTCTAAACCGTATGTCGGCACAGTGCCCACAAAGCTATGGCTTCGATGTTTTTCTATCACCATGAACACTGACTGGCACCTGACCATGTGGTCTGCTCTACCCACCAATAAGAGGTGGGATACACATGTGACTTGGTCGCCAGAAAGATCCAAAACTGTGTTGACCTGTTTTATGTTTCCTGAAATATCATCTCTGTGAGACTCAAAGGCAGCCTGTGAACCCAAAACAACCCGATCTATTCAGATCCAGACGTGTTCATACGGCCCAGGCGTCAAACAGACAGTAGAAGAGACATATAGCAACAACCAGCCTAAATTGCATCATCCACCTGTGACTAGGCAGCCATTAGGTGTCAGAACAGCTGGAGTTGTCCAATATGGCTACGCAGGCTACCTGACAAGAAATCTTATGTAGCCTATTAGCAACCATCATGTATCCTGGACAAAACTGTCCAACATAATTGCGCAGTTTCATGCTAAATGTTACACAAGGTTATTATATCGCTAATAGTAAGCTAATGTAAACTCAATGGTACAATCACCAAATAATTTGCTTCTAGAAATTTGCACTTCTATGGCTTTTATACTGTTCAAAAGTTCGGGGTCAGTAGGCCTATGATTTTTAATGTTTTTGAAAGAAATCTCTTCTGCTTACCAACGCTGCATTTATTTGATAAAAAATACGATAAAAATAGTAATATTGTGAAATATTATTACAATTTAAAATAAGTGTTTCTATTTCAATATATTTCAAAATCTAATTTATTCCTGTGATGGCAAGTCTGATTTTTTAGTCGCTATTAACTCCAGTCTTGAGTATCACATTATCCTTCAGAAATCATTCTAATATGCTGATTTTCTCAAGAAACATGTCTTATTAGGCCTATTATCAATGTTGAAAACAGTTGCTGCTTATTATGTTTGTGGAAACCGTGATCATTTTTTTTTTTCAGGATAGTTTGACGAATAGAACGTTAGCATATTTAAAACAGAAATCTTTTGTAACATTATAATGTCTTTACTGTCACTTTTGATCAGTTTAATGTGTCCTTTTCTTTCCGTAAAAAAAAATCGCGCGAACTTTTGAACGGTTTAATAGGCAACTTCAGTCACAAACTGTCGAAGAACGCATTCTGTTTTATTCCGTCGGAGCTTTGTGAGAGTACGTAGGCCTACACACATCAAGAAGTCATGTTAGGTAATAACAGAGTGACTTCACTCAAATTTGATAGTGTTTTGCCCTTTCCTTCCCAGCAACTGGATCTCGTCATCTGATAGTGAGCTAACATTTCAACAGTACCTGACACTCGGCCTCGTACGCAAACCCATGCTCACACATGCGCTTTTATTGCAACAGAGAACAGTTTATCGTTCCATGACCTCTGCACAGTTAAGCCCTCGAGAACCATTCAGGTTCGACGTCAAATGGCGTGTCATCTGACCAACAGCAACATGTGAATGCAGAATCAAAATACATTGTGAAATGTGTTTTGGTCCTATTTCCTCATGTCAGCTGATGCCTGGGCGGTAAAACAACAACAAATAAACACCTACAAAGAAGCATTACAACACAACAAATTATTGATTAATATAACATTAAAATAAATTACTGTAAACTCTAAGGAACAGAGTCAGTGGATAATGTGATACTATATGAATTTAAGTAAATATCAATAAAGTATTCATTGACAGTAGCCTACATGAATTCATAATTTTAATTAATCTAATGGTCTGAGTGTATTTCTATTTTAACAGATTAATTGCCACTAGTTGAATCATATGAAGGAAAATATTGTTACATATTTACACCATTTTGATTTATGATCATTTTAATTCTCCTGTAGGGTTCTTGAACATTTAGGAAGTGAAAATTAAAGCCATTGACTGACTGAAACATTGATCTTCCACTAACAGAAGGTATTAAAAAGTACCATGATACAACCATGTTTTTTGGACAAGGTACTATGGTTATACTATGATTTTTGAATATATATAATGTAGTATTTGTTGAAATCGGCATTGCATTAATATGGTAATCATTTGGAATCATTGTATTCACAATCTGACACCCTCAGTGTACCATGATACAATGGTATGTTAGTGTGTTGACAAGACCAGGAATACTATTGGAACATTTTATCCCAATGAATGCTAGTATTTTCTAGGACTCATTAAGATTAGGATGGTTAAGATTCATTAAGAGTTGATCTACAGGCGGTTAGAAATTAGTTAAAAAAATGAATGTGAACGTGGTTTATTGGTCAACAAATGTGCACTAGCATTACTGTTGGATTTGTTTTGTTCTCAAGATACTAATATTGGCACCTTCACCTTTCTAATTCATTAAATTCCCTTTGAACTGAGTGAACCCCTCAGACCCCCTGCTCACTCACCGTCTCTGATCAACACCTGGATGAGGCGACCGGTTCCACTTCGTGCCCGGGCCAGGAACTCCCTCAGCTCCTCTGTAACCACCAGAACCAGAAACATGGCGGGTCAGTGTGGTGCCTTAATTCCTACCCGCCAAGGATCCTTCTGAAGTCGGATGAAGCTGGACGCACAGGTCAGGTCACCTGGAAGATCTTCTTTTTACAAACTATCTTCAAGCAATGGTCAGTGCCAGATTTGTGTGTTAACCTATCAGAAACTAAACGATATACAAGCAGCAGTAAGAGTTTATGATGGAAGAGTTTGGTGTTTGAGAGACTGTGTGCTATCCAAGTTAGAGGGCATGTGAGAGCAGCAAATGTGTGAGAGAAGGCTCCTGTAACTAGGACAGGATCGTGTGTGCTTGCAGAAGGAACCCGATACCTCTTGCCCCAAATTTAGCAGGCACACTGTCTGGCCTCGGGTAACAGCCTGACCATCCCCCAGCACAGGTCCGGGGCCAGTCGTTTAAATCTTTAGGGCCCGAGCACCGGTGGTGTGAGGACCCTATTGTAATTGCTCAGTCAATTCTTCTTCTTCTCCGAAATGAACCGCATTTTTGAGGGCCTAAACATGCTCGATGTCCGTGGCGGCCTGACGAATTTCGATGTTTCGCCATGAAACAGGAAGTTGTTGTAACTTGGGCACACAATGTCCCATCTGCCCCAAACTTCACATGATTCATTAGAGTCCTGACCTGAAGACATCTACAATGCAATATTCAGTTACAGTCATAGCGCCACCTGCTGGCAACAGGAAATGGCATGTTTTACACTTTGATTAACTCCTAGAACTTTAATCAGATCAAGGTCATATATGGTCAGTCTAATCTTAAGGCCTTAGCGATGTTACATTGCAAAGATCTTGAGTTTTCACTGAAGGGCAAGTCTGTGGCGGCCTGACAAAGTCTGATGTTTCGCCATGAAAGAGGAAGCTGTTGTAACTCAGGCATACAGTGTTTGATCTGCCCCAAACTTCACATGTGTGATAAGAGTCCTGGCCTGAAGACATCTCTATGTTAATATTCAGTTAGTCATAGCGCCACCTGCTGACAACAGGAAGTGGCATGCTTTGCACAATAATTCACTCCCAGAAACACATTTAAATATGCCATGAAGTACCAAACATGCTAGAAACACGTTAAATCATGCAACACTTGGCACAAGTGCTAATGTATGCGATTAACGCCACGAAACAAGAAGTTGTTGTAACTCAGCATACAATGTTCAATCTGCTCCAAACTTCACATTTGATAATAGTCCTGGCCTGAAGACATCTACTTGGCAATATTCAGTGATAGTCAATGCGCCACCTGCTGGCAGCAGGTACTGTTGTGCATCAAAATGACTTTGCCATATTTCTCCTCTATTTATCCCCTTAAATGAATATCGCCCACTGTTCAGCTGTCCTAAGGCCACCGGGTGGCGGTAAGCCAGGGTGCAAGGGCCCATTCATCACTGCTTTTTTTGGTTTGTTTTGGTTTGTTTTTTTCGTTAGCCAGGAAAGTTTTCTTAAAGCTGCTGTCCATAAGTTTTGCCTCTTTGTCGCCATCTCTGTTTGAAACCTGCAACTGCAGTTATATGCGGAATTATCATCTTTATGTGGGTTGTGCATCGGCACAGCTCCTCAGCGCGGACGAATCTAATGTTTGCTGTCAGTCAACACATCGGTGGATACTATACTTCGGAATCACAGATTCAACGTCTTGGAAGTATGATCAAAGTAAGAATTTTCACCAGAAAATGTCTGAACAAGTAAGTAACATGTCTGCCACTTTTGTTCTGACCAACTGAGGAAAGAAGCATTAGCCTACAATAAATCGCGCTGCCAATGGTGATTAAATATAACGATCGCTTAGCGGATATCACATCAAACCGTGCAAATTATTATTGTTGTTATACTTTGTTCTCAAATTGTTAATGTTAACAACATAAGCATTGCATGACTATGTGACTAATGTTTGTATAACATTATTCTAAAATTAATCTAACGTTCTCATAATGTTATTCTAACGTTAATCTAACATTCCCAGAACATTAGTTTTTGGTTTGTATAACGTTATTCTAAAGTTAATCTAACGTTCCCAGAATGTTATTCTAACGTTAATGTAACGTTCCCAGAACGCTAGTTTTTGGTTTGTATAATGTTATTCTAAAGTTAATCTAACATTCCCAGAACGTTATTCTAACGTTATTCTAACGTTAATCTAACGTTCCTAGAACGTTAGTTTTTGGTTTGTATAACGTTATTCTAATATTAATCTAATGTTCCCAGAATGTTATTCTAATGTTAATCTAACATTCCCAGAACGCTACATTTTGGTTTGTGTAACGCTATTCTAACATTAATCTAACATTCCCAGAACGTTAATCTAACGTTCCTAGAATGTTAGTTTTTGGTTCCCAGAACATTATTCTAACGTTAATCTAACGTTCCCAAAACGTTAGTTTTTGGTTTGTATAACGTTATTCTAATATTAATCTAACGTTCCCAGAACGTTATTCTAACGTTAATCTAACGTTCCCAAAACGTTAGTTTTTGGTTTGTATAACGTTATTCTAATATTAATCTAACGTTCCCAGAACGTTATTCTAACGTTAATGTAACATTCCCAGAACGTTACATTTTGGTTTGTGTAACGCTATTCTAACATTAATCTAACATTCCCAGAATGTTATTCTAACGTTAATCTAACGTTCCCAAAACGTTAGTTTTTGGTTTGTATAACGTTATTCTAACATTAATCTAACGTTCCCAGAAAGTTATTCTAACGTTAATCTAACATTCCCAGAACATTAATTTTTGGTTTGTGTAACGTTATTCTAACATTATTCTAACGTTCCCAGAACGTTATTCTAATGTTAATCTAACGTTACCAGAACGTTACTCTAACGTTCCCAGAACATTAGTTTTTGGTTTGTATAACGTTATTCTAACATTAATCTAACATTCCCAGAATGTTAGTTTTTGGTTTGTATAATGTTATTCTAACATTAATCTAACGTTCCCAGAATGTTAGTTTTTGGTTTGTATAACGTTATTCTAACATTAATCTAACGTTCCCAGAATATTATTCTAACGTTCCCAAAAAAATTAATCTAACGTTCTTATAACATTATTCTAACAATAATCTAACGTTCCCAGAACATTAGTTTTTGGTTTGTATAACGTTATTCTAACATTATTCTAACGTTATTCTAACGTTCCCAGAACGTTACTTTTTGGTTTGTATAACTTTATTCTAACATTAATCAAACATTCCCAGAACATTATTCTAACGTTAATCTAACGTTCCCAAAACGTTAGTTTTTGGTTTGTATAACGTTATTCTAACATTAATCTAACATTCCCAGAATGTTAGTTTTTGGTTCCCAGAACGCTATTCTAATGTTAATCTAATGTTCCCAGAACATTAGTTTTTGGTATACATAACGTTATTCTAACATTAATCTAACGTTCCCAGAACGTTAATCTAACATTCCCAGAACGTTAGTTTTTGGTTTGTATAACGTTATTCTAACGTTAATCTAACGTATGGTTAGCCAGGAAAGTTTTCTTAATATTCTCAGAACGTTATTCTAACGTTAATCTAACGTTCACAGAATGTTAGTTTTTGGTTTGTATAACGTTATTCTAACGTTAATGTAATGTTCTTATAACATTTCCAGAATGTTAGTTTTTGGTTCCCAGAAGGTTATTTTTAGGATCCGAGCACCGGTGGTGTGAGGACCCTATTGTAATTGCTCAGTCAATTATTATTCTTCTCCAAAATGAATCGCATTTTTGAGGGCCTAAACATGCTCGAAAAACTCATGAAACTTTGCATGTCACCCACTATTCACTGTTTTCCTAAGGCCACCGGGTGGTGGTGGCCCCAGGTGCGAGGGCCCTTTCAGCACTGCTTGCAGCTTTAATTTGATTTGGATTTGAAAGTAATGTATTTAGGATCAATTCATTCCCCCAAACTAGACTCAATTCAAATCTCGTACCACCCTCTATTGGGCAGGTAAGGAACTGCATAACTGAATGATGTACTTTGCTGTGACGTCATTGGTCAGCATCTTACCACCATAACGACAATTTCACACTCATTCATGATTTTTTTGTTTCTAATATTTTTTGTACAAATAACGTTCTAGTTTAACTAACTTTTTAAAATCAGGCAAAATCATTTTCTGTGTTAATTGACGGCATGATGCTGTAAAGTCGTCCTTTATTCAGCGAGATTACTGTTCAAAGCGACAAACTCATATGCTGACGTAATTCGTACATTTTATAACTAGTCTCTTTCTGGTATCGCTGCATGTAGCCTATTGTAAAATTATAAAACATTATACAGTTCACTGGCTTCACATGGTTAAGATCGTATCTAGACATTTTCATTAAAAAAATTATAAACATTTACAACACTATCCTTAGAGTTGTTACCTTGGCATTAAATTACAAACTAAACCACTGCCTAAGGGTGTTTCTAATACAAAGGCTGAGGTAATGACAATATTTGACATCTGTATCACTTATCAATCCCTTATATTTTTGTCTAAAAAGTAATTTTTACCACATTTTTACCACATTGTACTTTGAATAAGGCCAAATCATCGTCTTGCAATGATAAATTCATGTTATGTATCCTAAATATACACAATTAAATATTTCACTTTTTGATCAATTTGACAAGATTACAGCTTGATTGTCAACGACAAATTAAATATATTGTTTTACAAGTAATAGTTACCTTTTCTTCACACATCTCAAGCTTGGGGTTCACTGACACAGCTAGTTCTTTTGTAACTGTTTTGTACACACTTTTTTAAAACTCTTTATTGGTGCAAACATTATTCATACAAAAATAAAAACTGCTTATTTCACTTTTTGAGTATATTTTCAGTTTTAAAAACATTTAAAAATTATATTATGATGGATTTCATAGTTTGGGACAAAGATAAACATTCTATACATAAAAGGAATTTAAAACGTAGCAGAAAACAATAACAATAGTCATTTTAAACAGTTCTGAGGGCAGTTTTAATGTGATTTTCTTAAAAAAAAAAAAAAAAAAAAATTAACAGTTGAAGCCTGTTAATAAAACTAAACCCTGCGGCATTGAAGTGCCCATGTTGGTCATTCTGACAACTAAACTAAGAAAGCTAATGAAAAATACTCATATGGATTGCAAAGTAACCTCTGGAAATATTTAATGGATTAAAG
This sequence comes from Ctenopharyngodon idella, assembly GCF_019924925.1. Taxonomy (NCBI): domain Eukaryota; kingdom Metazoa; phylum Chordata; class Actinopteri; order Cypriniformes; family Xenocyprididae; genus Ctenopharyngodon; species Ctenopharyngodon idella. Next base: position 25,272,483 of record NC_067225.1, on the reverse strand, counting down.
AGAACAGATAGCTGCCACTGCACAATCTTCATTTGAAACATTGAAGTAACTCACATTCTCCCATTTCCCCCCAAAAAACTAGAGTAGACAACTATTTCCTCAATAAGTGCAAAGTAACTTGAACAAAATAAAATCAAACTTGAGAGAAGGGTGGTCAATGGATATTGGTTATCAGATTTCTGTTTTATGAGCAATTCACAAGAATGCTGGTATTATTATAAAAACCTGAAAAAGAATGGCATAAAAGCAATTTTCACTCACACACACAAGTATATTAAGATACAAACATCAAGCTATGAACATTAAATGTTGGAAAGGCTTCAAAACCATATCTTTAGACAGTTGTATTGTAATTGACATGTTTATTTTAAAAATGTTTCATTGACATTTCTTCAGACCGCACAAGATACGAAATCTACATATGCTGAGTTCTGCTATAGTTTGATTAGCTAAGATCAGTTCTGCAGAAAAGTTTTTCATCACCTCTTGCACAAGCCAATTTTATCAAGAACTTTGTTGCAATCTCAAACAAAACAAATGTTAACAAATTACTTTACAATGTTTTACAAAAAAAGTTTAATGATACAGATATAAAATGAACAAAGAAATACAACTTGGCATCAAGGCCAATCTATTTACAGTCCAAAAGTCCTAGGGTGAGCAAACCCATGTGTGCCAAGAGAAGGGTTAATGCTGCCACCTGCTGGAAGAACACGACACTTCTGACAGCTGCCAATCAGTCATCAATCGTGGGTAACCAGAACGCCTGTGGAAGTGAGATTTTAGATGGACATATCAGATTATTGTAAACTGGTGCAGTGACCACTGCAGTATTTATACAGTTATAACCAAATTATTTTTTTGGCAAATTTCCCCTAAAACCAGTGCAGAAAATGTGAAACGGTGCACATATTACATTTGGGCTGGGCTATAACAAATATATCAGATAAGTTTCTACCTGATGGTTAAGCCTTACCATGTTAGAGCAGGCACTGGCAAAGGTCATGAATTTGGGGTTAAACTGCAGACAGGTGACAGGACCAGTGTGCTTCCCATCAAGAAGTGCTACTTTCATCCCACTCTCAGCATTCCACACATGGATCTTCCCATCTTCTGATCCTGAAAATCCATATGTTGAGGAGACAGGCATCACCCTCTGTAAACTAATCTCTAGTCCTTTCTCAATCCGTTGAGGAGCGTTGGTGAAGACTTACCGATCATGATGAACTGAGAGTCTGGTGTGAAAGAAGCCTCCAGAATGACACCTTTACTGTTGTTATAGCCCTGCAGTAAAGAAGAGGGACACACTCCATGAGACACTTAAACACAAACTTGGACAAAACTAAATAAAAAAAACTCAATTATTTTCTCACCCCAAACGAGTGGAGAACGGCTCCTTTGAAAGCATCCAGCACTCTGAGCGTTCCTCCATTGGTGGAGACCAGAATGAGCTTTCCGTCATTGCTGAACTTGAGACCCGTCCACTCACATGTTCGCTCATATTGTAGTTTAAATGTGGCGAATGGGCCCTGAGGTAGGAGATACAAATGTATTAATTTTTATCATTTTAAAAGTCATATCATTTCTGCTTTTTAAATGCAGTTTTATAGTGTTACCTTATCAAAGGACCGTAGATCATAAAGTTTGACCATCTCGGAGTTCACTCCCGCAGCAAAAATCAACCCCTCAGGATCAAAAGAACACACAGGTTTCCCTTGCAGGTGCATGAGGCCCTGTGAACACAACCAAGATTAGAATCAAAGATAGACTAAGAAGAAAAACACCAACCCAAAATAAAAATACTGCTTACCTGACAGTTAGGTGAGCGAAGGTCCCACAGACGAATAGTTTTATCAAGTGAGCCAGAAATGAATGTGTCATCAACAGGAGACATAGACAGAGCAACAACCCTGAAATGGCATTAAAAATGAGTACTATAACTCAAATGCCTATAAACAATTAGAAAAAAAAAAAAAAAAAAAAACGTATGAAACCAAGAACAGACATAATTTAATGTCACAGATCCTCACCTCTTATTGTGTCCAGGAAAGTAGCGAATGTACTTATTGTCATGTAGGGACAGGTATCGTATAGTATCTGTTGAACCACATTGGTAGTGAGAAGAAAATGTCAAATATCAAAGTAAAGCTACAAAAACAAGATTATATAAGTGAATATGTAAAACGTAAGGTATACGGTGTCAGATGAACGGGCTCAACCCTGGGCAAGGCAGTAGTCTGTACAGTTAGCTCCTTAACAGGGCAGAATAACAGACCCTAAAAACTGTACAAACAACTACCTCAACCCAGAGCAGGCACAGGTAGACAGCCTCACACAAACAGCAGGAGGAAACCACTAACCCAACATAAAAATAAAAGAATGAATAACGACAAATTCATTTACAAACATGCCATTAATCTCTCTAATATGAAGTCATATAACTGCACGCTATTATACAACAAATATAAAAATTAAAATTTGACAACAATTATGTACTTTTGGGTGAAGCATATCACATTGCTGGACACTGCTGTCATAATATGTAAAAAAATGTATACTGAACAACCTTCTTCTGCATAAACATCTGGATAACGTTTTATCCACATCGTGACAACCCTGAAAGGCATAGGAACTGAAAAACAACATCATACTTTGAGTTTATAAAGTCCTACCATCAATCTTGTTAGAGCTGTAGACGACAGTGTTGGCGGCATGGGTGTATCTGATGAGATCCACACCATACTTCTTACTGTAAAGCGTCCGTTTGGGTCTGATATAAAGGACAGAAGAGTAAATAAGTTAATCTGCTTGCTTAGATGACGTTACATGAAATGTCTGTGTATATACACGGAACACTTCACCTTAAAAACAATATATTTGACTTTACACTCACAAGGCGGGCAATTATATCAGAAAGAGGCGTGGATGCTAATGGTTAGCATGCGACCTCTACTTGGACTGTATTTCGATTCGTTTAAGCGAATCGGTTCTTTCGAAATGTTCATTTCGAAAAGATCCGGTTAAAGGATCAGCGATTCTTTACGTTATTACATGGTCCTTGACATACGAGATTGGCATTTTACATTAAATCATTCCGATTAAACCATACCAGCGTTATTAACAACGGTTTTTATTACAAATTAACTTAGAATTTAAATATAATTAGCATTTTTAATAAACAATACTAAATGCATATGAAAGATTTTAGTAGGTTTTAGTAAACCTCATGATAATAAAAATGGTAAGTCAGTGAACCGGTTCAACTGATTCATTAAAAAGATCCGACTCAAAAGATTCATTCACGAATCGGACATACCTACTGTACATAAACACATTCAAACCGCAACACTCGCTATGAACAGTAAAATCCATAAATCTCATTTCTTATTACGGAAGTAGTCGATCTTAATCTTTCACATGTCTCGTAATGCGCCTGTAACCAAGATCAGTGTTTTAAACCCCCAGTTAAGAACGAAACGGAACACCACCAGACAGTTGTAGGAATATCATATTCATTTGCGACTTACTTTCCCTCCTGGCAATCGTATAAGACAATCGAGTCATCGTCGCTACTCGATATTACAGTTTCGCCGTTTGAACTGAAGTCAAAGCAGTTGATTTTGTCCGAATTCTCTCGGAAAACCTTCGCAACCCTAAAACTCCGCAGCACATTGTCTGTGAGTTTCATTGTGGCCTTTCTGCCTGGCCAGGCGTTGGGGATCGTCAAATTAAAAACAGCGAGTAGATCTAGATCTGGTTAATCAGTGCTGTGGGTTGCGAGTGTGTCGTGATGTTATTTTTTAAATGAAAATAGTTTTCAGATGTGCATTTCTGTCACGTTAAAAAAGCCCGCCGACAAAATTCGTCAATGAACTGGATTACGGAAGACGAGATGAAGCTAGAGGTAGTAATGCGGTTTACAAAATGGCCACCACACCTGCGAGCGTTTTAGAATAAAAGTCCCATATCGAGTTGAGTTGAATGTCGAAGCGAGGGAAAGATTTCTAAGTTAGTTAGGGGTCTGTTTACTCTACCCTCTTATATTAACTTTCCATCACGTACACGAAAAACGACAAGGGAACTTTTGGTTATTTATTATTGATATGACAGCTGTAATGCGGATGTGGAATTTCACATCAGCTCTCTGTTGTTAATTTGTATTTGTTGCTAGGTCGAGTCTTGTTTTTATTAAATCATGATCAAATCACATATTTGTAATCAATCAACATGGCATTTAGTTCTCAATTATACTTTTTTTGTCCCAAATTTCTAAGGTGTTCTCCAACAGACCATTTTAAATAAATGCAGTGCTGAACAGACAGAGGATATTATTATCATCCTACAAGATGAATCTACTCTTCTATTATATGATACATTCTGCACATAGACATCATACAAGCCTCACCCAAAACCAGCCAGTGGTATAAAAGTAAGCACTGCATTGTTCTATCTAGACAATTACACTGAGAAAATGAGCATCAAAAACTTACAGATTACAAAGCAGGCAAAATCTTTTGAAGTGAACTAAAGAGCTGGATTAAGTGTCCTTATCTTTGTTTCCTTTCTAACCAAACAAATCTACAATGGCAAGCGGTGATTCAAAGGTAAGTTTTGTTAAAAATCTTTTAAGTATTGTGTCTGTAGACCTCTGCAGATAACTCGTTCTAACACAATGAACATATTAATACGAACTTAATAAAGAACTAACCATGAATCTGTTTTTCAAAGGGGGAAATTTGCACTGTTGGAGATATTTATATATTCACAGTGAATGTAAGTGAGTTTGCACCAGAAGAAGTTATTGTAACCTCCACCAATAATTCAATACAAGTCTGTGCAGAAAAGGTAAGCAAAATAAACTGTAATGGCAAAAGAAGTTTTTGCTGTAAGGCATTTTCTTTTAAAAATCGGATAGGATTGAAATCTCTTGGCATGTTTTTATATTATTTTGTTCTGAAGTTCTTATGATTGGTTTAATTTATTTTATTTTCTTTTCCATTTCCCTACCTTATAAATCAGTTGGCATCAGATGGCACAATTATGGACACTGTTTGTCAGAAGTGCCAATTCCCTGCTGATGTGGATCCAATGTCAGTCACATCTTCTCTAGGGAAAGATGGTTTGTTGAGTATTAAAGCTCAAAAACACACAGCAAAAGGCCCAGTAATCACAGATTCAATCAAAGAAGTGAAGACCTAATGCATGGATGTATGTCTGAGCATTTTCGGAACTTGAGTCTGTTTTCCCCTTTAAATTGTTGTAATTACAAGGTTTTTGACTTCAATGTGTATAATCTGAGGCCTATGAATATATGCATATAACAATATTTTTGTTGCAGCCGTACTTAAACAATAAGCAGACTCATTTGAGACTTTTTTATTATTATTATTATTGTTCATCATTTAAAAGACTATTTCTTGACTCACGGATATTTGTACTTGTCACTGGACTGAAATGGCTAATAAACTTATAGGCATTTAAGTAATTGGGTATTCAGTGTATTTCCATAGCAGCATAAATAAATTTTGCCTTATACTGACCAATACATTTGAAACTGATCTACAATACACGTACAAGCTATACAATGATCTCTGAGCCTGTTTCTCTGACAGCAGCCTGTGGGGAGATGGAGACTGATGAAGCAGCCATACAGTCCTGGTGCCACAGGTTTTCTGCAAGGGAATTTAGGAGGGGCGCTACTTCACCAAGCCCCGCACTCACATCACCTCCCACTCGGAAGACCGGAAGACCCCACACCTCTTGAAAATGTGTTACATCACTCTCCGTCACGTCTGTGTGCATAAATAAGTCAAATCTGCACTGTTAAGGGCCATGACAATATCACACGACAATATACTATTATGCTGTTATAACAACACATCAATGTTGTTTTAGTATCATTGAGATACAATAATCTGTGAGCCTATCTGTGAAACCAGGCCTGAGTACAGATGCTAAAGCTGAAGGATACTTGGTGCCAACCACCAATTTAACCACTCGATCTAAAGATTCTGTGATCCGTGATATCTGGTTTGAAAGATCATCAAAGGAGCCACGATCAGTGAAGGAGAACAGGAAAAGAATGGCATCCACCTGTTCCTTACATGACTGAAGAGAGAAGATTGACACCATATATTAAAAATCACAGCCTATATTAAAATGTGAAACAGAATTTGTAGCTTAAGTGCTGGAGATGCTGACCGGTAACATGTGGTCAAATCTTCGCATGGCACTTTCCCCACATTCCCAAAGCTCAAAGCGGAAAAACAGCACACGCCCAGTGTCCTTTAGTCTTACAGGCCAGAAGACCACTGTTGTCTCTATTCCTACAGGAATCAATGACAGACAATGATCACTGATGTTCTTTTATTGATGCGCACTGACACCTATTGGTGTGGATGGAAAGCAGCGTAACTCAAAGGCTTTCTATTACCAATGCCATTGTAGACATTCAAATACTGTAGCAAGCATATTTGTCATCATCCATTATTAATTTAATCCACCACTAAAAGAATCTCATAACAAAAGGTGTGTTATGTAGCCGGTCAATTTAAGGCCACCATGAGGAGGCCATAGATATTATGCATACATAGAAACCACATTCAACTGCTCCAGACACGTCGGCGCGCCCGCCCGCCATCTTAGAACAGTCAGCGTGTCATCACTCACAGTAAGAACCAATGATGCCACAACATTGCAAAAACCACTGAGATTAAAATTCCCGAAGAAATGCGATGACCTTTCACAAAATGTGTTGGTTTGTGTTTTTTTTTTTTTTTTTTTTTATGTATTAACTCAATATTGCATAAACTATGGTAACTTTTTAATGACGACTTCGTCTGTTTGTATTATGTTAGATTAGCAAAATCATCTGCTTAAGTCTATTGCAGATATATTCATATAGCTCTCGAGTGTTCAAGGACTTTGACCGTTCCAATATGGCGGTACGGTTTACGTAAACTTTCGTCTCATTTCGGAGGCTGCGTTCTTCCGGAGGGTCGCATTTGAAGGCTGCATATGTCATCAAGGATGTCTTATTTAAGAAAAGTAACCGTAATAACTGTTATTATTCGTGAGGTGTAAAATACTGTCACTTCTTTCTTACTTTGCAATCTAACGGTTACTTTTCTTAAATGAGACCTCCTCAATATGCAAGTTGCGACTTCCGGAGGACGCAGCCTTCGAAATGAGACGAAGCTATATATAGAAACAGCAGGTATCTATGTATGTATATCTATGGCGACCCGCACCAAGTTGAAAAGAACCGCTTTTTATGGATTACTCATATGGTGTATAGATCATTTTAAACGTATTTATTACAAGTACTATGAATTTATTGAGGAGAAAAAAAACTTTTTACAATTATAAAACTGCTTTAAATGTGTTGGTTTGTTTACCTGTGGTCTCATAATGCATTTTGGGGAGATCTAGGCCAGCGAGACGGGCAGCAAGAGCGCTCTTCCCGACTCCAGTTTTACCCGAAATAAGAACCTTGTAGCGAACGATGTCCACATTCATATGAGGAGGCATCATCGGCGCCTCCAAGAGCCCTTCACAATATATGAAAACCACGTAATTTATAAAGAAGTTCATATACTGACAATCATTCTTTTTTATGTTTTTCCCCCCCAAATGAACAAAATAAGAAAAACCAGAGCTAAGATACAGTGATGCCTAACTGCTGTATCCATGGTAATCATCCTTACCAAACTTTCGCCGCCTCTTCTTATGCAGTATTTTGCTGAAAAACTCTCTGCTGTCTGCACAGCGGTGCCAGTCCGACACGATTATAGATCCAGGTGGGATAGACATTTTAAATTAGATAAATGAAGAGACTATTGCGCTTTATATGTCATATCAAATAACTTTTATCTGCGCGAACGTGAAGCCAACTAGGTTAAGTGCCAAGATAAAATACGTCAAAATAAAAGTCCATTATCCAGAGAGGCTACTCGGGGGGAAAAACTTAAAAGTACATTTAATTTAACCCATTAACTGTCCCTTTTTAAATACAGACGTGAAAATGCACTGTCCTACTTTAAATGGTTATTCATGAATACTTTGGAATACAGAAGTGGGAGAAAAAAGAAAGCTTAAAAACTGTAACATTTTTATTTTATACAAAATATATATTGTAAAATTAATTTAAAAACATTTTATACAAATATATAGTTCAAAAATTACTATATTAAATTACTATTTATATACTATAAAATAATATAAAATCAAAGCAATATGTCTAACCAAGTGTTCCAAATTTGAAGTTGAAAAAAAAAAATTGAAGTTCGTTTGTTTGGCGCCATCTTTTTTCTAATGAAGCGAGGCAGTAAGGGATAGACATTTATCTCATCAGTGGTTTGTACTGTTATTTGATGTTTTTTGGATTGTTCTGCTGACTAAACATGGCAAAATATATTTCCAAGTGATCTACAGCTTTTTACAGCCGATGCCATTGAAAACACGGCAAGTCTATCCATAACAGCCTCGCTTTCATACTCGTCGTACTCTGAATAATAACGTCCATAGCCTACCAAAAATAGCCACCGGGTGACACACACATTCCATTGATTTTTATTTATTTAGACGCATTCTCTTGTCACAAATTGTCACTTCTATCACAGAACAGTCAACTTATATGGAACCTTTTTAGAGCTCTCCAACGGTATGTTTTGTCAAAATTAGACATTAAAAGATTAAATGATAAAATAATGCAGTAAATTTCAGTTCACATGAATTTTGAGCATTTAAGCTTTGGAATGATACTAATCTACGATTAAATTTTTACTAAAATATGTGATAGGAAAAAAGGCAATAAAAAGGGGGCCAATTAGTAGGCTAATATTGTCTAATGAAATGGGTCACTGAATATTGAATGCAAATATTGCATTCAGACTCTCAAACCTGAATTTAAGGGCAACATCTGAAAACAAAGAAACATATTCTACAGTTAAATTAGTACATCATGTTATCTTTATTGAGAGGCCACAGCTCTTGCATATTACAACTGTTGGCTTTGATAAGGCAAACGCAAGAATTAATCCACCAGCTAATTGACACAGAAAAACAAAAAAGCTTTTGGAGAAGGTGGATCCCACAGGCATGCAGCAATGGCTCAGAATGCAATGTACAGCATCATATATACAAAAACAATAGTGAGACCCCAAAAATGGCACGTAGCAATTTCAACAGATCTACATAAAGAGAATGACTTTAACTGGACATATAAACTTAAAAAAGAGAGAGATAGAGAGATCCTCTGTAAAAGTGAAACTGAACCAAAAATATAGCCGTTTTTGTTGTCATTTCTGACATCTAATTAAAAGACGTCTCCAATGAGATATCAAAATGGAGGTATGACAATATTGCATTTCTAGAATACCAATTCATTTTCATTTTAAGATGCCTGTGAGACAATGGCTAGTTGGATATTTGCAACATAGGGCCACAGAGCCTCGACACAAATAAGGAAAAAGTACAATGGAAGTGTGCAGACACAGAAGACAATTACAGTTAACAGTTTTGAACTTAAATACAGAGGTTCATTTTTAGTTTTGAAGCAGTTGGCATCCACTTTGAAAACAGACAAGACAAAGAAAAGGGTCCATACACTCATCTTCACAACAATGTACCATTAATGTATGTAAGAGTACGTCAAAGAAGCGCCATATATGTTATCGCATTGGACAGGGACACACCTAATAATCTCACTCGACATTATCAAACAAATGGTACTCCATATTGCTTAGGAACACATAGAAACAAATTCCTCAAATAAATGAGTTGAAAAATTGGTGCTAGTTTGTTGTTCTTTATTATGATATGACACAGCTAAAATTGCCAATCATGGTCTTTGCAACGTTCTTTTTACTCTTTAGTACAATTATTTGATTTTTATTGTTTTTTTTAGCTTCGTTTGTGGGCAATTCGAGCTGATAGGGGAAAATCCTAGAGTGGCTAACTGGGTAATCAGAGTTGTTACATGCATCTTACGTTATCAGGCTAAGTTTAAAGTGTTGGGGTAGGGTAGGGTAGGGTTGGATTGGATAGATGGGTCAGGTTCAGGGTGGTGGGTGGCACCGGATGGCTCGATGCTCTAATCGTCCTCCTCGTCTTCCTCGTCGCTGTCCTTCATCGAGATGCCCTGCATGCCCCCCTCCCTGACAGAGGCGGTGGCTTCCTCCAGAGTCAGCCGGTTCCGTACCGTATCGTACGACTTGCTGTTCAGTGTAGAGTCAAGAACGCCTTGCAGCCTAAAATCTCGGTATTTTTTCTACAAGAATGAGAGATATCAGCCGACAATACCAATAAATAGCTGATATTAAAATTCTATACTATTTTTTCTAAATTAATTCCTTTAAAATAAATCATTTTAAATGCTGCAAGTGAATTTAGGAAGCACAACATTATAATGCACAGTATGAAAAATTAACTTAGACGACAGCATCTAAAAATGGAGGAAATGAGCATGCATAATTTGATTTCTAATATAATATAATGCATATTCAATAGACCTAAATTTAAAACTCAGTAAAAAACAATATGGTACAGATACTGTTTCTAAATTAATTTCGAATAAATCATTTTAAATGCTGCAAGTGAATTTAGGAAGCACAACATTATAATGTACTGCATGAAAAATGGATGTTTATGTTGAGATTTGCAATGTTATTAAATTACTACTACTGAGCTTAACTTTGAGTGTTAGAGGTCATTTAAAAATATGGTAAATGAGCATGCATAATTTAATATTTAATATAACCTAGTGAATTTCCAATAGACCTAAATTAAATAATAATAATAATAAAAAAAAAACGGGTACCATATAGTTTATTATATGGTACCATATAATAAACTATATGGTACCAATTTTGCCTCATATTGCACATATATGCTGTACAATTTTGTCTAAATTAATTTCAAATCAATAATTTTAAAAGCTGAAAGTGAATTTAGGAAGCACAATACTGTAATGTACAGTATGCAAAATGGATGTTGCATGTTGAGATTTGCAGTGTTATTAAGTTAATATTAAGCTTAACTTCAGCGAGATGGCAGCAAAGGTAATCTAAATGTAAAAACATGGTAAATGAGCATGCATAATTTAATATCTAATATAATATAGGGAAATCCAATAGACCTAAATTAAAAAACGCGGCCAATAAATGATATGAGAACAATATTGCGCATCCCTAAGCAAGACCTGAATCACAGATTGAAATCTAGAACAAGACGATGTGGTTAGAATCATATGACTCCAGCTTCAGAGCATAAACACTTCCATGTAAGTTAGAAAGAAATACCTTTACAATCCTGATGAGGATTTTGAGTTGATAGACATGAAGCTGTTGGTCCATGCGCTCAGTCAGCCAGGTCGCCAGCAGATTCATAGTGGCTGTATACCATTGCTGCAAAGCACAAAAACACAGCATTCTCCAGCAAAACACAGACAGACAAACAAACGCATGCAAAAGACCAGCATGTGTAGACATACATTAAGACATACAGTAACAGCCACACAGGCAGACATAAGTAATCTTACAAAACACAAACTTACGCACACCATTCATACACACACACACACACCTGATACCAACATTTACAAGATCACACCCTCACTTAGAACCAAGGTTAGTCAGACAATTTGAAATTAATTTCAAGAGCCAGCAGTACGACCATCTGAAAAAATAAATCATGCATTAGGAAACTGCATAATTAATATAAAACAATTACTTAATCTGCCCTACATTTACATCTTAGCCCGTAACCTAAGGTTCAAACGACTTAATAAAAATCTGATTATCTGACATAAGCTTAAATAAAAGCCTTATTCAAATCAAAAGTCTTTAGCTTTTAAAAGCCAAAAAAAAAAAAAAACATTAAATCCAATGCTTTCCTCCTTTCACCATTACATGGAAGCTTGTTTCCGCCACTAAATAAAAAAAAAAAAAAAAAGACAATTATTACTTTTTATGGTTTATGGAGTTTTTAATCACAAAATTCTGACTTCTCACAATTCTTTTTCTCAGAATTGCGAGATATTTACACAATTGTGTCAGAATTAAAGTAAAGTCAGAATTGCACGATAAACTCGCAGTTGCATCTTATAAAGTCAGAATCGTGGAATTCGCAATTCTGGCTTTTTTTCCTTAGAATTGCGAGTTTATATCTCGCAATTCTGACTTTATAACTCGCAATTCTGACTCGCAATTCTGACTCGCAATTCTGACTTTATATCACGCAATTCTGACTTTATGATTCGCAATTCTGACTTTAAGCCTCGCAATTCTGACTATATCACACAATTCTGACTTTATAGCTCGCAATTCTGACTTTATATCACAATTCTGACTTTATATCATGCAATTCTGACTTTATACCTCGCAATTCTGACTTTATATCATGCAATTCTGACTTTATACCTCGCAATTCTGACTTTATATCATGCAATTCTGACTTTATACCTCGCAATTCTGACTTTATATCATGCAATTCTGGCTTTAAGCCTCGCAATTCTGACTATATCACACAATTCTGACTTTATATCACGCAATTCTGACTTTATATCACAATTCTGACTTTATACCTCGCAATTCTGACTTTATACCTCGCAATTCTGACTTTATATCACGCAATTCTGACTTTATATCACACAATTCTGACTCAATGACTCGCAATTCTGACTTTATATCACGCAATTCTGACCTTATGACTCACAATTCTGACTTTATATCACGCAATTCTGACTTTATATCACTCAGAATTGTGAGATAAAAAGTCGCAATTACCTTTTTTTTTATTTCTTTGCAGAAACAAGCTTCCATACCATTAATCATATTTACTGTTATAAAACAGCACTTATGTATGAATGACACTGAAGTTAAAAGTTTGAAAATCACCCTAGAACCCAAAAGCAACTCCCCAAGATGCAAAAAAAATTAAATGCAATCACAATCAAAATTCTCAGAAACAAACTAATAAAAAAGTGAGAATACGGCACTTGCAGGCAAAAGTGTTGTACTGTTATCTTAAACCATATTTATCTTTATGAAAATCTCTAAATCTGAGAACCATGCATATTCAGAATGACCTAAATGCTTTGTAGTTCAAAGAGAACAGCACATGTGTGGTTCAATGAATGATGTAAACTACCATCTAGAAGAGGAAGTGCTGTATCCTACTGTATGTGAACAGATCAATCTGTGAGTTTTGAAGTGGGCTATAATCAGTTCTCAAGAGCTTGCCAATTCATGTTTAATTTCATAAGTATTATAAATATGATTGCTTGATATGTGATTAATTATGTGGATTACATCAGATTTCTTGTTGTATTAGGGTCATTTGATGGTTTGATCGGCGATTTCTGTTTTGGCCTGTCCACTTCAAAGAGGTGACTGGTTGGAGCGTGCAGTGCATGCAGAGAGTGCAGGTGAGTGTACAGGGCTGAGAGCTGTGTGTGTTTGTGCATGAGTGGGGATTTTTAGGAGGTGGGTCATGCTAGAAGATGTACACAGGAAGATTATTTGATTAGAACTCATGCCACTCGACAGAATGTGATCAAACATCAGGACATTTAGAGATAAGTTCCACTTTGTCCTAGAAGGAATGCAGAATGAGTCAGGATGCTGTCTTAGGGTTAGGATAACGTGAGTACAAAGTGTTTAGAGAGGGAAAATGTAATGAAAATGATATAACAGACATAAAGAAATGTAGTTGCATGCAACCACAATCTGTAAAACAAGTTGCATATTAAAAAAAACAAAACAAAAAAACACCACAGTTCCCTATTCAGACCATAATGCTGAGAGAGATATATTCAGCTTGTAAGATGGAGGGTTGTTGATCCCGTTGATGTTCTAGTCCCAATTTTTCACCAACAAGCCACGCAATTTGAAGTATCATTCATGTCCATACACTGAAAAAATTTAGCATAGGATTTACGTTGAAACATGTTTCACTCAGAAATTGCTCATTTCACAAATAATTACAAAGAAACTGCAAGTAATACACTGAATTACTAAAATAGGATTTTCTTGTAAAACGTACTGTAATAATATTTATTTACAACTTTGAAAAATCTATTTTTACAGTGCAGTACAAATTATGTTTACGTATGCTTTAAGTTACGTACACTTTCAGTCACGTATGTTTTAAAATTGAAAACTTTGGGTAAGTGGTTTGTTCAAAAATCTAACCTTGAATGCAAGTTTAATAGTTGAATTAGCAATTAACAGTGACTAGTCAATCCTGGAAATTATTTTTGACGAACAGCCCTCAGCTGAATATGCCTTTTGACAACTGACCTCATAAGACCACACTGAATCTTACGAAGTTCCACAGTTTCAGTCTGTTTGACACAAATGTCCAAGCAAGAATTAACTGAACTGGAATGACTCAGTGAATCATTACATTCAGAAACCTGCATGTTTCTATCTGCCATTCTGTTCTTGCCATTAAAATGTTCAGTAACAATTATTATTACATGGCAGCTGCCATTCTAGATTTTACTATTTTAATAACTGCTTTTGATTTCATGCCTCTAAGCCTTTCACTGATGATGATTAGTTTGGACAGAATTCTTGAGAAGACGTTTTAACAGGGCCAGACTGAAACTATAGAGCAAAAACCAGAGGAATCATGCCTGATTCAGTGTGAGTCTTTCAGGTTGGATGTTAGATGCATTATTACAAACTTGGTGAGAAAAAAAAAAAAAACATAATACACATAACAAGCACTAAATTTTAAATAAAAAAGGCAGATCCAACAGGCATGCATAAGATGTGTGTCACAAATGTTCCAAACACAAGCAAGTAAAGCAGCAAAAAGTTACGTAATACACTTCCTAACAGTCAAACTGACACTCACACACACACACTTTTTTCCCCACAATATTCTGATACACACTTCTTATTACAGTATGGTATGATACAAATGTTCACACACACATTTATACTAGAAACAAAACAGAAATTTAAATAATAATAATAATAAAAATGCTGACAAACCCTCAGACACACTCACGTATTCAAAACAACCACTGGTCCACACATCTGTTACATTTCTTATTAAAATATATAAACACACATATATGCCATTGTGTAACGAAGACACATGTTCACAAAATCACAAAGGATTATTTTTCTAAATCGAACAGTGCTCTCTTATACCCTTTGAGAGTTGGTATTTAAAATTAGTGCTGTCAATCAATTACAAATTTTAATCAAATTAATAACATTCATTGATTTAGCTGCATATTAATATTTGCTGAGAAAAGTCTCCAAATAAAGTTAATTAAAGCAGTGGGGAATTGGTTTTCTGGAGTTGCAAAAAACACAAAACTGATATTATAAGCTTGAATTGCTTTGATGGTTTGAAAATCCCTTATTACCATATGGGTAAAATTGTTATTATATAATAAATAATTTTTATTAAAGGGATAGTTCACCCAAAAAAGGAAAATTCTGTCATCATTTACTCACCCTCATGTTGTTTTAAACCCGTATGAGTTTCTTTGTTCTGTTGAACGCAAAGATATTTTGAAGAACGTTAACCAAACAGTTGCTGGTCCCTACTGACTTCCATGGTATGAAAAAATACTATGGAAGTCAATGGTGTCCAGAAACCATTTGGTTACCAACGTTCTTCAAAATATCTTCTTTTGTGTTCAACAGAACAAAGAAACTCATACAGATTTAGAACAACTTGAGGGTGAGTAAATGATGACAGAATTTTTATTTTTGGGTGAACTATCCCTTTAATAACGTGTTTTATAATTACATAAATGAATATTTCAGTATGTATTGACAGCCCAATTTAAAAATCTGCCCTCTTATTTCTCTATGCTGTTTTTGTGTCAGCGATGTTGATAATATATATATATATATATATATGTATGTATGTTTAAAAAAAAAAAAAAAACTAAGTGTGTAATGTCACATTTTTGGGTTTTAAATAAATTTCACTCTTTTGAGAGCACTGTCTTATAAATAATCCACTTGGTGACACTTTGCCTCTTAAACAAGAAACTGCTGTGAGCATAAAGCCCAACGCACATTAGCTAACACAACACCAGAGCACAAAAAGGTCCAATGCATCGTGGCTAATGAAACACCAGAGCACAGAGAGCTGGAACAGGAAGTCACAGCAACGAGACATTAGGGAGCTGACTGAAAGCTTCAGGTCATGATTGGCCTTATGCGTCTGGATGTAAGGTCTCCAGGCTCGGCACTCAAAATGTGACTTATCCCTCATATGCCCCACTGTTTTGCCACATTTTGGATGGGCCCTCCTTTGTTAGGCACGGAGGCTACGGCATCTTACTTACATCAAATAATCTCTCTATATACACCTCCTCATTGACCTTATCTCTCAGAATGTCCTGAGAGTGACGGACAAAGGTCACATAGCCATCCGCAACATCCATCCCTGGTTTCTGTGGGAGTCGGAAAGAGAAAAAGTTAGTTTTGCATTAAATGGATTTGGAAAGATTTGGAAGAAATATCAGTGAATTTTTAATACTCACAGGGACTTCCACATATTTTGATGCTGCTTTCACCTGAAATGAATAAAAAGTTCCTTCAAGGTGCAATAAGAATTTTTTGCTCCTCTTAAATAAGTTTAACACCTAAAGAAATTTTCAGTAAATCTCAGTACCACTGTCATATTGAAATAAAGAAATACATAAACAAAAATTACTTTGATATTGAAAATAGGATAAGAGATCATTCTTACCGTGAAGGAGAGGAAGGAGGAGAAGAGGGTTCCCTCATCATACCTGGAGATCTTGGCAAGTACGCTCTCCAGAATGGCCACAAACTGATAAGGTGGCACAAAACCAATAACTCAATGACCAAACCATTCAACTAGACTTATACCAATCCAGTAATGTCAGCCATTTTCTCAAAACGTACCTTTGCCACCAAAAGAGAAATCATGTCTTTTACACTCTCTTCAATAAGTTCATCGATTTGAGAGTGGTACTGTTTCTAAAAGGTGGAGACAGGTTTAAATACTTAGACAAGCTTATACAGTGCATATATAAAGACAGCTGTAGCTTGTGTTCACTGCACAGCTGTTTAAACCAAAGATAATTCTATATAGAAATAGAAAGTATGGTCAAATTCAGATTTATTATGAAGATGCAGATGCCTATGACCAAATTCATGCTTGTATGTCAAAATATAAATATACTAAATATACTGGTTTACTCATTAAAATATGCAGTCTTGCAAAATAAATACTAACAAGGTTGACCAAACATGAACTTGTAATTAATGGAGATCAAAATATGTATATAATATTATTTCTCTCACAGCTTTTTGATATATTATACAAAACTCTTTTGGAAAAGAACATATTCTTTACACACTTCCAATTCTATGAAAGTATTCTCATTAACGACTGTATAATGTTATTAAATCTCAGAAAAAGTTTCTGGCATTCCTGAGGATGATGTGTGAAAGTACCAACATAGATAAAGCTTTTGTCTATCACAACAATCAGAAAAAGTTCTGCCAATTACCTCCTGGCCCATTTCCATTGCACACAGTTTGGCAGACTGGTCCTTGGCGTCCACCATCACATTAAACATGGTGCATAAGGACAGTGGGATGCGGAAGTCTGTGGAACGGCTGCTTTTGGTCAGCTTCGATTCAAACGCTCCCCTGGTGCTGTTGACCAGCAAAGGGTGTGAAATAAAAGAGTCATCTTGCATTAAATTTCATTCATATTTAAAATATGTTTCAAATATTCACGTGTACCATCAATCATTTTGAGTCTGTTTAGTTACAAGATACTATTTTACCGTTTAACGCTTGTCTCAATCATGTCACTTGACATGAGCTTCATACGGTTATCCAGGTGTTTGGCAAACTCTTCTTCCGGCCAATGTAGGTCCCTGATGAAGGTCTGTAGGGCATCCAACTTCCAAAACAAATCTTCTGATGTTCCCGAGCCATTGCTGCCAGGTATAATAAGACATTAGATGTCAAGTGTTCAAGATATTCAGGTATTAAGGAAGATGCAGAGGCTCTAAGCTTTTAAGATCGCTTTATTTTAGCCATACACCAACTGGCAGTCCTAAAGTTTGACCCTCAGAAATGGAATGAGTAGTTTATGAATGTGATTGCACAATCAGTGCATGGCAAAATAAAAGATAAGGTGTGTTTACAAAACACATCAATAACCTTGCATTTTTGCGTGGTTATTAAACCTTGTAGGACTGACCTAAATTCATGCATAGTTTGCTCTGTCAACTTGCTCTAAAGGAGAGGGGTCTGGGAATGTCATGGCGAGAGAAGGCTTACACAGGTTCAGCTGCAAACTAACAGATGGTAAGCAAGATGGTGCTTTAAGGTGAAGCCATCTTAAGATCTTGGTTACCCAGTAGGAGAATCATTACTCCTTGGAGTTAACGTTAAAGACTTCTCAAATATACAATATAATTCTTAAAGAAAGTTTAACCCAAAAATGGAAATTCTGTATCATTTTTTCACCCCCATGTCATTTCAAATTCCTTGGAAGACAAAAGACATTTTGAAGAATGTTTTTGTCCATATAATGAAAGTCAATGGGGTCCAAAACATTGAGTTTTCATTGTGTGGACAAAAAACAACAACAAAAAAAATGTGTGAAAGAAAATCAGACAGGTTTGGAATGACATGAACTGAGTTAGTGATTTTTCACTTTTGGGTGAACTATACATTTAAGCCAAAGTATTAAAGTAGGTAAAGGCTCTCTCTCACCACCCATGCCCACCAAAACTAAAGGAGCTCCCAAGATCAAAACACACCATGCAGTCGACTCTGAGGACGCTGCCATCCTGAGTAGAAAGATGTGTCGTAAGGGCCAGGGAAGAGTTAAAACATAAGAGTGAATCATGCTGCTATTTTGGAATTGGTTAGGTTCAAGAAATGTAGAGTATGAAGTGAGCTCGAAATTTTAATTTCCTTATTAAAATGGGTATGATTTGGTGATCAACTGTAAATGTGATGCCGTTCTAGTGTATTTGTTGAAAAAGAAGCCCACTCTGATGTTTGAACTCTTTGGGTGTTAGTTTCTACTGCCCTGGATGCCAGCTACACTGAAGTAACGCCTACTTCAGAGCATCAGCTACCAACGCAGTGACAGAGCTACGACCAGGCAGGGAGTTCCACCAACCCACACCCACTGGTACCTTCCACACAAAACAAAACCCGATGTCTTTTAACTTTTTAGAACACCTTTTTGTCTCAGCTATTCTCGAGGAACATTGAAATTCTGGTAATTCTACCAGTAGTTCTGAATAAAGAATCAACATCAATCACTTGCTAAAAGAGAATAAAATAGTAGCTAAATATTGACTACAATGACACTTTTTCTAATAGCCTAACTGAATACTAAGAGGAGGAATGAGAGGGATAACTAAACTTAAAGACCCCATGATATCAAAAAGAACTGTATTCCATAATGAGTTGTTTACTTACAGTTTTAGTCAAAAATAAATAGCTGTCAGTCAATGTGTCTTAGCTTTAAGGCCATCTATAGTACTTGCTATATTGTATGGAATGTATAGAATTGTATTTGAATAAGAAACATCGGCTTGACTGTAGGTTTGGGTTGCAATCCAGATCTCACCACCACAGACTAACCTCAATGGCATGCACATTGAGGAAAATGAAGAGCTTTTCAGTTCTCATTTCAAATAACAAAATCACATAAGCCTGTCAGGAACCCTTTGCAGGCTACTTGACATGAGAATGATTCTAGAGACAAGTCATCTTGACTTGTAGTTATCTTATACACAGCCATGGTCTGAACGTCATTTAACTATTGTCAAATTTAGCAAATATCTTGCAGTGCAATAATGCTTATATGGCGATAAGTTAACTAACCCCACTCAAAACATTTTCATGCCAAGAAGACTTTTAAATGCATCAGATCTCAGGTAAATGCATTGAATACACACTCAGAGTCATAAATAGCAGCCATCCAGGACGGAGTGGAAAAGCTAGGCATTTGTGGAAGGTTAACAGATAGTCCTGCTACTGGCACGGGAAGATTTGGTACTTTGGGAATTTGGAGGTTCACATTTGGTAGATTCACATTGGGCAGATTACTTGTTAAACTCCTGCAGAAACAGACAAAAAAAGAAACAAAAAAATTCCATAACAGTGGCAGTGTGGAATGCTGCAAATAAGCAATGTAAGACATACAGTACAAAAATAGAAACTGAGAAATGGAAAAGACCATCTTTACACATAAAGAGCAGACACATAAAAACTGGTCATTAAATGTATGGAGGGAATCTATAGCACATTTAAACAGAAGACCTGAGTAGAAAGAAACATGTGGTCAATAATATAGACAACAGCACACTTATATAAAAAGGAAGTAAAAGCTGAATTTTTCCACAGCAAGAACGAACAGCAGCTTGAAATATTATAGGACGATGGTGGGGTTTTTACACATACAAACAGACAGCAAACAAATGAGGGAAACCATACTGACATATTTCTCAAGGGGCATCAGCTTAACTGACAGAAGAGTATTGTGTTAGGCTGGGAATATTTGAGTAGGCTGTATCTTTTCTAAAGATAGCAGGTCATCTAAATTTTGTTATCTGTTCACTGGGATCTGGTTCAAAATCATTAAAATCAACATGCAAACCAAAATCAAGCATGACAGAACGATTGATTAGGACATAAAAAGCATTTTTTTAAGCACACAATATGAGGGTTAGTTCACAAAAAAAAAAGATGGAAACCGGCAAGACACTGACTGAAGATTATTCTGATAGATTGTGGATTTGGTGAACTTCCTCTGATGTTCAGCAGCTTTCTCATGTAAGGCATGGTTAAGGAGGTCACTCTCTTTAGAAAAATGAATTATAATGGTTCCAATTGTGTAAACAAACTGGTGTTAGACTTTACCTGAGAAATCTAACTGGATACTGAACGGTTTCATTCAATTAACTGCATAGATTTTGCAGAGAACAATATCCGTCAAAGGATGAGGATATGCCTGCACCTGCTATCTCATGTATATTTGATTTTTTTGGTGATGTTTTTGTCCTGAAAGGCCCTGGCTCCCGGTCACTGCACACATTGTTGAGAAAGTGGTGTCTTACTTTACAGGTTCCCATGACTCCCGCTCAAATCCCCTGTGAATGGACTGAGCGATGGAGGACTCCATAAGATCCACATATCGCACCACAAGAGGGGCGTACAGGTCCTGCAGATGTTTGTGAAACTTTCCATTACACAGGTGATCTGTAAAAACAGGAGAAAATACCAAGTTATGACAATTTTGAAAAGAACATACCCAACTTTTACATTATAATAGCCAATTTAACCAGAATTATAATACTTTTACTTTCAGATCTCTTAACCAATGGCGCTTTTCCACTGTGTGGTACGACTAGGCTCGCTTTGCTTTTCTACTCCAGTTAGTACCACTCCAAAGTGCGTGGGATTATAGACTGATTGTTATAGTTGTGCCGCCTCTACTGCCATGGATCCGCTCCTCGGCTACCAACGAGAGGAACGTCTGCACCTCGTCATGCAAACAAATTATAATGCTGCTAGCGGGTTTGGTGTCTCGTGTCGCAAATCCAATGATGCTTTAAGTAACAATTCTCTTTGACCAATCAGTGATCTGCAGTGTTTGCTTGTCACGTTTTTTAGGTTCGGTATGCCTCGCTTGGAACCTCAACCTCGGTGGTACTATTTAAGCGAGCCGCACCATGCAGCGGAAAAGCACCACAAGTGATGGCAGAAGTGCTTACAGTCGGCACGGAGGAAATCATTTAGAAGTTGAAAGAGTGGGAAACTGTCCCAGCTCTCAGGAGACTGGATCTCAAGAGCAGCATCCATATCGACACCGTAGAGCGACAGGAAGTTCTCAGCGTGTTCCACCATCAGGTCTGACCACCATGCAAAGGCCTTGATAGTTCAGGAAAGGAAGAAAAAATGGAAAAAGAAGCAGAGAATTAGAAATCATAAGTGTATAAGATAAGCTCAGGCAAGAAAAAGACTGTAAACTGGTTAAGAGTCCGCCATATGAAATTTCACACATTCACTTTGTAAATCATTTTTAATGGCCCTTCATTTGAGCCATAAGAGCTTCATATTTTGCTTTAGTGTTCGAGGTCATAATGTTAATTAAATAGATAAGGCATTCAAGTAACCAGTTTACAAGGGTAAAGGGTTGAGGTAAAAAGTTTAGCATTATGGACTTTGAAACTGGACTTACATTAAACCATTTGTAAATTTGCAACACAGAAAATTCTACTATATATCTTTAAAACGAAGTCTAAACATCGTGAAAAACATTTCACCATAAGAAGAAATGTATGAATATTCCATAAAAAGCTGCATATCTCAAGAATTCTGAGGCCCTCTGAATTAAACATGTTAATCAAAATAAGAGAAACTCCTTTAATAAGAGGGCCTGTCATTCAAATCTAAATAATGGCAATACACCATAAATCTTGTGTTGCAAATGTTCGTATATTTGTGACCAGAGGTCATTCAAGTTTTCCTATATCAGGTCAATTCCCAGTGGAGTCAAGATGCCAGAGGAGGTGCAGTTCTCATGCAAGTGAGGTAGAAATCCCTGCATGCTTTTGCCCTCCAAATGGAAGATGTAGTTCAACCGTTCACATCACTGCATCCCTACCGTCGGGATGGGGATGTGTCTTGCGATCATGCAACATTGCCGTCCCTGATACGCCAAAGACTGCAAGCAAGCAGCAGGCTTCTTTACTTGGCAAAGTAATATGGTTTGACGAATATTTCTTCTTTAATCTCTTAAAGTGACCATAAATTTTGGGCCTGTAGTGAGGTATTGAGCAGGAGTTTCTTGGATCAATCAGGCTTACTTGCAGTCTTGGCATAAAACGCTTTTCTTCTAATTAAAACAACCGACCAGTGATAAACCCATTCAGGGATCTGATCAGCCTTTTTAAGAGGCTTAATCCTTCCCTTTGGTTGCATGCTACGTCCTTTTTTACCCCTCTAAACCCACAGCTTCAAAGAGCCCCGAAACATTTCCCCCAAATCCGCTCTGCTACAAAGGGATAGCAAGCTCTAACACCAGACTTACCATAGCACTTACCTGCATGCTTCATAATTAACTCTTGAAAAAGCTACTTGGGTCATAACATTAGCATTTAATATAGCATTTGCTAGTATAGCAGGGCAATGCATATGGCTGAGCTTAACCAGACAGACGATTAAAAAAGTGGGGAAAAGAGCGATAAGAGACACCAAATCCAAGCAACTCATGAATCCTTCCCCAAGGCCCTTCTTGCTAATCTGGGAGCGCTGGGTAGGTGTTAACATTAACATACTGATTGAACCTAAAAAAAAAAAAAAAAAACTTTACTGTAAATTAAAATCAGCAAGAGTGGTCCTGGGAAGAGGGCTATGTTATGACATTGGTTTGGTCATTTCGTGGGGTTGTTAAGTCCAAATTAGAGGTCTTCACGGATCCACTTCAATCAGAAAACTCAACGTCCGACCCAAGACCTGAGCAGGTTTGGGTCTAAAACTTTGGAGAGTGCCTTGGACACGGGTAACGTCTGATAGTAGTAGTCTCTGGTCTTGAGTAATTTTCAATAAATGTGCTTTTTCAGTATGGACCAGAGAAGAACCTAATTTGTTTAAAAAATTGCCAACTTTCCATTATTTGTTTCATTCGTTTAACAAATTTTCATTCCTCACCCAAGTGGAAAACTTTGTACTGTTGCCAGATATCAATTACACAAAACTATCTAAATGCAGTTGATAAAGTAAATCAAATTAACAAAAATTAAACCATAACTGTATATTTTCATACACAGAAAACATATTCTCCCACATTTTGGATATAAGTATAGTCTACATTATCTGGCAACATGGCTTAACAATGTAACTAACATAAACAGATCGGAGAATGAATTTCATCTACATAAAGTTGGAAGATGGTAATATTTTTAAATCTACACCTGTCGTGGTGTTTCTTATTTGTTGTCTCTGATTTTTACCTGTGTCAAACCAGGTTGAAAAAGTAAGTACTTGCCACTGGCATGCAGAGCTGCGGGCATGTGTAGACGTTGCTGCCTATTACATTCGGTTCTAAGTTGGGTTTGACAGGAAATTGTCATCAGGTCGCGTCGAACTCTGATTTTTCTCGATTTCATCAGGTCTGTTTCGGTCAGGTTTTCCTTTTTAAAAAATGAATTTATGCACATCGGGTTCAGAAAAGAATTGATTTGGGTCGGGTACAGATCTTAGGACCTGAGAAGACCTCTAGTTCAAGTACACTAGCAGAAGGGAACACGTCTAATTGGGAAAGGTTAGGGTGGCACAACTAGTGTGGCAGGTGGGTAAACATTCCCCCCTGGAAGCAAAGGAATCATTGAGCATTGACCTCGCCAGTGGGGGACGCAAGCCTTTCAAGAAGTTTGAAGGGAGACTTGACAGGCACAATGCTGAGGAATTGAGACAAACCCACGTCGGACGCGGCAATACATTCCCTCACGTTGTGAGGAATGGGACATTACAGGGGAAGGGAATCCTTCATAGCTCATGCACAAGCCAGTAAGGGGCTTTTTTCATTGCATTCATTTTAACCACATACCTCTTTTCCCTGCAACAACACCATGGAGTGAATGGTGAGGAAAAACATGAACATGTAGAGAGTGATGTATGTGCAAAGTGTTGATTATAAACAATTTTTTTCCAAAACTTTTGGATAAAAAAAAGTCACATTTGCGAGATTTAAAGTCACGTTGTGAATTATAAAGTCACAATAATGAGAAACAAAGTCGCAATGGTGAGATTTAAAGTCACAATTGGGAGATATTTTTACTTTAAGGTTGAAATGAGCTTCATATAGTTATATAGTATGATGCCACCAGTTGGGCAGCAATGAAGTTCTAGCATTGTAGTTTCACAAATGTTAACAGTATGATTTACAGATGGTTCTATCATAATGTCTTTAAGATAAAGTGCTTAAACTCAAATATTTTGCTCATTTGTGCATTTTGATCAGTGTGTGTGGGGGGAGATATTTCATTTCCCAGAAATCCAAAAAAGAGACCAAAGCTAAACACTTTATGTCAATTCCATCATGTTCTTTAAGCATCGCCTTGCCCCATCCACCCAGACATAACAGAAAAGCCCTTAACTGCGTGAATCGACATGCTTGAGGGAAAAGGTACACTATGTGATGACAACTTAAGAAAAAAAGAAACATGATACTGTACCGATTGGTCTCCTGTACTTGTGACCGCAGCCTGTTAAGCATATTCAGAAAGATAGAGTAAATCTATAAATCTCAGGAAGACCATGGATTTACTAATACTTTAAATTGCATCTCGGATAATGCCAATTATGCATTTGTTCTTAGAGTAGTAACTGTTGAAACAGGTCAATTATTATCATTACGGCTGAAACACGTACTTGGCTCACTGTTTATAATGCATCTTCAGTTTTCCTTAGATTTTTTTCATAGGCATTCCAAAGGAATCTATCTAACATTCAGAACACAGAAACAATCTGTATTCTGAGGCTTTCTTTAGAGTATAGATCCAGGGAAAGTGGTTTAGAGACCTGGATCTCACGGGAGAGTGAACTCTTGCTGTTTCACTAATTTACACTAATACAAATTGCACTGTGCAAACTGCACAGCTGCCTTTTTTGAAACAGAGGAGCCACTGGTCCTTTTAAATCAACCCTATTTTATTCCAGATAAAGAAAAAAGAGAGTGAATGTAAGGGAAAGAGAAAGTGAGTCCAGACTCACCTCTGCGTGGTGGTCCTGGTTCTGATGTAGAACCTCAATGACTAACTCCGCCAGGCGGATGACATGCTCCAGTTTTTTAGCAGGCGTAGCTAGGTTAGCTACATTCTCTGGAGCAGAATGGTGGGGAGAAGAGGGACAATTAATATTACAGTGGTTGATTAATATATTTATTCTATGACTCTGTGATGTCATGAGCACTACAATGCAGTCTGAAGAAGCTAAGGTCATAAATACCTAACTGAGCATGCAGAAATGACAACACTGTTGATGACACTCATAACACTTCAAGAAAAGATGCCTAACTGATGTCAGAGACACTAGAATGCTCCTCTAAATCAGTTATTTGTAATCTTTGAGGCAAAAAAAAAAAAGCTTTCAACTAAATTGGGGTTCAAAAGTCTTGAGACCACAAGCGGTTCTTTTTTGCATTTTTCTGATTTAATATACATTTCATCATTACAAATGATATCAACATAGCAAAAACATCTGACCCTTAAATTTCTACAAAACTGGAACAGAAGAAATAATTTTTGCCATGTTTATTTCACATCATAACATTTCCTAAACCCTAAAACTTTAATTCCAGGTTTGAATTCTAGATATTTAATGTGGACACAGACTTTTATACCCCACTGCATATACATTTAATACTAATACTGTATTTTTATCTATCTCGGTATATTACTATTAATTAGTAGGACATTTCATTTAAGGCCAACATATGAGAGAAAGAGCAGATCGGATTGTCAGACATATGCAAGACTTTGATGAAATGAGGACATCAGGACACACAATAGTGTTTCTGATTTTAACATATAATCAACTTTTGTCTGAACAAGATGAAATGAATAAGACAGAAAACCAAAAGAAGAAAAAAAAGCTAAAGAAATAAAGTAAAATACCGACCAACTCAGCAATGCTGAGGTCTCCACTGAAGGAGAAAAAAAAATCTTTAATTTATTGACTGAAATGCTACTTCAGTCTTGAAGGACATTACTTATTTATCATTTTGTCTGACTCTTTAATCTTGGTGTCTAGAGTGTGAAATGTTCACTTTTATGCCATTGATTTATCAGTCTGTTAAATTTGTGGGTTATTAATGGGGTTGTGGGGAACTATACTGAAATTTACTACACTCTGAACCATTAATATCTGATAGAAGCTCATTCTAACTCTTCCTAAGGCCATGATGTCATCAACACAACATGATAAAGTAATGACAATGGATCTAATGATAATCTATGATTATCATTATCCAAATTTCATACTTTATCTAATTTCAATGTGTCCAAAATGTCAAATTTCTAAAACCAGGACTGGGAATTAAAGATGCGAAATATCTCTTAAATGGATGGTGATTTAGAAAAGTGGTCCTCAACTGGTGGGTTGTGGTTCTGATAGGAAAAAACACAGCTAAATGCAACAAACTGGCTTTCCATTTTGTTGTTGATGCCAAATGTATTGCGTCCAATCAAACTCTACGACACTTTAGAAGAAACTTAATTTGTTATTGGATCGAATCTAGCCAAATTAGACCAAGTATTTCGCATAATTTTAACCTCAAAACTAAAAAGTCAAATAAAAACTTATTTTTTAAGTTTGAAGATCATATATTTTGGAGTAATATTAATAAAATTCTATTTTTTGTTTTACTTTCACATGAAAAACTGTTTGATACTTTAGATTTACCACTTGGTGTCCAATTAAACATCTAAATCCTGAAGCAAAACCAGTTGAGAACCACTTATTTAGAAAATCCATTGATGTCAAGATTCAGATATACTTCAGTTATCTTATTCCCAGTGCTTTAGTGAGAAACATTTGCAAATCATTCTCTACTCACATTTTAACACATTGAAAAAACTGCCACTAAATATTTGTGAAAGATAGTATTACTTCTTGTAAGTCTGCATAATGTAACACCATTAGGCAGACTGTGCGGTGCTAAAAGGCTCAGCTTCAATTTCTAAAGTCACAATGTAACACAAAATAAGTTTTCACCCAAATTTTGTGCATATATTTATAGAAGAATACTATCTTCACAAAAAAAGAAGTGCACAAGGGAGGACCTTGTGTCATGGTGTATACAGGACTTTCAGACTAAAAAAGTCATCTCTGTAATCGTGTCATGTGCATATGCCAGGATGTGTTGAAGGGGACAGGGGATGACGTCAAACATAGCTTCACCTGGATCCTTCTGATCCTTTAGAGTTTTCTCAACTTGAGAGAGAGAGAGAGAAAGAGAAAAGAGAGTCAGAGCAACATAAAGAGAGGGAGAAACAAGGGAGAGAGAGAAGGGAGAACTGGAGGGAAAAAGAATTATTCCTCAAGGTGGCATGTTTTAGCCCAAAGTCACTGCAGAATCCCTGGTAATTTCACTCTTGGTCGCTCTCCAATGAATTAATATGTATTGGATATAGAATAATAAAAAAAAAACAATGGCAAATAAACACACATGTAGAAATTTACCTGGAACGACAAGAACAAAAACTCATAGCAAAGTAGCAACTGAACAACATACTGAACAAAGAGACAATAGCCATTGTTCGGTTGCGTGACAAATTGAACACAGCTGTAGTAATCACGAACAAGACAAACTTGTGATGTTGGAACACATAAGTTATAGCTCGTACACGTGTACTAACTCCTGCTCTCCCGGTAGCTCAGTCACCTGTTGATGTGTCTGGAACCCCCCAGTGAAACCACCTACCACACCACAGTAACGATATACACTCAGACAAAGTAAAATAGCGAGCAAAGTAAAAATGCATTCAAGTCACAAACAGGAGCTTCAACCAAAAATGAACAAGAGGAAGCAGAACGAATGCATCAGTCATGTCGTATTACAAACAGATGGAACATCGCTGCCAAAGAAATTGGAATCGGAACATTACGTATCGTTCTCTACTCAGTGTCTGTCATCTGTATGAAAATGGCAAAACAGAAAACTTCAGAGAAGGATGCGAAATGGAGGGTTGAGTTGATGAAAGAGGTAAATAATGAGGGGTGAGGAGTTGTTACTCACGGATGGTTAAATCCATCACTTGTGTTGCCAAGGAGTAGACAGGATGATCATACATTTCCCTCTTTTTTCCTGAAGAAAAAGAGGATTGCGGCATGCAAGAGTTTGGGGTCAGAGGAAAGGGGGTCAAGGGTTGGATATGGTGAAGGGATGTCTTGTGTTAAGGGAAGTTCTCATAAAGACAAATAAAATCAGTTTTTGGAAAGGATTAGATAATACAACATGATTTAATGGTTAAAACCCTTAAACCACAATCACCTTTAAATTCTCATTAAGAGATACTAAAAATGAAGTATAAAGTGGAAGTGGAAAACTTTTAAAGGTGCACAACTGTTCAGACGTTTGGGGTAAGAAAGGTTTATTTTTTTTGGGAAGAAATTAATACTTTTATTTAGCAAGGACGCTTTAAATAGATCAAGTGTGACAGTAAAGACTTTTGTATCATTACAAAAAATTCTATTTCAAATAAATGCTGTTCTTTTGAAACATCACAAGTGTTTTTAACAAATCAGCATATTAGAATGATTTTTGAAGGAACATGTGACACTGAAGACACTCAAAAATGAAAATTCTGTCACTGTTTACTCCTCCTCCTCGAGTTGTTCCAAACCTATATAAATTTCTTTGTTATGCTGTACACAAAGGACAATATTTGGAAGAATGTTTGTAATCAAGCCCCCCCCCCCCCCCAACTCATTTTTGAGTAAACTATCCCTTTAAAACAAATGCACCATTAATGACCATAAGAGACTTCCTTCAAAAGCATTTAAAAATCTTACCGACCCCAAACATTTGAACAGTAGTGTATTGTTCACCCAAAATCAAAACTCTGTCACTTGAAACACATATTTTTCTTTCTTCCATGGATTTCAAATTCTGACTGATTTTATGCTACTTTTATTGTGTTTTTGTGCTTTTCAAAACCTTTTCAGAGACGCCAGCCACTTTTGTTGTATGGAAAAGGGCAGCAGACAGTGAGCGAAATATCTCATATGTGTTCCATTAAAGAAAAGAAAACCATGTGCATTTCAAATGACATGAGGGGGAGTAATTGATGACAGAATCATATTTGGGTGAGCTATTCTTTTAAGGAAATTGTGTCACTTAATTTCATCAGGGAACAAGCAGTCATGGCCCATTAGAGAGGCACACTTGTAAACAGATACTGTGTTCTAAAAGATTGTCAGCCATTTGTGCCATTTGTATCATTGGTTTGTCACCTTGTTCGAAATAAGCGACAGAACCAATGATTTGAGCATTCATTCAGAGAGATGATTTAAAAATATCTTCAAACATCTAAACACAAACATCCTCCTCAAAACCAGCCCACAATGCCTTCTACTCCTGTACAAGCATAAACCCATCCTTATTGCCCATCTTTTGCTTCTTTTTAATCCTCTTTCACGCTTGTTGCCCAGCCTGGCATTGTTTCATGGACGCTTCCCTCCTCATCTCATCGCTCTTTCCCTCAACCTGTTTTCCTCTAATGGGCTCTTCCACCCTTCAAGCGCTCCTTCCCTCATACTTAATTTATTTCACCGCAAGATTCGTCCTCATTCCTGCATTCCTTTCTGTTCACTGACTCATTTTCCTTGTTCCTTTTCCTCCTCTGTAACCATTTCTCTACCCTGATGTCGTTTATCATCCTGATATGAGCCATAATAATAGAAAAGAGAATGTGTGGAGAGCATCTGAAAAATGTCCAATATCCAATCTTCTATGTTATTGCAACACATAGGAAATGGTCAGAAGCTCTTCTTTGTGTGGATTTGAATGCATTTTTACACACAAGTCCACAAAAGGAGAATGGACAAGAAGACATTTAAACTTTTCTTGAAAACAGAGAAAGAAACAAAAGCAGTAATTGACCTTAGAATAAACAAGTATATTATTTCAAACAAGACAGATGCTGCGTAATTCAAGAATGTGCTGTGGTGTAAAATAAAATAAAACAAAATAAAATAGCAGGCATTTCATTATGTAATTTTTTGGGGGGGAAATTGTAAAAATTAAAAAATCCCATGTATGTGCTTAACTGCAAACCATCAAAATACATCTATAATTTAAACAAAAGCTTAATTACCCAAACCTAAATTTCTTTTCCTTTCACAAACTGAAAGTAGAAGACCAGATGATTTACTCAAAGCACATTATTCAAATATGGACCACAGTTTATGCTTTAAATTGATTAAAATGAATGGAAACGGAGTAAAAAAAGTTGAAAAAAGTACAAAAGTTCCCTGCTGGTTCAAATCATATGGTTAAGTGCTTTAAAATCATAACGCTGTGAAAGAAGAGGGTAATGCTAGTCACCTTCTACTCTGGCGTAGTCAGTGATGCGCTGGTAGTTAATTTGAGCTGCTTGCTCTAAGCATTTACGAATGACAGCCTTGACTTCCTCCTGCGGCACTGGGGTCACGATGTCCTTCATAAGCACCTGTGAAAAAACACAAATCCAAATTTTTTTATCTTGTGAGTGACATAAATGTTGTTGTCCTGGTATGAATGAGTCATACTTTTTAAAACTTTTTTTTTTTAATTTGAAATAATGATGCATGGCAGAACAAGTAAACAGAGGCAGGCGGTACTGAACAAAATACCATCAATTGCTTCTCTTTTCCTTCTACTGCTGCTACTCTGAATCAATATAAGCAATGTTGTCATTACCCTCTCCAGCAAAGACAGAGTGGCTTTCAATGCTCCCTCAGGGCGACCAAACGGAAAGCAATACCTACAACAACAAAAATTGCATTGTGTCTGTAGAAAATCCTATACACTTATATTTTTGGATGCAATGTTGAGAAAAAACAGAACGGTGTACATCAGCGGTTCTTAACTGGTGGGCCGAGAACCAAAAATGGGTTATGGAAGCAAGGGAAAAAAACACAATGCTAAATGTGAATAATACAGTGCAACTCTTTAAAGAATATGCTTCCCATATCTTTTGTGGCTGACGTCAAATGCTGAAAACCACAAACAAATCTGTACAAGGTAAAAAACGCACTGAGAAAAATGAAACCACATGCAAGTGTCTTGTTTGATTTGCACAGGCTATAATTTGAGCTCTGTTGCTGAAATCACATTGATACGTTTATGCTCTTAATGCACTTCTCATATTCAGCCTAATACAATATTTGGCCCAGCATTTGTTCTATGCATTAAGCGAATAAATCACCTCTGCTGTTGTTTTTGTGTTTACAAAATTGTCAATTTCCCTACTCGGCCTAATAATTTGCATATTGTTGGGCCTATCCAGTCCATGGTGATATAATTTTTAATGTATGATTTTAAAGGACATTTTTGTCTACTAAAATTTGAATGAGATGTTGGATTGCACTCGATGTTCTTGAAACAAACCAAGAGAACCACTGATGTACGCAGTCTTCCTGCTATAGTACAGGTCGTGAAATGTTCAATAAAGGCCTTACGTCTACATACTCACCTAAAGTTCGTGATCTGATTCTCCAGAAGGACACGTAATCGTTCTTTGATTTCCTCAAAGCGTTCTTTTTCTTCCACCGTTACTGTTCCAAGACCATCAGGCCTATTTTACAAGCAAAACATGCCATTATTTGCAAATTGATTAGGAAGAAAGATCAATTTTGAGCCAAGACTAAAGTAATACAAATCAAAAGAAAGTCTTGAACTGATTTATTATTACAACTAATTATGATACTACATAATTGCTTTATAAAGCCCTGTATATTTTCTGTGAAAGCTAATCAAAGCACATTAACATTTCAGTATGCAGTATATCACACTTGTAACAATAAAATACAGGCCTGGCACACTGAGCCCAGAAAGAACATCTAACCAGAAGCAATGTCTGGCTTTCTTAAATCTAATACACTGGCTCTAAATGTATTTGTACCCAGCAGATGGGACCCTGTTGTGATACTCTTGGGGGACATTGTTTCCAATCCATTTTTTTTTTTTTAAATTTACAGCTATTGATGTCACAAAACTCCACTTGGGCACCATATTGCATTAAAATATATTTAATACACACCCAGCTGCAGCACAATAATAAATATACTTTCAACAAGTCAGTGGGAAGAGAAACCTAAACTATACATTCTGTATAAGTACATACAGTTTTTTAAGGCATGAATTCAATGAAATCAAAATTGATCCTAAATATTTACTTAATGCAGGATCTTGGTCTTATTGTGAAGAGAAATGTCACATTATGCAATATCATGATGACTTTAAAGGAATAGTTCACCCAAAAAATGATGACTACGGTGGTTCAACCTTAATGTTATGAAGCGATAAGAATACTTTTTGTGCACCAAAAAAAAAAAATAACGACTTTATTCAACAACATCTAGTGATGGGCGATTTCTATGAAGCTTCATGAAGTAGTGTTTTGAAATCGCCCATCACTAGATATTGTTGAATAAAGTTGTTATTTTGTTTTTTTGGCGCACAAAAAGTATTCTTATCGCTTCATAACATTAAGGTTGAACCACTGTACTCACATGAACTGTTTTAAATATGTCTTTAGTTGCTTTCTGGGCATATGAAAGTGTTAATTATCTTGCTGGCAAAGCAGGCCTCACTGAGCCATCGAATTTTATCAAAAATATCTTAATTTGTGTTCTGAAGATGAACGAAGGTCTTACGGGTGTGGAACGACATGAGGGTGAGCAATTAATGACAGAATTTTCATTTTTGGGCGAACTAACCCTTTAATGCCTCATGTTCCACTAAGACTTATAAGGATGAGATTCAAAAAATATTTTGGGGTGCACTGCAGTATACATTTAAGATATCCTAAGCTGTTTAAACAATTTCACTCTGTGTGAGATACATTTGCTGCTATTGCACAATGTAAAATATGATGCTGTTGATATGAATATATCCTTGATAAGCCCTCTTACCTTATGCTTTCAAGGGCCAGCTGTGTTTTACATTTCCTCTTTTTTTTAGACTCCTTTTTCCCTCCTGACTTTGAGCCAGCCCCCTGTAACTCAGACCCCCTCTGACTATCAGGAACATGTAATGAATGAGCAACACAATGAGATTTGGAAATTAAAATAACAAAAAAAGGAGGATGGAAAGTGTAGTGACTGAAAGAATACTGCTGAGGTTTGGAAAGTGGAAAAGAAATGAAAAATGATTGAGAACAAAAGACACAACAAATCAAACAAAATTTGGCAAAATTATAAAGAACATTCACAGGGGAAAATATAATAAATGCTAAAGCAAAAGTACAAAAATATGCTGATGACTTGCAAAGAGCCCTTAGTTCTGCACTCTCGTTCACCCTGCTTCCATGATTGTATCTCTCCCAGCATCTAAAATCCCAGTAACGCAGTATATCTTTATGCAAGCTTGTACCTGTTGCCGTGAACATGGGAGGCACAAAACGCGAAGCTATAGTGCAACAGCGTCGGGTCAATCATGTGCCCAGCATCCGCCCTCTCCAGTAGGTCGCCAAGATAACACAGATGTCTATGGCATCCTCTCACCCCATTCCGAGCACAGTACT